>NW_026974932.1:0-300000 GCF_030014295.1 Loxodonta africana | reverse complement strand
CAGAAGCCTCCCCCGTTCCATCTCTAGGCTCTCTCTCAGGCCCCTCATACTTGTGATGTGTCTCAGGGGTAGAATGAAGAGATTCCTCTGAGTGAACACATACGTGAGAGGCCAGAGATGCTGAGGAAGGGCGCCTTGCCTAGTGATATCCTAGCGTAAGTGGAAAAGAGGTACCTGCCTGCTGTCCCAGTGTGTCGAACGTGTTCACATCAGGGGTTGCCTACTGTGAAGTTATTCCCTGGGTGCCCTGGATTTTGTGGCCAAAGACGCAAGGGGCCGTTGTCTGTCCATGGGTAAAATGGAGGGCTCTGCGGAACTGGCCGGTTAGGCTGGACCTCTCCTATTGGCTGAGTGTTTGTGACTCGTCCCCGTCCGAAGTTCCGCCCAGCCTTCCGGTGGCTGTCAGCATGGTGATTGGGAAAGAAGCCTTAGGCCCCACACTCAGCCCTCACCTGGCCTACCTGGCCTCTTTCCCCTCATCTAGACCGCTGTGTGGATGAAAGAAAGGATGTCGGCCAGTGAGCACGTGTCCTGATTTCCTTGGAAGGATTAGGTTCCTTGCCTGGGCAGAAGACAGCCAAGGTCAGCCTGAGCCTAGACACCTAGTGACCTGTGACACTGCAGCCAGTGATAGATGTTGATGTCCACGCTCAGGTATCCGCAGGTGGCGGATTCAGTGTGGTGGGAAGAGAAGTGGAAGTAGAGATGACACACTCACGAGGGCACGGTCCAAAGGTCAGGGAAAATAGCTGAGGTCGTGGAGCTCTAGCGGAGCCAGTCTAGGGCCCAGGCCTCCCTGCTGTACGAGGCAAAGAGGTGATCCATATGCCGCCATCCGTAGATTCTGGACGGCTGGGGCCCTGGATGCCCGGATTTCGGCCTCGTCTACCGAGAAGTGACGCACATGCAGTGTGCCACCGGAGGCTGTGGAGCAGCAGAGGGCAAAATCTTGAAAATGGGGGCTTCAGTTGACTTGGCCTGTGCTCTCCTTTGGCTGAGTGACATCGTGTGTTTCCTAGCAGGTGAAGACATTCGTGGAGAGAGGCGGTTTCCATGCGTGCAGGCAAAGTGTGTGCTGAGATGATGAGTTGCAGGGGAGACCAGGGTGGACTCTCCAGACCCAGAATAGGCCTCTGGCAGGTATGTGTCAATGTTTTCTGCCCATGGCACTCAGCCGGTTATTTGCATAGAACGTTAGGAGCGGAATTAGTAGTCTCCGGAGAGGCTGCCACTTGTCAGCGAGCTTCACCTGGCCAGGTCCCACGGTGATGTCAAGCTTCACCTGGCCAGGTCCGCCCGTGATGTAGCTCCCCAATCAATCACTACTCTCTAGACCTTCCAGATAGACTCCCAGAACTTCTGTCCCCATGGGCAAGCAGTAGAGCCAGAGGCCTTCCCCCTTTGCTCTTTGGTCTCTAGGCCCTCTGTCAGGCACTCCAAGGTGTGAAGTGACAAGGGGGAGAAGGAAGAGATTTCAGAGAACGAAGACAAGCAGAGAGAGACAGAGAGAGGCAAGAGATGCTGAGTGGGGATGCCTTGCCTACTGATATCCTCAGGAAAGTGGGAAAGAGGTACCTGGCGTGCTCTGCCAATGCCCTGAAGCAGTCCGCACCAGGGGCTCCCTTGTGCCTGCGTAGCCTTTCCCGGGGCGTGCTCAAATCCTGTGGCCACTAGGGGTCATAGGTCACAATGGAGGGCCCTGTGTCATCTGCCTGGCGGGCCGGATCTCTGCCATTGGCTCAGTCTTGTCACCAGGCCCATCCCAAGCTCCGCCCACTCTTGCGGTGGGGGGACTGTCTCTATGGTGATGGCAAAGAAGCCTCAGCCCCGCCCACCTGGCCTTGACTTCACCTACCTGGCCCTCTGACCCTCACTCAGACCTCTGTGTTGATAAAAATCAATGTCCGCCAGTGCCCAGGTGTCAGCATCTGGGATAAAGGATTCGGGACCTTGCCTGGGGCAGAAGGCAGCCTAGGTCAGCGGGTAGCTGGAAGTCTAGTGACTTGTGACACTGCTGCCAGTGACAAATGGTGACTCCCACACTCACATATCCCCTGGTGGCAGAATGCTAGTGATGGGTGGAGAAAGATCGCTCCGGAGCACACGTTTAATGGGGCACCAGCCAAAGCAAAGGCCAGGGCCAGTAGTGGACGTCGTGGAGCTGAATGGCGAGCCAGTGAAGGGCCCAAGGATCCCTCCTGTATGTGGCGAACAGGTCATCCGTGTCCCCACGTCCATCAACCATTGCACTGCTGGGGCCCAGGCTGCCAGGATTTCGTCCTTGCCTTCGAAGCCCGGCCACATAGGCAGCCTTGCACCGGAGGCGGGGACATGTAGACAGCAAAAATTTGGAAACTGGCAGTGTTTCCTCGATTTCCCTGGCATGGGCCTCTTTGAGCGGCTTGCTTTTTTTCCTGGTAGGATAGGGCTCTGACGGAGAAAGGCAGGATTACGTGTGCAGGAAAGGTGTGTGTTGAGAGGGTGACGACGTTGAGACCACGTTGGGATCTTTAGTCCCAGGAAAGGCCCCTGGCGGGTGTGGGTCAATGTTCTCTACCCATCCCCCTTGGCGGGGGGAGGTTTTCACCATACAAAGCAGCAGCGCAATTATTCGTCGCCGGAGAGGTTGCATCTGCCCACAAGCTCCCCCTGGCCAGGGTCCGCCCCTACTGTATTGCGCGTGTCAGTCAACAGAAGCTAAGACCTTCCAGAGAGACTACCTGCTATTCTGTCCCCACGGGGAAGCAGTACAGCCAGAAGCCTCCCCCGTTCCATCTCTAGGCTCTCTCTCAGGCCCCTCATACTTGTGATGTGTCTCAGGGGTAGAATGAAGAGATTCCTCTGAGTGAACACATACGTGAGAGGCCAGAGATGCTGAGGAAGGGCGCCTTGCCTAGTGATATCCTAGCGTAAGTGGAAAAGAGGTACCTGCCTGCTGTCCCAGTGTGTCGAACGTGTTCACATCAGGGGTTGCCTACTGTGAAGTTATTCCCTGGGTGCCCTGGATTTTGTGGCCAAAGACGCAAGGGGCCGTTGTGTGTCCATGGGTAAAATGGAGGGCTCTGCGGAACTGGCCGGTTAGGCTGGACCTCTCCTATTGGCTGAGTGTTTGTGACTCGTCCCCGTCCGAAGTTCCGCCCAGCCTTCCGGTGGCTGTCAGCATGGTGATTGGGAAAGAAGCCTTAGGCCCCACACTCAGCCCTCCCCTGGCCTACCTGGCCTCTTTCCCCTCATCTAGACCGCTGTGTGGATGAAAGAAAGGATGTCGGCCAGTGAGCACGTGTCCTGATTTCCTTGGAAGGATTAGGTTCCTTGCCTGGGCAGAAGACAGCCAAGGTCAGCCTGAGCCTAGACACCTAGTGACCTGTGACACTGCAGCCAGTGATAGATGTTGATGTCCACGCTCAGGTATCCGCAGGTGGCGGATTCAGTGTGGTGGGAAGAGAAGTGGAAGTAGAGATGACACACTCACGAGGGCACAGGCCAAAGGTCAGGGAAAATAGCTGAGGTCGTGGAGCTCTAGCGGAGCCAGTCTAGGGCCCAGGCCTCCCTGCTGTACGAGGCAAAGAGGTGATCCATATGCCGCCATCCGTAGATTCTGGACGGCTGGGGCCCTGGATGCCCGGATTTCGGCCTCGTCTACCGAGAAGTGACGCACATGCAGTGTGCCACCGGAGGCTGTGGAGCAGCAGAGGGCAAAATCTTGAAAATGGGGGCTTCAGTTGACTTGGCCTGTGCTCTCCTTTGGCTGAGTGACATCGTGTGTTTCCTAGCAGGTGAAGACATTCGTGGAGAGAGGCGGTTTCCATGCGTGCAGGCAAAGTGTGTGCTGAGATGATGAGTTGCAGGGGAGACCAGGGTGGACTCTCCAGACCCAGAATAGGCCTCTGGCAGGTATGTGTCAATGTTTTCTGCCCATGGCACTCAGCCGGTTATTTGCATAGAACGTTAGGAGCGGAATTAGTAGTCTCCGGAGAGGCTGCCACTTGTCAGCGAGCTTCACCTGGCCAGGTCCCACGGTGATGTCAAGCTTCACCTGGCCAGGTCCGCCCGTGATGTAGCTCCCCAATCAATCACTACTCTCTAGACCTTCCAGATAGACTCCCAGAACTTCTCTCCCCATGGGCAAGCAGTAGAGCCAGAGGCCTTCCCCCTTTGCTCTTTGGTCTCTAGGCCCTCTGTCAGGCACTCCAAGGTGTGAAGTGACAAGGGGGAGAAGGAAGAGATTTCAGAGAACGAAGACAAGCAGAGAGAGACAGAGAGAGGCAAGAGATGCTGAGTGGGGATGCCTTGCCTACTGATATCCTCAGGAAAGTGGGAAAGAGGTACCTGGCGTGCTCTGCCAATGCCCTGAAGCAGTCCGCACCAGGGGCTCCCTTGTGCCTGCGTAGCCTTTCCCGGGGCGTGCTCAAATCCTGTGGCCACTAGGGGTCATAGGTCACAATGGAGGGCCCTGTGTCATCTGCCTGGCGGGCCGGATCTCTGCCATTGGCTCAGTCTTGTCACCAGGCCCATCCCAAGCTCCGCCCACTCTTGCGGTGGGGGGACTGTCTCTATGGTGATGGCAAAGAAGCCTCAGCCCCGCCCACCTGGCCTTCACTTCACCTACCTGGCCCTCTGACCCTCACTCAGACCTCTGTGTTGATAAAAATCAATGTCCGCCAGTGCCCAGGTGTCAGCATCTGGGATAAAGGATTCGGGACCTTGCCTGGGACAGAAGGCAGCCTAGGTCAGCGGGTAGCTGGAAGTCTAGTGACTTGTGACACTGCTGCCAGTGACAAATGGTGACTCCCACACTCACATATCCCCTGGTGGCAGAATGCTAGTGATGGGTGGAGAAAGATCGCTCCGGAGCACACGTTTAATGGGGCACCAGCCAAAGCAAAGGCCAGGGCCAGTAGTGGACGTCGTGGAGCTGAATGGCGAGCCAGTGAAGGGCCCAAGGATCCCTCCTGTATGTGGCGAACAGGTCATCCGTGTCCCCACGTCCATCAACCATTGCACTGCTGGGGCCCAGGCTGCCAGGATTTCGGCCTTGCCTTCGGAGCCCGGCCACATAGGCAGCCTTGCACCGGAGGCGGGGACGTGTAGACAGCAAAAATTTGGAAACTGGCAGTGTTTCCTCGATTTCCCTGGCATCGGCCTCTTTGAGCGGCTTCCTTTTTTTCCTGGTAGGATAGGGCCCTGACGGAGAAAGGCAGGATTACGTGTGCAGGAAAGGTGTGTGTTGAGAGGGTGACGACGTTGAGACCACGTTGGGATCTTTAGTCCCAGGAAAGGCCCCTGGCGGGTGTGGGTCAATGTTCTCTACCCATCCCCCTTGGCGGGGGGAGGTTTTCACCATACAAAGCAGCAGCGCAATTATTCGTCGCCGGAGAGGTTGCATCTGCCCACAAGCTCCCCCTGGCCAGGGTCCGCCCCTACTGTATTGCGCGTGTCAGTCAACAGAAGCTAAGACCTTCCAGAGAGACTACCTGCTATTCTGTCCCCACGGGGAAGCAGTACAGCCAGAAGCCTCCCCCGTTCCATCTCTAGGCTCTCTCTCAGGCCCCTCATACTTGTGATGTGTCTCAGGGGTAGAATGAAGAGATTCCTCTGAGTGAACACATACGTGAGAGGCCAGAGATGCTGAGGAAGGGCGCCTTGCCTAGTGATATCCTAGCGTAAGTGGAAAAGAGGTACCTGCCTGCTGTCCCAGTGTGTCGAACGTGTTCACATCAGGGGTTGCCTACTGTGAAGTTATTCCCTGGGTGCCCTGGATTTTGTGGCCAAAGACGCAAGGGGCCGTTGTCTGTCCATGGGTAAAATGGAGGGCTCTGCGGAACTGGCCGGTTAGGCTGGACCTCTCCTATTGGCTGAGTGTTTGTGACTCGTCCCCGTCCGAAGTTCCGCCCAGCCTTCCGGTGGCTGTCAGCATGGTGATTGGGAAAGAAGCCTTAGGCCCCACACTCAGCCCTCCCCTGGCCTACCTGGCCTCTTTCCCCTCATCTAGACCGCTGTGTGGATGAAAGAAAGAATGTCGGCCAGTGAGCACGTGTCCTGATTTCCTTGGAAGGATTAGGTTCCTTGCCTGGGCAGAAGACAGCCAAGGTCA
Source organism: Loxodonta africana (assembly GCF_030014295.1). NCBI lineage: Eukaryota > Metazoa > Chordata > Mammalia > Proboscidea > Elephantidae > Loxodonta > Loxodonta africana. The sequence continues at coordinate 293,906 of NW_026974932.1, read as the reverse complement.
GCCTGAGCCTAGACACCTAGTGACCTGTGACACTGCAGCCAGTGATAGATGTTGATGTCCACGCTCAGGTATCCGCAGGTGGCGGATTCAGTGTGGTGGGAAGAGAAGTGGAAGTAGAGATGACACACTCACGAGGGCACAGGCCAAAGGTCAGGGAAAATAGCTGAGGTCGTGGAGCTCTAGCGGAGCCAGTCTAGGGCCCAGGCCTCCCTGCTGTACGAGGCAAAGAGGTGATCCATATGCCGCCATCCGTAGATTCTGGACGGCTGGGGCCCTGGATGCCCGGATTTCGGCCTCGTCTACCGAGAAGTGACGCACATGCAGTGTGCCACCGGAGGCTGTGGAGCAGCAGAGGGCAAAATCTTGAAAATGGGGGCTTCAGTTGACTTGGCCTGTGCTCTCCTTTGGCTGAGTGACATCGTGTGTTTCCTAGCAGGTGAAGACATTCGTGGAGAGAGGCGGTTTCCATGCGTGCAGGCAAAGTGTGTGCTGAGATGATGAGTTGCAGGGGAGACCAGGGTGGACTCTCCAGACCCAGAATAGGCCTCTGGCAGGTATGTGTCAATGTTTTCTGCCCATGGCACTCAGCCGGTTATTTGCATAGAACGTTAGGAGCGGAATTAGTAGTCTCCGGAGAGGCTGCCACTTGTCAGCGAGCTTCACCTGGCCAGGTCCCACGGTGATGTCAAGCTTCACCTGGCCAGGTCCGCCCGTGATGTAGCTCCCCAATCAATCACTACTCTCTAGACCTTCCAGATAGACTCCCAGAACTTCTCTCCCCATGGGCAAGCAGTAGAGCCAGAGGCCTTCCCCCTTTGCTCTTTGGTCTCTAGGCCCTCTGTCAGGCACTCCAAGGTGTGAAGTGACAAGGGGGAGAAGGAAGAGATTTCAGAGAACGAAGACAAGCAGAGAGAGACAGAGAGAGGCAAGAGATGCTGAGTGGGGATGCCTTGCCTACTGATATCCTCAGGAAAGTGGGAAAGAGGTACCTGGCGTGCTCTGCCAATGCCCTGAAGCAGTCCGCACCAGGGGCTCCCTTGTGCCTGCGTAGCCTTTCCCGGGGCGTGCTCAAATCCTGTGGCCACTAGGGGTCATAGGTCACAATGGAGGGCCCTGTGTCATCTGCCTGGCGGGCCGGATCTCTGCCATTGGCTCAGTCTTGTCACCAGGCCCATCCCAAGCTCCGCCCACTCTTGCGGTGGGGGGACTGTCTCTATGGTGATGGCAAAGAAGCCTCAGCCCCGCCCACCTGGCCTTCACTTCACCTACCTGGCCCTCTGACCCTCACTCAGACCTCTGTGTTGATAAAAATCAATGTCCGCCAGTGCCCAGGTGTCAGCATCTGGGATAAAGGATTCGGGACCTTGCCTGGGGCAGAAGGCAGCCTAGGTCAGCGGGTAGCTGGAAGTCTAGTGACTTGTGACACTGCTGCCAGTGACAAATGGTGACTCCCACACTCACATATCCCCTGGTGGCAGAATGCTAGTGATGGGTGGAGAAACATCGCTCCGGAGCACACGTTTAATGGGGCACCAGCCAAAGCAAAGGCCAGGGCCAGTAGTGGACGTCGTGGAGCTGAATGGCGAGCCAGTGAAGGGCCCAAGGATCCCTCCTGTATGTGGCGAACAGGTCATCCGTGTCCCCACGTCCATCAACCATTGCACTGCTGGGGCCCAGGCTGCCAGGATTTCGGCCTTGCCTTCGGAGCCCGGCCACATAGGCAGCCTTGCACCGGAGGCGGGGACGTGTAGACAGCAAAAATTTGGAAACTGGCAGTGTTTCCTCGATTTCCCTGGCATCGGCCTCTTTGAGCGGCTTCCTTTTTTTCCTGGTAGGATAGGGCCCTGACGGAGAAAGGCAGGATTACGTGTGCAGGAAAGGTGTGTGTTGAGAGGGTGACGACGTTGAGACCACGTTGGGATCTTTAGTCCCAGGAAAGGCCCCTGGCGGGTGTGGGTCAATGTTCTCTACCCATCCCCCTTGGCGGGGGGAGGTTTTCACCATACAAAGCAGCAGCGCAATTATTCATCGCCGGAGAGGTTGCATCTGCCCACAAGCTCCCCCTGGCCAGGGTCCGCCCCTACAGTATTGCGCGTGTCAGTCAACAGAAGCTAAGACCTTCCAGAGAGACTACCTGCTATTCTGTCCCCACGGGGAAGCAGTACAGCCAGAAGCCTCCCCCGTTCCATCTCTAGGCTCTCTCTCAGGCCCCTCATACTTGTGATGTGTCTCAGGGGTAGAATGAAGAGATTCCTCTGAGTGAACACATACGTGAGAGGCCAGAGATGCTGAGGAAGGGCGCCTTGCCTAGTGATATCCTAGCGTAAGTGGAAAAGAGGTACCTGCCTGCTGTCCCAGTGTGTCGAACGTGTTCACATCAGGGGTTGCCTACTGTGAAGTTATTCCCTGGGTGCCCTGGATTTTGTGGCCAAAGACGCAAGGGGCCGTTGTCTGTCCATGGGTAAAATGGAGGGCTCTGCGGAACTGGCCGGTTAGGCTGGACCTCTCCTATTGGCTGAGTGTTTGTGACTCGTCCCCGTCCGAAGTTCCGCCCAGCCTTCCGGTGGCTGTCAGCATGGTGATTGGGAAAGAAGCCTTAGGCCCCACACTCAGCCCTCACCTGGCCTACCTGGCCTCTTTCCCCTCATCTAGACCGCTGTGTGGATGAAAGAAAGAATGTCGGCCAGTGAGCACGTGTCCTGATTTCCTTGGAAGGATTAGGTTCCTTGCCTGGGCAGAAGACAGCCAAGGTCAGCCTGAGCCTAGACACCTAGTGACCTGTGACACTGCAGCCAGTGATAGATGTTGATGTCCACGCTCAGGTATCCGCAGGTGGCGGATTCAGTGTGGTGGGAAGAGAAGTGGAAGTAGAGATGACACACTCACGAGGGCACAGGCCAAAGGTCAGGGAAAATAGCTGAGGTCGTGGAGCTCTAGCGGAGCCAGTCTAGGGCCCAGGCCTCCCTGCTGTACGAGGCAAAGAGGTGATCCATATGCCGCCATCCGTAGATTCTGGACGGCTGGGGCCCTGGATGCCCGGATTTCGGCCTCGTCTACCGAGAAGTGACGCACATGCAGTGTGCCACCGGAGGCTGTGGAGCAGCAGAGGGCAAAATCTTGAAAATGGGGGCTTCAGTTGACTTGGCCTGTGCTCTCCTTTGGCTGAGTGACATCGTGTGTTTCCTAGCAGGTGAAGACATTCGTGGAGAGAGGCGGTTTCCATGCGTGCAGGCAAAGTGTGTGCTGAGATGATGAGTTGCAGGGGAGACCAGGGTGGACTCTCCAGACCCAGAATAGGCCTCTGGCAGGTATGTGTCAATGTTTTCTGCCCATGGCACTCAGCCGGTTATTTGCATAGAATGTTAGGAGCGGAATTAGTAGTCTCCGGAGAGGCTGCCACTTGTCAGCGAGCTTCACCTGGCCAGGTCCCACGGTGATGTCAAGCTTCACCTGGCCAGGTCCGCCCGTGATGTAGCTCCCCAATCAATCACTACTCTCTAGACCTTCCAGATAGACTCCCAGAACTTCTCTCCCCATGGGCAAGCAGTAGAGCCAGAGGCCTTCCCCCTTTGCTCTTTGGTCTCTAGGCCCTCTGTCAGGCACTCCAAGCTGTGAAGTGACAAGGGGGAGAAGGAAGAGATTTCAGAGAACGAAGACAAGCAGAGAGAGACAGAGAGAGGCAAGAGATGCTGAGTGGGGATGCCTTGCCTACTGATATCCTCAGGAAAGTGGGAAAGAGGTACCTGGCGTGCTCTGCCAATGCCCTGAAGCAGTCCGCACCAGGGGCTCCCTTGTGCCTGCGTAGCCTTTCCCGGGGCGTGCTCAAATCCTGTGGCCACTAGGGGTCATAGGTCACAATGGAGGGCCCTGTGTCATCTGCCTGGCGGGCCGGATCTCTGCCATTGGCTCAGTCTTGTCACCAGGCCCATCCCAAGCTCCGCCCACTCTTGCGGTGGGGGGACTGTCTCTATGGTGATGGCAAAGAAGCCTCAGCCCCGCCCACCTGGCCTTGACTTCACCTACCTGGCCCTCTGACCCTCACTCAGACCTCTGTGTTGATAAAAATCAATGTCCGCCAGTGCCCAGGTGTCAGCATCTGGGATAAAGGATTCGGGACCTTGCCTGGGGCAGAAGGCAGCCTAGGTCAGCGGGTAGCTGGAAGTCTAGTGACTTGTGACACTGCTGCCAGTGACAAATGGTGACTCCCACACTCACATATCCCCTGGTGGCAGAATGCTAGTGATGGGTGGAGAAACATCGCTCCGGAGCACACGTTTAATGGGGCACCAGCCAAAGCAAAGGCCAGGGCCAGTAGTGGACGTCGTGGAGCTGAATGGCGAGCCAGTGAAGGGCCCAAGGATCCCTCCTGTATGTGGCGAACAGGTCATCCGTGTCCCCACGTCCATCAACCATTGCACTGCTGGGGCCCAGGCTGCCAGGATTTCGGCCTTGCCTTCGGAGCCCGGCCACATAGGCAGCCTTGCACCGGAGGCGGGGACGTGTAGACAGCAAAAATTTGGAAACTGGCAGTGTTTCCTCGATTTCCCTGGCATCGGCCTCTTTGAGCGGCTTCCTTTTTTTCCTGGTAGGATAGGGCCCTGACGGAGAAAGGCAGGATTACGTGTGCAGGAAAGGTGTGTGTTGAGAGGGTGACGACGTTGAGACCACGTTGGGATCTTTAGTCCCAGGAAAGGCCCCTGGCGGGTGTGGGTCAATGTTCTCTACCCATCCCCCTTGGCGGGGGGAGGTTTTCACCATACAAAGCAGCAGCGCAATTATTCGTCGCCGGAGAGGTTGCATCTGCCCACAAGCTCCCCCTGGCCAGGGTCCGCCCCTACTGTATTGCGCGTGTCAGTCAACAGAAGCTAAGACCTTCCAGAGAGACTACCTGCTATTCTGTCCCCACGGGGAAGCAGTACAGCCAGAAGCCTCCCCCGTTCCATCTCTAGGCTCTCTCTCAGGCCCCTCATACTTGTGATGTGTCTCAGGGGTAGAATGAAGAGATTCCTCTGAGTGAACACATACGTGAGAGGCCAGAGATGCTGAGGAAGGGCGCCTTGCCTAGTGATATCCTAGCGTAAGTGGAAAAGAGGTACCTGCCTGCTGTCCCAGTGTGTCGAACGTGTTCACATCAGGGGTTGCCTACTGTGAAGTTATTCCCTGGGTGCCCTGGATTTTGTGGCCAAAGACGCAAGGGGCCGTTGTCTGTCCATGGGTAAAATGGAGGGCTCTGCGGAACTGGCCGGTTAGGCTGGACCTCTCCTATTGGCTGAGTGTTTGTGACTCGTCCCCGTCCGAAGTTCCGCCCAGCCTTCCGGTGGCTGTCAGCATGGTGATTGGGAAAGAAGCCTTAGGCCCCACACTCAGCCCTCCCCTGGCCTACCTGGCCTCTTTCCCCTCATCTAGACCGCTGTGTGGATGAAAGAAAGAATGTCGGCCAGTGAGCACGTGTCCTGATTTCCTTGGAAGGATTAGGTTCCTTGCCTGGGCAGAAGACAGCCAAGGTCAGCCTGAGCCTAGACACCTAGTGACCTGTGACACTGCAGCCAGTGATAGATGTTGATGTCCACGCTCAGGTATCCGCAGGTGGCGGATTCAGTGTGGTGGGAAGAGAAGTGGAAGTAGAGATGACACACTCACGAGGGCACAGGCCAAAGGTCAGGGAAAATAGCTGAGGTCGTGGAGCTCTAGCGGAGCCAGTCTAGGGCCCAGGCCTCCCTGCTGTACGAGGCAAAGAGGTGATCCATATGCCGCCATCCGTAGATTCTGGACGGCTGGGGCCCTGGATGCCCGGATTTCGGCCTCGTCTACCGAGAAGTGACGCACATGCAGTGTGCCACCGGAGGCTGTGGAGCAGCAGAGGGCAAAATCTTGAAAATGGGGGCTTCAGTTGACTTGGCCTGTGCTCTCCTTTGGCTGAGTGACATCGTGTGTTTCCTAGCAGGTGAAGACATTCGTGGAGAGAGGCGGTTTCCATGCGTGCAGGCAAAGTGTGTGCTGAGATGATGAGTTGCAGGGGAGACCAGGGTGGACTCTCCAGACCCAGAATAGGCCTCTGGCAGGTATGTGTCAATGTTTTCTGCCCATGGCACTCAGTCGGTTATTTGCATAGAACGTTAGGAGCGGAATTAGTAGTCTCCGGAGAGGCTGCCACTTGTCAGCGAGCTTCACCTGGCCAGGTCCCACGGTGATGTCAAGCTTCACCTGGCCAGGTCCGCCCGTGATGTAGCTCCCCAATCAATCACTACTCTCTAGACCTTCCAGATAGACTCCCAGAACTTCTCTCCCCATGGGCAAGCAGTAGAGCCAGAGGCCTTCCCCCTTTGCTCTTTGGTCTCTAGGCCCTCTGTCAGGCACTCCAAGGTGTGAAGTGACAAGGGGGAGAAGGAAGAGATTTCAGAGAACGAAGACAAGCAGAGAGAGACAGAGAGAGGCAAGAGATGCTGAGTGGGGATGCCTTGCCTACTGATATCCTCAGGAAAGTGGGAAAGAGGTACCTGGCGTGCTCTGCCAATGCCCTGAAGCAGTCCGCACCAGGGGCTCCCTTGTGCCTGCGTAGCCTTTCCCGGGGCGTGCTCAAATCCTGTGGCCACTAGGGGTCATAGGTCCCAATGGAGGGCCCTGTGTCATCTGCCTGGCGGGCCGGATCTCTGCCATTGGCTCAGTCTTGTCACCAGGCCCATCCCAAGCTCCGCCCACTCTTGCGGTGGGGGGACTGTCTCTATGGTGATGGCAAAGAAGCCTCAGCCCCGCCCACCTGGCCTTGACTTCACCTACCTGGCCCTCTGACCCTCACTCAGACCTCTGTGTTGATAAAAATCAATGTCCGCCAGTGCCCAGGTGTCAGCATCTGGGATAAAGGATTCGGGACCTTGCCTGGGGCAGAAGGCAGCCTAGGTCAGCGGGTAGCTGGAAGTCTAGTGACTTGTGACACTGCTGCCAGTGACAAATGGTGACTCCCACACTCACATATCCCCTGGTGGCAGAATGCTAGTGATGGGTGGAGAAAGATCGCTCCGGAGCACACGTTTAATGGGGCACCAGCCAAAGCAAAGGCCAGGGCCAGTAGTGGACGTCGTGGAGCTGAATGGCGAGCCAGTGAAGGGCCCAAGGATCCCTCCTGTATGTGGCGAACAGGTCATCCGTGTCCCCACGTCCATCAACCATTGCACTGCTGGGGCCCAGGCTGCCAGGATTTCGGCCTTGCCTTCGGAGCCCGGCCACATAGGCAGCCTTGCACCGGAGGCGGGGACGTGTAGACAGCAAAAATTTGGAAACTGGCAGTGTTTCCTCGATTTCCCTGGCATCGGCCTCTTTGAGCGGCTTGCTTTTTTTCCTGGTAGGATAGGGCCCTGACGGAGAAAGGCAGGATTACGTGTGCAGGAAAGGTGTGTGTTGAGAGGGTGACGACGTTGAGACCACGTTGGGATCTTTAGTCCCAGGAAAGGCCCCTGGCGGGTGTGGGTCAATGTTCTCTACCCATCCCCCTTGGCGGGGGGAGGTTTTCACCATACAAAGCAGCAGCGCAATTATTCGTCGCCGGAGAGGTTGCATCTGCCCACAAGCTCATCCTGGCCAGGGTCCGCCCCTACTGTATTGCGCGTGTCAGTCAACAGAAGCTAAGACCTTCCAGAGAGACTACCTGCTATTCTGTCCCCACGGGGAAGCAGTACAGCCAGAAGCCTCCCCCGTTCCATCTCTAGGCTCTCTCTCAGGCCCCTCATACTTGTGATGTGTCTCAGGGGTAGAATGAAGAGATTCCTCTGAGTGAACACATACGTGAGAGGCCACAGATGCTGAGGAAGGGCGCCTTGCCTAGTGATATCCTAGCGTAAGTGGAAAAGAGGTACCTGCCTGCTGTCCCAGTGTGTCGAACGTGTTCACATCAGGGGTTGCCTACTGTGAAGTTATTCCCTGGGTGCCCTGGATTTTGTGGCCAAAGACGCAAGGGGCCGTTGTCTGTCCATGGGTAAAATGGAGGGCTCTGCGGAACTGGCCGGTTAGGCTGGACCTCTCCTATTGGCTGAGTGTTTGTGACTCGTCCCCGTCCGAAGTTCCGCCCAGCCTTCCGGTGGCTGTCACCATGGTGATTGGGAAAGAAGCCTTAGGCCCCACACTCAGCCCTCACCTGGCCTACCTGGCCTCTTTCCCCTCATCTAGACCGCTGTGTGGATGAAAGAAAGGATGTCGGCCAGTGAGCACGTGTCCTGATTTCCTTGGAAGGATTAGGTTCCTTGCCTGGGCAGAAGACAGCCAAGGTCAGCCTGAGCCTAGACACCTAGTGACCTGTGACACTGCAGCCAGTGATAGATGTTGATGTCCACGCTCAGGTATCCGCAGGTGGCGGATTCAGTGTGGTGGGAAGAGAAGTGGAAGTAGAGATGACACACTCACGAGGGCACAGGCCAAAGTTCAGGGAAAATAGCTGAGGTCGTGGAGCTCTAGCGGAGCCAGTCTAGGGCCCAGGCCTCCCTGCTGTACGAGGCAAAGAGGTGATCCATATGCCGCCATCCGTAGATTCTGGACGGCTGGGGCCCTGGATGCCCGGATTTCGGCCTCGTCTACCGAGAAGTGACGCACATGCAGTGTGCCACCGGAGGCTGTGGAGCAGCAGAGGGCAAAATCTTGAAAATGGGGGCTTCAGTTGACTTGGCCTGTGCTCTCCTTTGGCTGAGTGACATCGTGTGTTTCCTAGCAGGTGAAGACATTCGTGGAGAGAGGCGGTTTCCATGCGTGCAGGCAAAGTGTGTGCTGAGATGATGAGTTGCAGGGGAGACCAGGGTGGACTCTCCAGACCCAGAATAGGCCTCTGGCAGGTATGTGTCAATGTTTTCTGCCCATGGCACTCAGCCGGTTATTTGCATAGAATGTTAGGAGCGGAATTAGTAGTCTCCGGAGAGGCTGCCACTTGTCAGCGAGCTTCACCTGGCCAGGTCCCACGGTGATGTCAAGCTTCACCTGGCCAGGTCCGCCCGTGATGTAGCTCCCCAATCAATCACTACTCTCTAGACCTTCCAGATAGACTCCCAGAACTTCTCTCCCCATGGGCAAGCAGTAGAGCCAGAGGCCTTCCCCCTTTGCTCTTTGGTCTCTAGGCCCTCTGTCAGGCACTCCAAGGTGTGAAGTGACAAGGGGGAGAAGGAAGAGATTTCAGAGAATGAAGACAAGCAGAGAGAGACAGAGAGAGGCAAGAGATGCTGAGTGGGGATGCCTTGCCTACTGATATCCTCAGGAAAGTGGGAAAGAGGTACCTGGCGTGCTCTGCCAATGCCCTGAAGCAGTCCGCACCAGGGGCTCCCTTGTGCCTGCGTAGCCTTTCCCAGGGCGTGCTCAAATCCTGTGGCCACTAGGGGTCATAGGTCACAATGGAGGGCCCTGTGTCATCTGCCTGGCGGGCCGGATCTCTGCCATTGGCTCAGTCTTGTCACCAGGCCCATCCCAAGCTCCGCCCACTCTTGCGGTGGGGGGACTGTCTCTATGGTGATGGCAAAGAAGCCTCAGCCCTGCCCACCTGGCCTTCACTTCACCTACCTGGCCCTCTGACCCTCACTCAGACCTCTGTGTTGATAAAAATCAATGTCCGCCAGTGCCCAGGTGTCAGCATCTGGGATAAAGGATTCGGGACCTTGCCTGGGGCAGAAGGCAGCCTAGGTCAGCGGGTAGCTGGAAGTCTAGTGACTTGTGACACTGCTGCCAGTGACAAATGGTGACTCCCACACTCACATATCCCCTGGTGGCAGAATGCTAGTGATGGGTGGAGAAACATCGCTCCGGAGCACACGTTTAATGGGGCACCAGCCAAAGCAAAGGCCAGGGCCAGTAGTGGACGTCGTGGAGGTGAATGGCGAGCCAGTGAAGGGCCCAAGGATCCCTCCTGTATGTGGCGAACAGGTCATCCGTGTCCCCACGTCCATCAACCATTGCACTGCTGGGGCCCCGGCTGCCAGGATTTCGGCCTTGCCTTCGGAGCCCGGCCACATAGGCAGCCTTGCACCGGAGTCGGGGACGTGTAGACAGCAAAAATTTGGAAACTGGCAGTGTTTCCTCGATTTCCCTGGCATGGGCCTCTTTGAGCGGCTTGCTTTTTTTCCTGGTAGGATAGGGCCCTGACGGAGAAAGGCAGGATTACGTGTGCAGGAAAGGTGTGTGTTGAGAGGGTGACGACGTTGAGACCACGTTGGGATCTTTAGTCCCAGGAAAGGCCCCTGGCGGGTGTGGGTCAATGTTCTCTACCCATCCCCCTTGGCGGGGGGAGGTTTTCACCATACAAAGCAGCAGCGCAATTATTCGTCGCCGGAGAGGTTGCATCTGCCCACAAGCTCCCCCTGGCCAGGGTCCGCCCCTACTGTATTGCGCGTGTCAGTCAACAGAAGCTAAGACCTTCCAGAGAGACTAACTGCTATTCTGTCCCCACGGGGAAGCAGTACAGCCAGAAGTCTCCCCCGTTCCATCTCTAGGCTCTCTCTCAGGCCCCTCATACTTGTGATGTGTCTCAGGGGTAGAATGAAGAGATTCCTCTGAGTGAACACATACCTGAGAGGCCAGAGATGCTGAGGAAGGGCGCCTTGCCTAGTGATATCCTAGCGTAAGTGGAAAAGAGGTACCTGCCTGCTGTCCCAGTGTGTCGAACGTGTTCACATCAGGGGTTGCCTACTGTGAAGTTATTCCCTGGGTGCCCTGGATTTTGTGGCCAAAGACGCAAGGGGCCGTTGTCTGTCCATGGGTAAAATGGAGGGCTCTGCGGAACTGGCCGGTTAGGCTGGACCTCTCCTATTGGCTGAGTGTTTGTGACTCGTCCCCGTCCGAAGTTCCGCCCAGCCTTCTGGTGGCTGTCAGCATGGTGATTGGGAAAGAAGCCTTAGGCCCCACACTCAGCCCTCACCTGGCCTACCTGGCCTCTTTCCCCTCATCTAGACCGCTGTGTGGATGAAAGAAAGAATGTCGGCCAGTGAGCACGTGTCCTGATTTCCTTGGAAGGATTAGGTTCCTTGCCTGGGCAGAAGACAGCCAAGGTCAGCCTGAGCCTAGACACCTAGTGACCTGTGACACTGCAGCCAGTGATAGATGTTGATGTCCACGCTCAGGTATCCGCAGGTGGCGGATTCAGTGTGGTGGGAAGAGAAGTGGAAGTAGAGATGACACACTCACGAGGGCACAGGCCAAAGGTCAGGGAAAATAGCTGAGGTCGTGGAGCTCTAGCGGAGCCAGTCTAGGGCCCAGGCCTCCCTGCTGTACGAGGCAAAGAGGTGATCCATATGCCGCCATCCGTAGATTCTGGACGGCTGGGGCCCTGGATGCCCGGATTTCGGCCTCGTCTACCGAGAAGTGACGCACATGCAGTGTGCCACCGGAGGCTGTGGAGCAGCAGAGGGCAAAATCTTGAAAATGGGGGCTTCAGTTGACTTGGCCTGTGCTCTCCTTTGGCTGAGTGACATCGTGTGTTTCCTAGCAGGTGAAGACATTCGTGGAGAGAGGCGGTTTCCATGCGTGCAGGCAAAGTGTGTGCTGAGATGATGAGTTGCAGGGGAGACCAGGGTGGACTCTCCAGACCCAGAATAGGCCTCTGGCAGGTATGTGTCAATGTTTTCTGCCCATGGCACTCAGCCGGTTATTTGCATAGAATGTTAGGAGCGGAATTAGTAGTCTCCGGAGAGGCTGCCACTTGTCAGCGAGCTTCACCTGGCCAGGTCCCACGGTGATGTCAAGCTTCACCTGGCCAGGTCCGCCCGTGATGTAGCTCCCCAATCAATCACTACTCTCTAGACCTTCCAGATAGACTCCCAGAACTTCTCTCCCCATGGGCAAGCAGTAGAGCCAGAGGCCTTCCCCCTTTGCTCTTTGGTCTCTAGGCCCTCTGTCAGGCACTCCAAGGTGTGAAGTGACAAGGGGGAGAAGGAAGAGATTTCAGAGAACGAAGACAAGCAGAGAGAGACAGAGAGAGGCAAGAGATGCTGAGTGGGGATGCCTTGCCTACTGATATCCTCAGGAAAGTGGGAAAGAGGTACCTGGCGTGCTCTGCCAATGCCCTGAAGCAGTCCGCACCAGGGGCTCCCTTGTGCCTGCGTAGCCTTTCCCGGGGCGTGCTCAAATCCTGTGGCCACTAGGGGTCATAGGTCCCAATGGAGGGCCCTGTGTCATCTGCCTGGCGGGCCGGATCTCTGCCATTGGCTCAGTCTTGTCACCAGGCCCATCCCAAGCTCCGCCCACTCTTGCGGTGGGGGGACTGTCTCTATGGTGATGGCAAAGAAGCCTCAGCCCCGCCCACCTGGCCTTGACTTCACCTACCTGGCCCTCTGACCCTCACTCAGACCTCTGTGTTGATAAAAATCAATGTCCGCCAGTGCCCAGGTGTCAGCATCTGGGATAAAGGATTCGGGACCTTGCCTGGGGCAGAAGGCAGCCTAGGTCAGCGGGTAGCTGGAAGTCTAGTGACTTGTGACACTGCTGCCAGTGACAAATGGTGACTCCCACACTCACATATCCCCTGGTGGCAGAATGCTAGTGATGGGTGGAGAAAGATCGCTCCGGAGCACACGTTTAATGGGGCACCAGCCAAAGCAAAGGCCAGGGCCAGTAGTGGACGTCGTGGAGCTGAATGGCGAGCCAGTGAAGGGCCCAAGGATCCCTCCTGTATGTGGCGAACAGGTCATCCGTGTCCCCACGTCCATCAACCATTGCACTGCTGGGGCCCAGGCTGCCAGGATTTCGGCCTTGCCTTCGGAGCCCGGCCACATAGGCAGCCTTGCACCGGAGGCGGGGACGTGTAGACAGCAAAAATTTGGAAACTGGCAGTGTTTCCTCGATTTCCCTGGCATCGGCCTCTTTGAGCGGCTTGCTTTTTTTCCTGGTAGGATAGGGCCCTGACGGAGAAAGGCAGGATTACGTGTGCAGGAAAGGTGTGTGTTGAGAGGGTGACGACGTTGAGACCACGTTGGGATCTTTAGTCCCAGGAAAGGCCCCTGGCGGGTGTGGGTCAATGTTCTCTACCCATCCCCCTTGGCGGGGGGAGGTTTTCACCATACAAAGCAGCAGCGCAATTATTCGTCGCCGGAGAGGTTGCATCTGCCCACAAGCTCATCCTGGCCAGGGTCCGCCCCTACTGTATTGCGCGTGTCAGTCAACAGAAGCTAAGACCTTCCAGAGAGACTACCTGCTATTCTGTCCCCACGGGGAAGCAGTACAGCCAGAAGCCTCCCCCGTTCCATCTCTAGGCTCTCTCTCAGGCCCCTCATACTTGTGATGTGTCTCAGGGGTAGAATGAAGAGATTCCTCTGAGTGAACACATACGTGAGAGGCCACAGATGCTGAGGAAGGGCGCCTTGCCTAGTGATATCCTAGCGTAAGTGGAAAAGAGGTACCTGCCTGCTGTCCCAGTGTGTCGAACGTGTTCACATCAGGGGTTGCCTACTGTGAAGTTATTCCCTGGGTGCCCTGGATTTTGTGGCCAAAGACGCAAGGGGCCGTTGTCTGTCCATGGGTAAAATGGAGGGCTCTGCGGAACTGGCCGGTTAGGCTGGACCTCTCCTATTGGCTGAGTGTTTGTGACTCGTCCCCGTCCGAAGTTCCGCCCAGCCTTCCGGTGGCTGTCACCATGGTGATTGGGAAAGAAGCCTTAGGCCCCACACTCAGCCCTCACCTGGCCTACCTGGCCTCTTTCCCCTCATCTAGACCGCTGTGTGGATGAAAGAAAGGATGTCGGCCAGTGAGCACGTGTCCTGATTTCCTTGGAAGGATTAGGTTCCTTGCCTGGGCAGAAGACAGCCAAGGTCAGCCTGAGCCTAGACACCTAGTGACCTGTGACACTGCAGCCAGTGATAGATGTTGATGTCCACGCTCAGGTATCCGCAGGTGGCGGATTCAGTGTGGTGGGAAGAGAAGTGGAAGTAGAGATGACACACTCACGAGGGCACAGGCCAAAGGTCAGGGAAAATAGCTGAGGTCGTGGAGCTCTAGCGGAGCCAGTCTAGGGCCCAGGCCTCCCTGCTGTACGAGGCAAAGAGGTGATCCATATGCCGCCATCCGTAGATTCTGGACGGCTGGGGCCCTGGATGCCCGGATTTCGGCCTCGTCTACCGAGAAGTGACGCACATGCAGTGTGCCACCGGAGGCTGTGGAGCAGCAGAGGGCAAAATCTTGAAAATGGGGGCTTCAGTTGACTTGGCCTGTGCTCTCCTTTGGCTGAGTGACATCGTGTGTTTCCTAGCAGGTGAAGACATTCGTGGAGAGAGGCGGTTTCCATGCGTGCAGGCAAAGTGTGTGCTGAGATGATGAGTTGCAGGGGAGACCAGGGTGGACTCTCCAGACCCAGAATAGGCCTCTGGCAGGTATGTGTCAATGTTTTCTGCCCATGGCACTCAGCCGGTTATTTGCATAGAATGTTAGGAGCGGAATTAGTAGTCTCCGGAGAGGCTGCCACTTGTCAGCGAGCTTCACCTGGCCAGGTCCCACGGTGATGTCAAGCTTCACCTGGCCAGGTCCGCCCGTGATGTAGCTCCCCAATCAATCACTACTCTCTAGACCTTCCAGATAGACTCCCAGAACTTCTCTCCCCATGGGCAAGCAGTAGAGCCAGAGGCCTTCCCCCTTTGCTCTTTGGTCTCTAGGCCCTCTGTCAGGCACTCCAAGGTGTGAAGTGACAAGGGGGAGAAGGAAGAGATTTCAGAGAATGAAGACAAGCAGAGAGAGACAGAGAGAGGCAAGAGATGCTGAGTGGGGATGCCTTGCCTACTGATATCCTCAGGAAAGTGGGAAAGAGGTACCTGGCGTGCTCTGCCAATGCCCTGAAGCAGTCCGCACCAGGGGCTCCCTTGTGCCTGCGTAGCCTTTCCCAGGGCGTGCTCAAATCCTGTGGCCACTAGGGGTCATAGGTCACAATGGAGGGCCCTGTGTCATCTGCCTGGCGGGCCGGATCTCTGCCATTGGCTCAGTCTTGTCACCAGGCCCATCCCAAGCTCCGCCCACTCTTGCGGTGGGGGGACTGTCTCTATGGTGATGGCAAAGAAGCCTCAGCCCTGCCCACCTGGCCTTCACTTCACCTACCTGGCCCTCTGACCCTCACTCAGACCTCTGTGTTGATAAAAATCAATGTCCGCCAGTGCCCAGGTGTCAGCATCTGGGATAAAGGATTCGGGACCTTGCCTGGGGCAGAAGGCAGCCTAGGTCAGCGGGTAGCTGGAAGTCTAGTGACTTGTGACACTGCTGCCAGTGACAAATGGTGACTCCCACACTCACATATCCCCTGGTGGCAGAATGCTAGTGATGGGTGGAGAAACATCGCTCCGGAGCACACGTTTAATGGGGCACCAGCCAAAGCAAAGGCCAGGGCCAGTAGTGGACGTCGTGGAGGTGAATGGCGAGCCAGTGAAGGGCCCAAGGATCCCTCCTGTATGTGGCGAACAGGTCATCCGTGTCCCCACGTCCATCAACCATTGCACTGCTGGGGCCCCGGCTGCCAGGATTTCGGCCTTGCCTTCGGAGCCCGGCCACATAGGCAGCCTTGCACCGGAGTCGGGGACGTGTAGACAGCAAAAATTTGGAAACTGGCAGTGTTTCCTCGATTTCCCTGGCATGGGCCTCTTTGAGCGGCTTGCTTTTTTTCCTGGTAGGATAGGGCCCTGACGGAGAAAGGCAGGATTACGTGTGCAGGAAAGGTGTGTGTTGAGAGGGTGACGACGTTGAGACCACGTTGGGATCTTTAGTCCCAGGAAAGGCCCCTGGCGGGTGTGGGTCAATGTTCTCTACCCATCCCCCTTGGCGGGGGGAGGTTTTCACCATACAAAGCAGCAGCGCAATTATTCGTCGCCGGAGAGGTTGCATCTGCCCACAAGCTCCCCCTGGCCAGGGTCCGCCCCTACTGTATTGCGCGTGTCAGTCAACAGAAGCTAAGACCTTCCAGAGAGACTAACTGCTATTCTGTCCCCACGGGGAAGCAGTACAGCCAGAAGTCTCCCCCGTTCCATCTCTAGGCTCTCTCTCAGGCCCCTCATACTTGTGATGTGTCTCAGGGGTAGAATGAAGAGATTCCTCTGAGTGAACACATACCTGAGAGGCCAGAGATGCTGAGGAAGGGCGCCTTGCCTAGTGATATCCTAGCGTAAGTGGAAAAGAGGTACCTGCCTGCTGTCCCAGTGTGTCGAACGTGTTCACATCAGGGGTTGCCTACTGTGAAGTTATTCCCTGGGTGCCCTGGATTTTGTGGCCAAAGACGCAAGGGGCCGTTGTCTGTCCATGGGTAAAATGGAGGGCTCTGCGGAACTGGCCGGTTAGGCTGGACCTCTCCTATTGGCTGAGTGTTTGTGACTCGTCCCCGTCCGAAGTTCCGCCCAGCCTTCCGGTGGCTGTCAGCATGGTGATTGGGAAAGAAGCCTTAGGCCCCACACTCAGCCCTCACCTGGCCTACCTGGCCTCTTTCCCCTCATCTAGACCGCTGCGTGGATGAAAGTAAGGATGTCGGCCAGTGAGCACGTGTCCTGATTTCCTTGGAAGGATTAGGTTCCTTGCCTGGGCAGAAGACAGCCAAGGTCAGCCTGAGCCTAGACACCTAGTGACCTGTGACACTGCAGCCAGTGATAGATGTTGATGTCCACGCTCAGGTATCCGCAGGTGGCGGATTCAGTGTGGTGGGAAGAGAAGTGGAAGTAGAGATGACACACTCACGAGGGCACAGGCCAAAGGTCAGGGAAAATAGCTGAGGTCGTGGAGCTCTAGCGGAGCCAGTCTAGGGCCCAGGCCTCCCTGCTGTACGAGGCAAAGAGGTGATCCATATGCCGCCATCCGTAGATTCTGGACGGCTGGGGCCCTGGATGCCCGGATTTCGGCCTCGTCTACCGAGAAGTGACGCACATGCAGTGTGCCACCGGAGGCTGTGGAGCAGCAGAGGGCAAAATCTTGAAAATGGGGGCTTCAGTTGACTTGGCCTGTGCTCTCCTTTGGCTGAGTGACATCGTGTGTTTCCTAGCAGGTGAAGACATTCGTGGAGAGAGGCGGTTTCCATGCGTGCAGGCAAAGTGTGTGCTGAGATGATGAGTTGCAGGGGAGACCAGGGTGGACTCTCCAGACCCAGAATAGGCCTCTGGCAGGTATGTGTCAATGTTTTCTGCCCATGGCACTCAGCCGGTTATTTGCATAGAATGTTAGGAGCGGAATTAGTAGTCTCCGGAGAGGCTGCCACTTGTCAGCGAGCTTCACCTGGCCAGGTCCCACGGTGATGTCAAGCTTCACCTGGCCAGGTCCGCCCGTGATGTAGCTCCCCAATCAATCACTACTCTCTAGACCTTCCAGATAGACTCCCAGAACTTCTCTCCCCATGGGCAAGCAGTAGAGCCAGAGGCCTTCCCCCTTTGCTCTTTGGTCTCTAGGCCCTCTGTCAGGCACTCCAAGGTGTGAAGTGACAAGGGGGAGAAGGAAGAGATTTCAGAGAACGAAGACAAGCAGAGAGAGAGAGAGAGAGAGGCAAGAGATGCTGAGTGGGGATGCCTTGCCTACTGATATCCTCAGGAAAGTGGGAGAGAGGTACCTGGCGTGCTCTGCCAATGCCCTGAAGCAGTCCGCACCAGGGGCTCCCTTGTGCCTGCGTAGCCTTTCCCGGGGCGTGCTCAAATCCTGTGGCCACTAGGGGTCATAGGTCCCAATGGAGGGCCCTGTGTCATCTGCCTGGCGGGCCGGATCTCTGCCATTGGCTCAGTCTTGTCACCAGGCCCATCCCAAGCTCCGCCCACTCTTGCGGTGGGGGGACTGTCTCTATGGTGATGGCAAAGAAGCCTCAGCCCCGCCCACCTGGCCTTGACTTCACCTACCTGGCCCTCTGACCCTCACTCAGACCTCTGTGTTGATAAAAATCAATGTCCGCCAGTGCCCAGGTGTCAGCATCTGGGATAAAGGATTCGGGACCTTGCCTGGGGCAGAAGGCAGCCTAGGTCAGCGGGTAGCTGGAAGTCTAGTGACTTGTGACACTGCTGCCAGTGACAAATGGTGACTCCCACACTCACATATCCCCTGGTGGCAGAATGCTAGTGATGGGTGGAGAAACATCGCTCCGGAGCACACGTTTAATGGGGCACCAGCCAAAGCAAAGGCCAGGGCCAGTAGTGGACGTCGTGGAGCTGAATGGCG
Organism: Loxodonta africana; assembly: GCF_030014295.1. Lineage (NCBI taxonomy): Eukaryota > Metazoa > Chordata > Mammalia > Proboscidea > Elephantidae > Loxodonta > Loxodonta africana. The sequence goes on along the minus strand of NW_026974932.1, from coordinate 275,795 downwards.
AGCCAGTGAAGGGCCCAAGGATCCCTCCTGTATGTGGCGAACAGGTCATCCGTGTCCCCACGTCCATCAACCATTGCACTGCTGGGGCCCAGGCTGCCAGGATTTCGGCCTTGCCTTCGGAGCCCGGCCACATAGGCAGCCTTGCACCGGAGGCGGGGACGTGTAGACAGCAAAAATTTGGAAACTGGCAGTGTTTCCTCGATTTCCCTGGCATCGGCCTCTTTGAGCGGCTTGCTTTTTTTCCTGGTAGGATAGGGCCCTGACGGAGAAAGGCAGGATTACGTGTGCAGGAAAGGTGTGTGTTGAGAGGGTGACGACGTTGAGACCACGTTGGGATCTTTAGTCCCAGGAAAGGCCCCTGGCGGGTGTGGGTCAATGTTCTCTACCCATCCCCCTTGGCGGGGGGAGGTTTTCACCATACAAAGCAGCAGCGCAATTATTCGTCGCCGGAGAGGTTGCATCTGCCCACAAGCTCCCCCTGGCCAGGGTCCGCCCCTACTGTATTGCGCGTGTCAGTCAACAGAAGCTAAGACCTTCCAGAGAGACTACCTGCTATTCTGTCCCCACGGGGAAGCAGTACAGCCAGAAGCCTCCCCCGTTCCATCTCTAGGCTCTCTCTCAGGCCCCTCATACTTGTGATGTGTCTCAGGGGTAGAATGAAGAGATTCCTCTGAGTGAACACATACGTGAGAGGCCACAGATGCTGAGGAAGGGCGCCTTGCCTAGTGATATCCTAGCGTAAGTGGAAAAGAGGTACCTGCCTGCTGTCCCAGTGTGTCGAACGTGTTCACATCAGGGGTTGCCTACTGTGAAGTTATTCCCTGGGTGCCCTGGATTTTGTGGCCAAAGACGCAAGGGGCCGTTGTCTGTCCATGGGTAAAATGGAGGGCTCTGCGGAACTGGCCGGTTAGGCTGGACCTCTCCTATTGGCTGAGTGTTTGTGACTCGTCCCCGTCCGAAGTTCCGCCCAGCCTTCCGGTGGCTGTCACCATGGTGATTGGGAAAGAAGCCTTAGGCCCCACACTCAGCCCTCACCTGGCCTACCTGGCCTCTTTTCCCTCATCTAGACCACTGTGTGGATGAAAGAAAGGATGTCGGCCAGTGAGCACGTGTCCTGATTTCCTTGGAAGGATTAGGTTCCTTGCCTGGGCAGAAGACAGCCAAGGTCAGCCTGAGCCTAGACACCTAGTGACCTGTGACACTGCAGCCAGTGATAGATGTTGATGTCCACGCTCAGGTATCCGCAGGTGGCGGATTCAGTGTGGTGGGAAGAGAAGTGGAAGTAGAGATGACACACTCACGAGGGCACAGGCCAAAGGTCAGGGAAAATAGCTGAGGTCGTGGAGCTCTAGCGGAGCCAGTCTAGGGCCCAGGCCTCCCTGCTGTACGAGGCAAAGAGGTGATCCATATGCCGCCATCCGTAGATTCTGGACGGCTGGGGCCCTGGATGCCCGGATTTCGGCCTCGTCTACCGAGAAGTGACGCACATGCAGTGTGCCACCGGAGGCTGTGGAGCAGCAGAGGGCAAAATCTTGAAAATGGGGGCTTCAGTTGACTTGGCCTGTGCTCTCCTTTGGCTGAGTGACATCGTGTGTTTCCTAGCAGGTGAAGACATTCGTGGAGAGAGGCGGTTTCCATGCGTGCAGGCAAAGTGTGTGCTGAGATGATGAGTTGCAGGGGAGACCAGGGTGGACTCTCCAGACCCAGAATAGGCCTCTGGCAGGTATGTGTCAATGTTTTCTGCCCATGGCACTCAGCCGGTTATTTGCATAGAATGTTAGGAGCGGAATTAGTAGTCTCCGGAGAGGCTGCCACTTGTCAGCGAGCTTCACCTGGCCAGGTCCCACGGTGATGTCAAGCTTCACCTGGCCAGGTCCGCCCGTGATGTAGCTCCCCAATCAATCACTACTCTCTAGACCTTCCAGATAGACTCCCAGAACTTCTCTCCCCATGGGCAAGCAGTAGAGCCAGAGGCCTTCCCCCTTTGCTCTTTGGTCTCTAGGCCCTCTGTCAGGCACTCCAAGGTGTGAAGTGACAAGGGGGAGAAGGAAGAGATTTCAGAGAACGAAGACAAGCAGAGAGAGACAGAGAGAGGCAAGAGATGCTGAGTGGGGATGCCTTGCCTACTGATATCCTCAGGAAAGTGGGAAAGAGGTACCTGGCGTGCTCTGCCAATGCCCTGAAGCAGTCCGCACCAGGGGCTCCCTTGTGCCTGCGTAGCCTTTCCCGGGGCGTGCTCAAATCCTGTGGCCACTAGGGGTCATAGGTCCCAATGGAGGGCCCTGTGTCATCTGCCTGGCGGGCCGGATCTCTGCCATTGGCTCAGTCTTGTCACCAGGCCCATCCCAAGCTCCGCCCACTCTTGCGGTGGGGGGACTGTCTCTATGGTGATGGCAAAGAAGCCTCAGCCCCGCCCACCTGGCCTTGACTTCACCTACCTGGCCCTCTGACCCTCACTCAGACCTCTGTGTTGATAAAAATCAATGTCCGCCAGTGCCCAGGTGTCAGCATCTGGGATAAAGGATTCGGGACCTTGCCTGGGGCAGAAGGCAGCCTAGGTCAGCGGGTAGCTGGAAGTCTAGTGACTTGTGACACTGCTGCCAGTGACAAATGGTGACTCCCACACTCACATATCCCCTGGTGGCAGAATGCTAGTGATGGGTGGAGAAAGATCGCTCCGGAGCACACGTTTAATGGGGCACCAGCCAAAGCAAAGGCCAGGGCCAGTAGTGGACGTCGTGGAGCTGAATGGCGAGCCAGTGAAGGGCCCAAGGATCCCTCCTGTATGTGGCGAACAGGTCATCCGTGTCCCCACGTCCATCAACCATTGCACTGCTGGGGCCCCGGCTGCCAGGATTTCGGCCTTGCCTTCGGAGCCCGGCCACATAGGCAGCCTTGCACCGGAGGCGGGGACGTGTAGACAGCAAAAATTTGGAAACTGGCAGTGTTTCCTCGATTTCCCTGGCATGGGCCTCTTTGAGCGGCTTGCTTTTTTTCCTGGTAGGATAGGGCCCTGAAGGAGAAAGGCAGGATTACGTGTGCAGGAAAGGTGTGTGTTGAGAGGGTGACGACGTTGGGACCACGTTGGGATCTTTAGTCCCAGGAAAGGCCCCTGGCGGGTGTGGGTCAATGTTCTCTACCCATCCCCCTTGGCGGGGGGAGGTTTTCACCATACAAAGCAGCAGCGCAATTATTCGTCGCCGGAGAGGTTGCATCTGCCCACAAGCTCCCCCTGGCCTGGGTCCGCCCCTACTGTATTGCGCGTGTCAGTCAACAGAAGCTAAGACCTTCCAGAGAGACTACCTGCTATTCTGTCCCCACGGGGAAGCAGTACAGCCAGAAGCCTCCCCCGTTCCATCTCTAGGCTCTCTCTCAGGCCCCTCATACTTGTGATGTGTCTCAGGGGTAGAATGAAGAGATTCCTCTGAGTGAACACATACCTGAGAGGCCAGAGATGCTGAGGAAGGGCGCCTTGCCTAGTGATATCCTAGCGTAAGTGGAAAAGAGGTACCTGCCTGCTGTCCCAGTGTGTCGAACGTGTTCACATCAGGGGTTGCCTACTGTGAAGTTATTCCCTGGGTGCCCTGGATTTTGTGGCCAAAGACGCAAGGGGCCGTTGTCTGTCCATGGGTAAAATGGAGGGCTCTGCGGAACTGGCCGGTTAGGCTGGACCTCTCCTATTGGCTGAGTGTTTGTGACTCGTCCCCGTCCGAAGTTCCGCCCAGCCTTCCGGTGGCTGTCAGCATGGTGATTGGGAAAGAAGCCTTAGGCCCCACACTCAGCCCTCCCCTGGCCTACCTGGCCTCTTTCCCCTCATCTAGACCGCTGTGTGGATGAAAGAAAGGATGTCGGCCAGTGAGCACGTGTCCTGATTTCCTTGGAAGGATTAGGTTCCTTGCCTGGGCAGAAGACAGCCAAGGTCAGCCTGAGCCTAGACACCTAGTGACCTGTGACACTGCAGCCAGTGATAGATGTTGATGTCCACGCTCAGGTATCCGCAGGTGGCGGATTCAGTGTGGTGGGAAGAGAAGTGGAAGTAGAGATGACACACTCACGAGGGCACAGGCCAAAGGTCAGGGAAAATAGCTGAGGTCGTGGAGCTCTAGCGGAGCCAGTCTAGGGCCCAGGCCTCCCTGCTGTACGAGGCAAAGAGGTGATCCATATGCCGCCATCCGTAGATTCTGGACGGCTGGGGCCCTGGATGCCCGGATTTCGGCCTCGTCTACCGAGAAGTGACGCACATGCAGTGTGCCACCGGAGGCTGTGGAGCAGCAGAGGGCAAAATCTTGAAAATGGGGGCTTCAGTTGACTTGGCCTGTGCTCTCCTTTGGCTGAGTGACATCGTGTGTTTCCTAGCAGGTGAAGACATTCGTGGAGAGAGGCGGTTTCCATGCGTGCAGGCAAAGTGTGTGCTGAGATGATGAGTTGCAGGGGAGACCAGGGTGGACTCTCCAGACCCAGAATAGGCCTCTGGCAGGTATGTGTCAATGTTTTCTGCCCATGGCACTCAGCCGGTTATTTGCATAGAATGTTAGGAGCGGAATTAGTAGTCTCCGGAGAGGCTGCCACTTGTCAGCGAGCTTCACCTGGCCAGGTCCCACGGTGATGTCAAGCTTCACCTGGCCAGGTCCGCCCGTGATGTAGCTCCCCAATCAATCACTACTCTCTAGACCTTCCAGATAGACTCCCAGAACTTCTCTCCCCATGGGCAAGCAGTAGAGCCAGAGGCCTTCCCCCTTTGCTCTTTGGTCTCTAGGCCCTCTGTCAGGCACTCCAAGGTGTGAAGTGACAAGGGGGAGAAGGAAGAGATTTCAGAGAACGAAGACAAGCAGAGAGAGACAGAGAGAGGCAAGAGATGCTGAGTGGGGATGCCTTGCCTACTGATATCCTCAGGAAAGTGGGAAAGAGGTACCTGGCGTGCTCTGCCAATGCCCTGAAGCAGTCCGCACCAGGGGCTCCCTTGTGCCTGCGTAGCCTTTCCCGGGGCGTGCTCAAATCCTGTGGCCACTAGGGGTCATAGGTCACAATGGAGGGCCCTGTGTCATCTGCCTGGCGGGCCGGATCTCTGCCATTGGCTCAGTCTTGTCACCAGGCCCATCCCAAGCTCCGCCCACTCTTGCGGTGGGGGGACTGTCTCTATGGTGATGGCAAAGAAGCCTCAGCCCCACCCACCTGGCCTTCACTTCACCTACCTGGCCCTCTGACCCTCACTCAGACCTCTGTGTTGATAAAAATCAATGTCCGCCAGTGCCCAGGTGTCAGCATCTGGGATAAAGGATTCGGGACCTTGCCTGGGGCAGAAGGCAGCCTAGGTCAGCGGGTAGCTGGAAGTCTAGTGACTTGTGACACTGCTGCCAGTGACAAATGGTGACTCCCACACTCACATATCCCCTGGTGGCAGAATGCTAGTGATGGGTGGAGAAACATCGCTCCGGAGCACACGTTTAATGGGGCACCAGCCAAAGCAAAGGCCAGGGCCAGTAGTGGACGTCGTGGAGCTGAATGGCGAGCCAGTGAAGGGCCCAAGGATCCCTCCTGTGTGTGGCGAACAGGTCATCCGTGTCCCCACGTCCATCAACCATTGCACTGCTGGGGCCCCGGCTGCCAGGATTTCGGCCTTGCCTTCGGAGCCCGGCCACATAGGCAGCCTTGCACCGGAGGCGGGGACGTGTAGACAGCAAAAATTTGGAAACTGGCAGTGTTTCCTCGATTTCCCTGGCATGGGCCTCTTTTAGCGGCTTGCTTTTTTTCCTGGTAGGATAGGGTCCTGACGGAGAAAGGCAGGATTACGTGTGCAGGAAAGGTGTGTGTTGAGAGTGTGACGACGTTGAGACCACGTTGGGATCTTTAGTCCCAGGAAAGGCCCCTGGCGGGTGTGGGTCAATGTTCTCTACCCATCCCCCTTGGCGGGGGGAGGTTTTCACCATACAAAGCAGCAGCGCAATTATTCGTCGCCGGAGAGGTTGCATCTGCCCACAAGCTCCCCCTGGCCAGGGTCCGCCCCTACTGTATTGCGCGTGTCAGTCAACAGAAGCTAAGACCTTCCAGAGAGACTACCTGCTATTCTGTCCCCACGGGGAAGCAGTACAGCCAGAAGCCTCCCCCGTTCCATCTCTAGGCTCTCTCTCAGGCCCCTCATACTTGTGATGTGTCTCAGGGGTAGAATGAAGAGATTCCTCTGAGTGAACACATACGTGAGAGGCCACAGATGCTGAGGAAGGGCGCCTTGCCTAGTGATATCCTAGCGTAAGTGGAAAAGAGGTACCTGCCTGCTGTCCCAGTGTGTCGAACGTGTTCACATCAGGGGTTGCCTACTGTGAAGTTATTCCCTGGGTGCCCTGGATTTTGTGGCCAAAGACGCAAGGGGCCGTTGTCTGTCCATGGGTAAAATGGAGGGCTCTGCGGAACTGGCCGGTTAGGCTGGACCTCTCCTATTGGCTGAGTGTTTGTGACTCGTCCCCGTCCGAAGTTCCGCCCAGCCTTCCGGTGGCTGTCAGCATGGTGATTGGGAAAGAAGCCTTAGGCCCCACACTCAGCCCTCCCCTGGCCTACCTGGCCTCTTTCCCCTCATCTAGACCGCTGTGTGGATGAAAGAAAGGATGTCGGCCAGTGAGCACGTGTCCTGATTTCCTTGGAAGGATTAGGTTCCTTGCCTGGGCAGAAGACAGCCAAGGTCAGCCTGAGCCTAGACACCTAGTGACCTGTGACACTGCAGCCAGTGATAGATGTTGATGTCCACGCTCAGGTATCCGCAGGTGGCGGATTCAGTGTGGTGGGAAGAGAAGTGGAAGTAGAGATGACACACTCACGAGGGCACAGGCCAAAGGTCAGGGAAAATAGCTGAGGTCGTGGAGCTCTAGCGGAGCCAGTCTAGGGCCCAGGCCTCCCTGCTGTACGAGGCAAAGAGGTGATCCATATGCCGCCATCCGTAGATTCTGGACGGCTGGGGCCCTGGATGCCCGGATTTCGGCCTCGTCTACCGAGAAGTGACGCACATGCAGTGTGCCACCGGAGGCTGTGGAGCAGCAGAGGGCAAAATCTTGAAAATGGGGGCTTCAGTTGACTTGGCCTGTGCTCTCCTTTGGCTGAGTGACATCGTGTGTTTCCTAGCAGGTGAAGACATTCGTGGAGAGAGGCGGTTTCCATGCGTGCAGGCAAAGTGTGTGCTGAGATGATGAGTTGCAGGGGAGACCAGGGTGGACTCTCCAGACCCAGAATAGGCCTCTGGCAGGTATGTGTCAATGTTTTCTGCCCATGGCACTCAGCCGGTTATTTGCATAGAATGTTAGGAGCGGAATTAGTAGTCTCCGGAGAGGCTGCCACTTGTCAGCGAGCTTCACCTGGCCAGGTCCCACGGTGATGTCAAGCTTCACCTGGCCAGGTCCGCCCGTGATGTAGCTCCCCAATCAATCACTACTCTCTAGACCTTCCAGATAGACTCCCAGAACTTCTCTCCCCATGGGCAAGCAGTAGAGCCAGAGGCCTTCCCCCTTTGCTCTTTGGTCTCTAGGCCCTCTGTCAGGCACTCCAAGGTGTGAAGTGACAAGGGGGAGAAGGAAGAGATTTCAGAGAACGAAGACAAGCAGAGAGAGACAGAGAGAGGCAAGAGATGCTGAGTGGGGATGCCTTGCCTACTGATATCCTCAGGAAAGTGGGAAAGAGGTACCTGGCGTGCTCTGCCAATGCCCTGAAGCAGTCCGCACCAGGGGCTCCCTTGTGCCTGCGTAGCCTTTCCCGGGGCGTGCTCAAATCCTGTGGCCACTAGGGGTCATAGGTCCCAATGGAGGGCCCTGTGTCATCTGCCTGGCGGGCCGGATCTCTGCCATTGGCTCAGTCTTGTCACCAGGCCCATCCCAAGCTCCGCCCACTCTTGCGGTGGGGGGACTGTCTCTATGGTGATGGCAAAGAAGCCTCAGCCCCACCCACCTGGCCTTCACTTCACCTACCTGGCCCTCTGACCCTCACTCAGACCTCTGTGTTGATAAAAATCAATGTCCGCCAGTGCCCAGGTGTCAGCATCTGGGATAAAGGATTCGGGACCTTGCCTGGGGCAGAAGGCAGCCTAGGTCAGCGGGTAGCTGGAAGTCTAGTGACTTGTGACACTGCTGCCAGTGACAAATGGTGACTCCCACACTCACATATCCCCTGGTGGCAGAATGCTAGTGATGGGTGGAGAAACATCGCTCCGGAGCACACGTTTAATGGGGCACCAGCCAAAGCAAAGGCCAGGGCCAGTAGTGGACGTCGTGGAGCTGAATGGCGAGCCAGTGAAGGGCCCAAGGATCCCTCCTGTGTGTGGTGAACAGGTCATCCGTGTCCCCACGTCCATCAACCATTGCACTGCTGGGGCCCAGGCTGCCAGGATTTCGGCCTTGCCTTCGGAGCCCGACCACATAGGCAGCCTTGCACCGGAGGCGGGGACGTGTAGACAGCAAAAATTTGGAAACTGGCAGTGTTTCCTCGATTTCCCTGGCATCGGCCTCTTTGAGCGGCTTCCTTTTTTTCCTGGTAGGATAGGGCCCTGACGGAGAAAGGCAGGATTACGTGTGCAGGAAAGGTGTGTGTTGAGAGGGTGACGACGTTGGGACCACGTTGGGATCTTTAGTCCCAGGAAAGGCCCCTGGCGGGTGTGGGTCAATGTTTTCTACCCATCCCCCTTGGCGGGGGGAGGTTTTCACCATACAAAGCAGCAGCGCAATTATTCGTCGCCGGAGAGGTTGCATCTGCCCACAAGCTCCACCTGGCCAGGGTCCGCCCCTACTGTATTGCGCGTGTCAGTCAACAGAAGCTAAGACCTTCCAGAGAGACTACCTGCTATTCTGTCCCCACGGGGAAGCAGTACAGCCAGAAGCCTCCCCCGTTCCATCTCTAGGCTCTCTCTCAGGCCCCTCATACTTGTGATGTGTCTCAGGGGTAGAATGAAGAGATTCCTCTGAGTGAACACATACGTGAGAGGCCACAGATGCTGAGGAAGGGCGCCTTGCCTAGTGATATCCTAGCGTAAGTGGAAAAGAGGTACCTGCCTGCTGTCCCAGTGTGTCGAACGTGTTCACATCAGGGGTTGCCTACTGTGAAGTTATTCCCTGGGTGCCCTGGATTTTGTGGCCAAAGACGCAAGGGGCCGTTGTCTGTCCATGGGTAAAATGGAGGGCTCTGCGGAACTGGCCGGTTAGGCTGGACCTCTCCTATTGGCTGAGTGTTTGTGACTCGTCCCCGTCCGAAGTTCCGCCCAGCCTTCCGGTGGCTGTCAGCATGGTGATTGGGAAAGAAGCCTTAGGCCCCACACTCAGCCCTCACCTGGCCTACCTGGCCTCTTTCCCCTCATCTAGACCGCTGCGTGGATGAAAGTAAGGATGTCGGCCAGTGAGCACGTGTCCTGATTTCCTTGGAAGGATTAGGTTCCTTGCCTGGGCAGAAGACAGCCAAGGTCAGCCTGAGCCTAGACACCTAGTGACCTGTGACACTGCAGCCAGTGATAGATGTTGATGTCCACGCTCAGGTATCCGCAGGTGGCGGATTCAGTGTGGTGGGAAGAGAAGTGGAAGTAGAGATGACACACTCACGAGGGCACAGGCCAAAGGTCAGGGAAAATAGCTGAGGTCGTGGAGCTCTAGCGGAGCCAGTCTAGGGCCCAGGCCTCCCTGCTGTACGAGGCAAAGAGGTGATCCATATGCCGCCATCCGTAGATTCTGGACGGCTGGGGCCCTGGATGCCCGGATTTCGGCCTCGTCTACCGAGAAGTGACGCACATGCAGTGTGCCACCGGAGGCTGTGGAGCAGCAGAGGGCAAAATCTTGAAAATGGGGGCTTCAGTTGACTTGGCCTGTGCTCTCCTTTGGCTGAGTGACATCGTGTGTTTCCTAGCAGGTGAAGACATTCGTGGAGAGAGGCGGTTTCCATGCGTGCAGGCAAAGTGTGTGCTGAGATGATGAGTTGCAGGGGAGACCAGGGTGGACTCTCCAGACCCAGAATAGGCCTCTGGCAGGTATGTGTCAATGTTTTCTGCCCATGGCACTCAGCCGGTTATTTGCATAGAATGTTAGGAGCGGAATTAGTAGTCTCCGGAGAGGCTGCCACTTGTCAGCGAGCTTCACCTGGCCAGGTCCCACGGTGATGTCAAGCTTCACCTGGCCAGGTCCGCCCGTGATGTAGCTCCCCAATCAATCACTACTCTCTAGACCTTCCAGATAGACTCCCAGAACTTCTGTCCCCATGGGCAAACAGTAGAGCCAGAGGCCTTCCCCCTTTGCTCTTTGGTCTCTAGGCCCTCTGTCAGGCACTCCAAGGTGTGAAGTGACAAGGGGGAGAAGGAAGAGATTTCAGAGAACGAAGACAAGCAGAGAGAGACAGAGAGAGGCAAGAGATGCTGAGTGGGGATGCCTTGCCTACTGATATCCTCAGGAAAGTGGGAAAGAGGTACCTGGCGTGCTCTGCCAATGCCCTGAAGCAGTCCGCACCAGGGGCTCCCTTGTGCCTGCGTAGCCTTTCCCGGGGCGTGCTCAAATCCTGTGGCCACTAGGGGTCATAGGTCCCAATGGAGGGCCCTGTGTCATCTGCCTGGCGGGCCGGATCTCTGCCATTGGCTCAGTCTTGTCACCAGGCCCATCCCAAGCTCCGCCCACTCTTGCGGTGGGGGGACTGTCTCTATGGTGATGGCAAAGAAGCCTCAGCCCCACCCACCTGGCCTTCACTTCACCTACCTGGCCCTCTGACCCTCACTCAGACCTCTGTGTTGATAAAAATCAATGTCCGCCAGTGCCCAGGTGTCAGCATCTGGGATAAAGGATTCGGGACCTTGCCTGGGGCAGAAGGCAGCCTAGGTCAGCGGGTAGCTGGAAGTCTAGTGACTTGTGACACTGCTGCCAGTGACAAATGGTGACTCCCACACTCACATATCCCCTGGTGGCAGAATGCTAGTGATGGGTGGAGAAACATCGCTCCGGAGCACACGTTTAATGGGGCACCAGCCAAAGCAAAGGCCAGGGCCAGTAGTGGACGTCGTGGAGCTGAATGGCGAGCCAGTGAAGGGCCCAAGGATCCCTCCTGTATGTGGCGAACAGGTCATCCGTGTCCCCACGTCCATCAACCATTGCACTGCTGGGGCCCAGGCTGCCAGGATTTCGGCCTTGCCTTCGGAGCCCGACCACATAGGCAGCCTTGCACCGGAGGCGGGGACGTGTAGACAGCAAAAATTTGGAAACTGGCAGTGTTTCCTCGATTTCCCTGGCATCGGCCTCTTTGAGCGGCTTCCTTTTTTTCCTGGTAGGATAGGGCCCTGACGGAGAAAGGCAGGATTACGTGTGCAGGAAAGGTGTGTGTTGAGAGGGTGACGACGTTGGGACCACGTTGGGATCTTTAGTCCCAGGAAAGGCCCCTGGCGGGTGTGGGTCAATGTTTTCTACCCATCCCCCTTGGCGGGGGGAGGTTTTCACCATACAAAGCAGCAGCGCAATTATTCGTCGCCGGAGAGGTTGCATCTGCCCACAAGCTCCACCTGGCCAGGGTCCGCCCCACTGTATTGCGCGTGTCAGTCAACAGAAGCTAAGACCTTCCAGGGAGACTAACTGCTATTCTGTCCCCACGGGGAAGCAGTACAGCCAGAAGCCTCCCCCGTTCCATCTCTAGGCTCTCTCTCAGGCCCCTCATACTTGTGATGTGTCTCAGGGGTAGAATGAAGAGATTCCTCTGAGTGAACACATACGTGAGAGGCCAGAGATGCTGAGGAAGGGCGCCTTGCCTAGTGATATCCTAGCGTAAGTGGAAAAGAGGTACCTGCCTGCTGTCCCAGTGTGTCGAACGTGTTCACATCAGGGGTTGCCTACTGTGAAGTTATTCCCTGGGTGCCCTGGATTTTGTGGCCAAAGACGCAAGGGGCCGTTGTCTGTCCATGGGTAAAATGGAGGGCTCTGCGGAACTGGCCGGTTAGGCTGGACCTCTCCTATTGGCTGAGTGTTTGTGACTCGTCCCCGTCCGAAGTTCCGCCCAGCCTTCCGGTGGCTGTCAGCATGGTGATTGGGAAAGAAGCCTTAGGCCCCACACTCAGCCCTCACCTGGCCTACCTGGCCTCTTTCCCCTCATCTAGACCGCTGCGTGGATGAAAGTAAGGATGTCGGCCAGTGAGCACGTGTCCTGATTTCCTTGGAAGGATTAGGTTCCTTGCCTGGGCAGAAGACAGCCAAGGTCAGCCTGAGCCTAGACACCTAGTGACCTGTGACACTGCAGCCAGTGATAGATGTTGATGTCCACGCTCAGGTATCCGCAGGTGGCGGATTCAGTGTGGTGGGAAGAGAAGTGGAAGTAGAGATGACACACTCACGAGGGCACAGGCCAAAGGTCAGGGAAAATAGCTGAGGTCGTGGAGCTCTAGCGGAGCCAGTCTAGGGCCCAGGCCTCCCTGCTGTACGAGGCAAAGAGGTGATCCATATGCCGCCATCCGTAGATTCTGGACGGCTGGGGCCCTGGATGCCCGGATTTCGGCCTCGTCTACCGAGAAGTGACGCACATGCAGTGTGCCACCGGAGGCTGTGGAGCAGCAGAGGGCAAAATCTTGAAAATGGGGGCTTCAGTTGACTTGGCCTGTGCTCTCCTTTGGCTGAGTGACATCGTGTGTTTCCTAGCAGGTGAAGACATTCGTGGAGAGAGGCGGTTTCCATGCGTGCAGGCAAAGTGTGTGCTGAGATGATGAGTTGCAGGGGAGACCAGGGTGGACTCTCCAGACCCAGAATAGGCCTCTGGCAGGTATGTGTCAATGTTTTCTGCCCATGGCACTCAGCCGGTTATTTGCATAGAATGTTAGGAGCGGAATTAGTAGTCTCCGGAGAGGCTGCCACTTGTCAGCGAGCTTCACCTGGCCAGGTCCCACGGTGATGTCAAGCTTCACCTGGCCAGGTCCGCCCGTGATGTAGCTCCCCAATCAATCACTGCTCTCTAGACCTTCCAGATAGACTCCCAGAACTTCTGTCCCCATGGGCAAACAGTAGAGCCAGAGGCCTTCCCCCTTTGCTCTTTGGTCTCTAGGCCCTCTGTCAGGCACTCCAAGGTGTGAAGTGACAAGGGGGAGAAGGAAGAGATTTCAGAGAACGAAGACAAGCAGAGAGAGACAGAGAGAGGCAAGAGATGCTGAGTGGGGATGCCTTGCCTACTGATATCCTCAGGAAAGTGGGAAAGAGGTACCTGGCGTGCTCTGCCAATGCCCTGAAGCAGTCCGCACCAGGGGCTCCCTTGTGCCTGCGTAGCCTTTCCCGGGGCGTGCTCAAATCCTGTGGCCACTAGGGGTCATAGGTCACAATGGAGGGCCCTGTGTCATCTGCCTGGCGGGCCGGATCTCTGCCATTGGCTCAGTCTTGTCACCAGGCCCATCCCAAGCTCCGCCCACTCTTGCGGTGGGGGGACTGTCTCTATGGTGATGGCAAAGAAGCCTCAGCCCCGCCCACCTGGCCTTCACTTCACCTACCTGGCCCTCTGACCCTCACTCAGACCTCTGTGTTGATAAAAATCAATGTCCGCCAGTGCCCAGGTGTCAGCATCTGGGATAAAGGATTCGGGACCTTGCCTGGGGCAGAAGGCAGCCTAGGTCAGCGGGTAGCTGGAAGTCTAGTGACTTGTGACACTGCTGCCAGTGACAAATGGTGACTCCCACACTCACATATCCCCTGGTGGCAGAATGCTAGTGATGGGTGGAGAAACATCGCTCCGGAGCACACGTTTAATGGGGCACCAGCCAAAGCAAAGGCCAGGGCCAGTAGTGGACGTCGTGGAGCTGAATGGCGAGCCAGTGAAGGGCCCAAGGATCCCTCCTGTGTGTGGTGAACAGGTCATCCGTGTCCCCACGTCCATCAACCATTGCACTGCTGGGGCCCAGGCTGCCAGGATTTCGGCCTTGCCTTCGGAGCCCGACCACATAGGCAGCCTTGCACCGGAGGCGGGGACGTGTAGACAGCAAAAATTTGGAAACTGGCAGTGTTTCCTCGATTTCCCTGGCATCGGCCTCTTTGAGCGGCTTCCTTTTTTTCCTGGTAGGATAGGGCCCTGACGGAGAAAGGCAGGATTACGTGTGCAGGAAAGGTGTGTGTTGAGAGGGTGACGACGTTGGGACCACGTTGGGATCTTTAGTCCCAGGAAAGGCCCCTGGCGGGTGTGGGTCAATGTTTTCTACCCATCCCCCTTGGCGGGGGGAGGTTTTCACCATACAAAGCAGCAGCGCAATTATTCGTCGCCGGAGAGGTTGCATCTGCCCACAAGCTCCACCTGGCCAGGGTCCGCCCCTACTGTATTGCGCGTGTCAGTCAACAGAAGCTAAGACCTTCCAGAGAGACTAACTGCTATTCTGTCCCCACGGGGAAGCAGTACAGCCAGAAGCCTCCCCCGTTCCATCTCTAGGCTCTCTCTCAGGCCCCTCATACTTGTGATGTGTCTCAGGGGTAGAATGAAGAGATTCCTCTGAGTGAACACATACGTGAGAGGCCACAGATGCTGAGGAAGGGCGCCTTGCCTAGTGATATCCTAGCGTAAGTGGAAAAGAGGTACCTGCCTGCTGTCCCAGTGTGTCGAACGTGTTCACATCAGGGGTTGCCTACTGTGAAGTTATTCCCTGGGTGCCCTGGATTTTGTGGCCAAAGACGCAAGGGGCCGTTGTCTGTCCATGGGTAAAATGGAGGGCTCTGCGGAACTGGCCGGTTAGGCTGGACCTCTCCTATTGGCTGAGTGTTTGTGACTCGTCCCCGTCCGAAGTTCCGCCCAGCCTTCCGGTGGCTGTCCCCATGGTGATTGGGAAAGAAGCCTTAGGCCCCACACTCAGCCCTCCCCTGGCCTACCTGGCCTCTTTCCCCTCATCTAGACCGCTGTGTGGATGAAAGAAAGGATGTCGGCCAGTGAGCACGTGTCCTGATTTCCTTGGAAGGATTAGGTTCCTTGCCTGGGCAGAAGACAGCCAAGGTCAGCCTGAGCCTAGACACCTAGTGACCTGTGACACTGCAGCCAGTGATAGATGTTGATGTCCACGCTCAGGTATCCGCAGGTGGCGGATTCAGTGTGGTGGGAAGAGAAGTGGAAGTAGAGATGACACACTCACGAGGGCACAGGCCAAAGGTCAGGGAAAATAGCTGAGGTCGTGGAGCTCTAGCGGAGCCAGTCTAGGGCCCAGGCCTCCCTGCTGTACGAGGCAAAGAGGTGATCCATATGCCGCCATCCGTAGATTCTGGACGGCTGGGGCCCTGGATGCCCGGATTTCGGCCTCGTCTACCGAGAAGTGACGCACATGCAGTGTGCCACCGGAGGCTGTGGAGCAGCAGAGGGCAAAATCTTGAAAATGGGGGCTTCAGTTGACTTGGCCTGTGCTCTCCTTTGGCTGAGTGACATCGTGTGTTTCCTAGCAGGTGAAGACATTCGTGGAGAGAGGCGGTTTCCATGCGTGCAGGCAAAGTGTGTGCTGAGATGATGAGTTGCAGGGGAGACCAGGGTGGACTCTCCAGACCCAGAATAGGCCTCTGGCAGGTATGTGTCAATGTTTTCTGCCCATGGCACTCAGCCGGTTATTTGCATAGAATGTTAGGAGCGGAATTAGTAGTCTCCGGAGAGGCTGCCACTTGTCAGCGAGCTTCACCTGGCCAGGTCCCACGGTGATGTCAAGCTTCACCTGGCCAGGTCCGCCCGTGATGTAGCTCCCCAATCAATCACTGCTCTCTAGACCTTCCAGATAGACTCCCAGAACTTCTGTCCCCATGGGCAAACAGTAGAGCCAGAGGCCTTCCCCCTTTGCTCTTTGGTCTCTAGGCCCTCTGTCAGGCACTCCAAGGTGTGAAGTGACAAGGGGGAGAAGGAAGAGATTTCAGAGAACGAAGACAAGCAGAGAGAGACAGAGAGAGGCAAGAGATGCTGAGTGGGGATGCCTTGCCTACTGATATCCTCAGGAAAGTGGGAAAGAGGTACCTGGCGTGCTCTGCCAATGCCCTGAAGCAGTCCGCACCAGGGGCTCCCTTGTGCCTGCGTAGCCTTTCCCGGGGCGTGCTCAAATCCTGTGGCCACTAGGGGTCATAGGTCCCAATGGAGGGCCCTGTGTCATCTGCCTGGCGGGCCGGATCTCTGCCATTGGCTCAGTCTTGTCACCAGGCCCATCCCAAGCTCCGCCCACTCTTGCGGTGGGGGGACTGTCTCTATGGTGATGGCAAAGAAGCCTCAGCCCCACCCACCTGGCCTTCACTTCACCTACCTGGCCCTCTGACCCTCACTCAGACCTCTGTGTTGATAAAAATCAATGTCCGCCAGTGCCCAGGTGTCAGCATCTGGGATAAAGGATTCGGGACCTTGCCTGGGGCAGAAGGCAGCCTAGGTCAGCGGGTAGCTGGAAGTCTAGTGACTTGTGACACTGCTGCCAGTGACAAATGGTGACTCCCACACTCACATATCCCCTGGTGGCAGAATGCTAGTGATGGGTGGAGAAACATCGCTCCGGAGCACACGTTTAATGGGGCACCAGCCAAAGCAAAGGCCAGGGCCAGTAGTGGACGTCATGGAGCTGAATGGCGAGCCAGTGAAGGGCCCAAGGATCCCTCCTGTGTGTGGTGAACAGGTCATCCGTGTCCCCACGTCCATCAACCATTGCACTGCTGGGGCCCAGGCTGCCAGGATTTCGGCCTTGCCTTCGGAGCCCGACCACATAGGCAGCCTTGCACCGGAGGCGGGGACGTGTAGACAGCAAAAATTTGGAAACTGGCAGTGTTTCCTCGATTTCCCTGGCATCGGCCTCTTTGAGCGGCTTCCTTTTTTTCCTGGTAGGATAGGGCCCTGACGGAGAAAGGCAGGATTACGTGTGCAGGAAAGGTGTGTGTTGAGAGGGTGACGACGTTGGGACCACGTTGGGATCTTTAGTCCCAGGAAAGGCCCCTGGCGGGTGTGGGTCAATGTTTTCTACCCATCCCCCTTGGCGGGGGGAGGTTTTCACCATACAAAGCAGCAGCGCAATTATTCGTCGCCGGAGAGGTTGCATCTGCCCACAAGCTCCACCTGGCCAGGGTCCGCCCCTACTGTATTGCGCGTGTCAGTCAACAGAAGCTAAGACCTTCCAGAGAGACTAACTGCTATTCTGTCCCCACGGGGAAGCAGTACAGCCAGAAGCCTCCCCCGTTCCATCTCTAGGCTCTCTCTCAGGCCCCTCATACTTGTGATGTGTCTCAGGGGTAGAATGAAGAGATTCCTCTGAGTGAACACATACGTGAGAGGCCACAGATGCTGAGGAAGGGCGCCTTCCCTAGTGATATCCTAGCGTAAGTGGAAAAGAGGTACCTGCCTGCTGTCCCAGTGTGTCGAACGTGTTCACATCAGGGGTTGCCTACTGTGAAGTTATTCCCTGGGTGCCCTGGATTTTGTGGCCAAAGACGCAAGGGGCCGTTGTCTGTCCATGGGTAAAATGGAGGGCTCTGCGGAACTGGCCGGTTAGGCTGGACCTCTCCTATTGGCTGAGTGTTTGTGACTCGTCCCCGTCCGAAGTTCCGCCCAGCCTTCCGGTGGCTGTCACCATGGTGATTGGGAAAGAAGCCTTAGGCCCCACACTCAGCCCTCACCTGGCCTACCTGGCCTCTTTCCCCTCATCTAGACCGCTGCGTGGATGAAAGTAAGGATGTCGGCCAGTGAGCACGTGTCCTGATTTCCTTGGAAGGATTAGGTTCCTTGCCTGGGCAGAAGACAGCCAAGGTCAGCCTGAGCCTAGACACCTAGTGACCTGTGACACTGCAGCCAGTGATAGATGTTGATGTCCACGCTCAGGTATCCGCAGGTGGCGGATTCAGTGTGGTGGGAAGAGAAGTGGAAGTAGAGATGACACACTCACGAGGGCACAGGCCAAAGGTCAGGGAAAATAGCTGAGGTCGTGGAGCTCTAGCGGAGCCAGTCTAGGGCCCAGGCCTCCCTGCTGTACGAGGCAAAGAGGTGATCCATATGCCGCCATCCGTAGATTCTGGACGGCTGGGGCCCTGGATGCCCGGATTTCGGCCTCGTCTACCGAGAAGTGACGCACATGCAGTGTGCCACCGGAGGCTGTGGAGCAGCAGAGGGCAAAATCTTGAAAATGGGGGCTTCAGTTGACTTGGCCTGTGCTCTCCTTTGGCTGAGTGACATCGTGTGTTTCCTAGCAGGTGAAGACATTCGTGGAGAGAGGCGGTTTCCATGCGTGCAGGCAAAGTGTGTGCTGAGATGATGAGTTGCAGGGGAGACCAGGGTGGACTCTCCAGACCCAGAATAGGCCTCTGGCAGGTATGTGTCAATGTTTTCTGCCCATGGCACTCAGCCGGTTATTTGCATAGAATGTTAGGAGCGGAATTAGTAGTCTCCGGAGAGGCTGCCACTTGTCAGCGAGCTTCACCTGGCCAGGTCCCACGGTGATGTCAAGCTTCACCTGGCCAGGTCCGCCCGTGATGTAGCTCCCCAATCAATCACTGCTCTCTAGACCTTCCAGATAGACTCCCAGAACTTCTCTCCCCATGGGCAAACAGTAGAGCCAGAGGCCTTCCCCCTTTGCTCTTTGGTCTCTAGGCCCTCTGTCAGGCACTCCAAGGTGTGAAGTGACAAGGGGGAGAAGGAAGAGATTTCAGAGAACGAAGACAAGCAGAGAGAGACAGAGAGAGGCAAGAGATGCTGAGTGGGGATGCCTTGCCTACTGATATCCTCAGGAAAGTGGGAAAGAGGTACCTGGCGTGCTCTGCCAATGCCCTGAAGCAGTCCGCACCAGGGGCTCCCTTGTGCCTGCGTAGCCTTTCCCGGGGCGTGCTCAAATCCTGTGGCCACTAGGGGTCATAGGTCCCAATGGAGGGCCCTGTGTCATCTGCCTGGCGGGCCGGATCTCTGCCATTGGCTCAGTCTTGTCACCAGGCCCATCCCAAGCTCCGCCCACTCTTGCGGTGGGGGGACTGTCTCTATGGTGATGGCAAAGAAGCCTGAGCCCCGCCCACCTGGCCTTGACTTCACCTACCTGGCCCTCTGACCCTCACTCAGACCTCTGTGTTGATAAAAATCAATGTCCGCCAGTGCCCAGGTGTCAGCATCTGGGATAAAGGATTCGGGACCTTGCCTGGGGCAGAAGGCAGCCTAGGTCAGCGGGTAGCTGGAAGTCTAGTGACTTGTGACACTGCTGCCAGTGACAAATGGTGACTCCCACACTCACATATCCCCTGGTGGCAGAACGCTAGTGATGGGTGGAGAAACATCGCTCCGGAGCACACGTTTAATGGGGCACCAGCCAAAGCAAAGGCCAGGGCTAGTAGTGGACGTCGTGGAGCTGAATGACGAGCCAGTGAAGGGCCCAAGGATCCCTCCTGTATGTGGCGAACAGGTCATCCGTGTCCCCACGTCCATCAACCATTGCACTGCTGGGGCCCAGGCTGCCAGGATTTCGGCCTTGCCTTCGGAGCCCGGCCACATAGGCAGCCTTGCACCGGAGGCGGGGACGTGTAGACAGCAAAAATTTGGAAACTGGCAGTGTTTCCTCGATTTCCCTGGCATCGGCCTTTTTGAGCGGCTTGCTTTTTTTCCTGGTAGGATAGGGCCCTGACGGAGAAAGGCAGGATTACGTGTGCAGGAAAGGTGTGTGTTGAGAGGGTGACGACGTTGAGACCACGTTGGGATCTTTAGTCCCAGGAAAGGCCCCTGGCGGGTATGGGTCAATGTTCTCTACCCATCCCCCTTGGCGGGGGGAGGTTTTCACCATACAAAGCAGCAGCGCAATTATTCGTCGCCGGAGAGGTTGCATCTGCCCACAAGCTCCCCCTGGCCTGGGTCCGCCCCTACTGTATTGCGCGTGTCAGTCAACAGAAGCTAAGACCTTCCAGAGAGACTACCTGCTATTCTGTCCCCACGGGGAAGCAGTACAGCCAGAAGCCTCCCCCGTTCCATCTCTAGGCTCTCTCTCAGGCCCCTCATACTTGTGATGTGTCTCAGGGGTAGAATGAAGAGATTCCTCTGAGTGAACACATACGTGAGAGGCCACAGATGCTGAGGAAGGGCGCCTTGCCTAGTGATATCCTAGCGTAAGTGGAAAAGAGGTACCTGCCTGCTGTCCCAGTGTGTCGAACGTGTTCACATCAGGGGTTGCCTACTGTGAAGTTATTCCCTGGGTGCCCTGGATTTTGTGGCCAAAGACGCAAGGGGGCGTTGTCTGTCCATGGGTAAAATCAAGGGCTCTGCGGAACTGGCCGGTTAGGCTGGACCTCTCCTATTGGCTGAGTGTTTGTGACTCGTCCCCGTCCGAAGTTCCGCCCAGCCTTCCGGTGGCTGTCACCATGGTGATTGGGAAAGAAGCCTTAGGCCCCACACTCAGCCCTCACCTGGCCTACCTGGCCTCATTACCCTCATCTAGACCACTGTGTGGATGAAAGAAAGGATGTCGGCCAGTGAGCACGTGTCCTGATTTCCTTGGAAGGATTAGGTTCCTTGCCTGGGCAGAAGACAGCCAAGGTCAGCCTGAGCCTAGACACCTAGTGACCTGTGACACTGCAGCCAGTGATAGATGTTGATGTCCACGCTCAGGTATCCGCAGGTGGCGGATTCAGTGTGGTGGGAAGAGAAGTGGAAGTAGAGATGACACACTCACGAGGGCACAGGCCAAAGGTCAGGGAAAATAGCTGAGGTCGTGGAGCTCTAGCGGAGCCAGTCTAGGGCCCAGGCCTCCCTGCTGTACGAGGCAAAGAGGTGATCCATATGCCGCCATCCGTAGATTCTGGACGGCTGGTTCCCTGGATGCCCGGATTTCGACCTCGTCTACCGAGAAGTGACGCATATGCAGTGTGCCACCGGAGGCTGTGGAGCAGCAGAGGGCAAAATCTTGAAAATGGGGGCTTCAGTTGACTTGGCCTGTGCTCTCCTTTGGCTGAGTGACATCGTGTGTTTCCTAGCAGGTGAAGACATTCGTGGAGAGAGGCGGTTTCCATGCGTGCAGGCAAAGTGTGTGCTGAGATGATGAGTTGCAGGGGAGACCAGGGTGGACTCTCCAGACCCAGAATAGGCCTCTGGCAGGTATGTGTCAATGTTTTCTGCCCATGGCACTCAGCCGGTTATTTGCATAGAATGTTAGGAGCGGAATTAGTAGTCTCCGGAGAGGCTGCCACTTGTCAGCGAGCTTCACCTGGCCAGGTCCCACGGTGATGTCAAGCTTCACCTGGCCAGGTCCGCCCGTGATGTAGCTCCCCAATCAATCACTGCTCTCTAGACCTTCCAGATAGACTCCCAGAACTTCTCTCCCCATGGGCAAACAGTAGAGCCAGAGGCCTTCCCCCTTTGCTCTTTGGTCTCTAGGCCCTCTGTCAGGCACTCCAAGGTGTGAAGTGACAAGGGGGAGAAGGAAGAGATTTCAGAGAACGAAGACAAGCAGAGAGAGACAGAGAGAGGCAAGAGATGCTGAGTGGCGATGCCTTGCCTACTGATATCCTCAGGAAAGTGGGAAAGAGGTACCTGGCGTGCTCTGCCAATGCCCTGAAGCAGTCCGCACCAGGGGCTCCCTTGTGCCTGCGTAGCCTTTCCCGGGGCGTGCTCAAATCCTGTGGCCACTAGGGGTCATAGGTCCCAATGGAGGGCCCTGTGTCATCTGCCTGGCGGGCCGGATCTCTGCCATTGGCTCAGTCTTGTCACCAGGCCCATCCCAAGCTCCGCCCACTCTTGCGGTGGGGGGACTGTCTCTATGGTGATGGCAAAGAAGCCTCAGCCCCACCCACCTGGCCTTCACTTCACCTACCTGGCCCTCTGACCCTCACTCAGACCTCTGTGTTGATAAAAATCAATGTCCGCCAGTGCCCAGGTGTCAGCATCTGGGATAAAGGATTCGGGACCTTGCCTGGGGCAGAAGGCAGCCTAGGTCAGCGGGTAGCTGGAAGTCTAGTGACTTGTGACACTGCTGCCAGTGACAAATGGTGACTCCCACACTCACATATCCCCTGGTGGCAGAATGCTAGTGATGGGTGGAGAAACATCGCTCCGGAGCACACGTTTAATGGGGCACCAGCCAAAGCAAAGGCCAGGGCCAGTAGTGGACGTGGTGGAGCTGAATGGCGAGCCAGTTAAGGGCCCAAGGATCCCTCCTGTATGTGGCGAACAGGTCATCCGTGTCCCCACGTCCATCAACCATTGCACTGCTGGGGCCCCGGCTGCCAGGATTTCGGCCTTGCCTTCGGAGCCCGGCCACATAGGCAGCCTTGCACCGGAGGCGGGGACGTGTAGACAGCAAAAATTTGGAAACTGGCAGTGTTTCCTCGATTTCCCTGGCATCGGCCTCTTTGAGCGGCTTGCTTTTTTTCCTGGTAGGATAGGGCCCTGACGGAGAAAGGCAGGATTACGTGTGCAGGAAAGGTGTGTGTTGAGAGGGTGACGACGTTGAGACCACGTTGGGATCTTTAGTCCCAGGAAAGGCCCCTGGCGGGTGTGGGTCAATGTTCTCTACCCATCCCCCTTGGCGGGGGGAGGTTTTCACCATACAAAGCAGCAGCGCAATTATTCGTCGCCGGAGAGGTTGCATCTGCCCACAAGCTCCCCCTGGCCAGGGTCCGCCCCTACTGTATTGCGCGTGTCAGTCAACAGAAGCTAAGACCTTCCAGAGAGACTACCTGCTATTCTGTCCCCACGGGGAAGCAGTACAGCCAGAAGCCTCCCCCGTTCCATCTCTAGGCTCTCTCTCAGGCCCCTCATACTTGTGATGTGTCTCAGGGGTAGAATGAAGAGATTCCTCTGAGTGAACACATACGTGAGAGGCCACAGATGCTGAGGAAGGGCGCCTTGCCTAGTGATATCCTAGCGTAAGTGGAAAAGAGGTACCTGCCTGCTGTCCCAGTGTGTCGAACGTGTTCACATCAGGGGTTGCCTACTGTGAAGTTATTCCCTGGGTGCCCTGGATTTTGTGGCCAAAGACGCAAGGGGCCGTTGTCTGTCCATGGGTAAAATGGAGGGCTCTGCGGAACTGGCCGGTTAGGCTGGACCTCTCCTATTGGCTGAGTGTTTGTGACTCGTCCCCGTCCGAAGTTCCGCCCAGCCTTCCGGTGGCTGTCACCATGGTGATTGGGAAAGAAGCCTTAGGCCCCACACTCAGCCCTCACCTGGCCTACCTGGCCTCTTTCCCCTCATCTAGACCGCTGTGTGGATGAAAGAAAGGATGTCGGCCAGTGAGCACGTGTCCTGATTTCCTTGGAAGGATTAGGTTCCTTGCCTGGGCAGAAGACAGCCAAGGTCAGCCTGAGCCTAGACACCTAGTGACCTGTGACACTGCAGCCAGTGATAGATGTTGATGTCCACGCTCAGGTATCCGCAGGTGGCGGATTCAGTGTGGTGGGAAGAGAAGTGGAAGTAGAGATGACACACTCACGAGGGCACAGGCCAAAGGTCAGGGAAAATAGCTGAGGTCGTGGAGCTCTAGCGGAGCCAGTCTAGGGCCCAGGCCTCCCTGCTGTACGAGGCAAAGAGGTGATCCATATGCCGCCATCCGTAGATTCTGGACGGCTGGGGCCCTGGATGCCCGGATTTCGGCCTCGTCTACCGAGAAGTGACGCACATGCAGTGTGCCACCGGAGGCTGTGGAGCAGCAGAGGGCAAAATCTTGAAAATGGGGGCTTCAGTTGACTTGGCCTGTGCTCTCCTTTGGCTGAGTGACATCGTGTGTTTCCTAGCAGGTGAAGACATTCGTGGAGAGAGGCGGTTTCCATGCGTGCAGGCAAAGTGTGTGCTGAGATGATGAGTTGCAGGGGAGACCAGGGTGGACTCTCCAGACCCAGAATAGGCCTCTGGCAGGTATGTGTCAATGTTTTCTGCCCATGGCACTCAGCCGGTTATTTGCATAGAATGTTAGGAGCGGAATTAGTAGTCTCCGGAGAGGCTGCCACTTGTCAGCGAGCTTCACCTGGCCAGGTCCCACGGTGATGTCAAGCTTCACCTGGCCAGGTCCGCCCGTGATGTAGCTCCCCAATCAATCACTACTCTCTAGACCTTCCAGATAGACTCCCAGAACTTCTCTCCCCATGGGCAAGCAGTAGAGCCAGAGGCCTTCCCCCTTTGCTCTTTGGTCTCTAGGCCCTCTGTCAGGCACTCCAAGGTGTGAAGTGACAAGGGGGAGAAGGAAGAGATTTCAGAGAACGAAGACAAGCAGAGAGAGACAGAGAGAGGCAAGAGATGCTGAGTGGGGATGCCTTGCCTACTGATATCCTCAGGAAAGTGGGAAAGAGGTACCTGGCGTGCTCTGCCAATGCCCTGAAGCAGTCCGCACCAGGGGCTCCCTTGTGCCTGCGTAGCCTTTCCCGGGGCGTGCTCAAATCCTGTGGCCACTAGGGGTCATAGGTCACAATGGAGGGCCCTGTGTCATCTGCCTGGCGGGCCGGATCTCTGCCATTGGCTCAGTCTTGTCACCAGGCCCATCCCAAGCTCCGCCCACTCTTGCGGTGGGGGGACTGTCTCTATGGTGATGGCAAAGAAGCCTCAGCCCTGCCCACCTGGCCTTCACTTCACCTACCTGGCCCTCTGACCCTCACTCAGACCTCTGTGTTGATAAAAATCAATGTCCGCCAGTGCCCAGGTGTCAGCATCTGGGATAAAGGATTCGGGACCTTGCCTGGGGCAGAAGGCAGCCTAGGTCAGCGGGTAGCTGGAAGTCTAGTGACTTGTGACACTGCTGCCAGTGACAAATGGTGACTCCCACACTCACATATCCCCTGGTGGCAGAATGCTAGTGATGGGTGGAGAAAGATCGCTCCGGAGCACACGTTTAATGGGGCACCAGCCAAAGCAAAGGCCAGGGCCAGTAGTGGACGTCGTGGAGCTGAATGGCGAGCCAGTGAAGGGCCCAAGGATCCCTCCTGTGTGTGGTGAACAGGTCATCCGTGTCCCCACGTCCATCAACCATTGCACTGCTGGGGCCCAGGCTGCCAGGATTTCGGCCTTGCCTTCGGAGCCCGACCACATAGGCAGCCTTGCACCGGAGGCGGGGACGTGTAGACAGCAAAAATTTGGAAACTGGCAGTGTTTCCTCGATTTCCCTGGCATCGGCCTCTTTGAGCGGCTTCCTTTTTTTCCTGGTAGGATAGGGCCCTGACGGAGAAAGGCAGGATTACGTGTGCAGGAAAGGTGTGTGTTGAGAGGGTGACGACGTTGGGACCACGTTGGGATCTTTAGTCCCAGGAAAGGCCCCTGGCGGGTGTGGGTCAATGTTTTCTACCCATCCCCCTTGGCGGGGGGAGGTTTTCACCATACAAAGCAGCAGCGCAATTATTCGTCGCCGGAGAGGTTGCATCTGCCCACAAGCTCCACCTGGCCAGGGTCCGCCCCTACTGTATTGCGCGTGTCAGTCAACAGAAGCTAAGACCTTCCAGAGAGACTACCTGCTATTCTGTCCCCACGGGGAAGCAGTACAGCCAGAAGCCTCCCCCGTTCCATCTCTAGGCTCTCTCTCAGGCCCCTCATACTTGTGATGTGTCTCAGGGGTAGAATGAAGAGATTCCTCTGAGTGAACACATACGTGAGAGGCCACAGATGCTGAGGAAGGGCGCCTTGCCTAGTGATATCCTAGCGTAAGTGGAAAAGAGGTACCTGCCTGCTGTCCCAGTGTGTCGAACGTGTTCACATCAGGGGTTGCCTACTGTGAAGTTATTCCCTGGGTGCCCTGGATTTTGTGGCCAAAGACGCAAGGGGCCGTTGTCTGTCCATGGGTAAAATGGAGGGCTCTGCGGAACTGGCCGGTTAGGCTGGACCTCTCCTATTGGCTGAGTGTTTGTGACTCGTCCCCGTCCGAAGTTCCGCCCAGCCTTCCGGTGGCTGTCAGCATGGTGATTGGGAAAGAAGCCTTAGGCCCCACACTCAGCCCTCCCCTGGCCTACCTGGCCTCTTTCCCCTCATCTAGACCGCTGCGTGGATGAAAGTAAGGATGTCGGCCAGTGAGCACGTGTCCTGATTTCCTTGGAAGGATTAGGTTCCTTGCCTGGGCAGAAGACAGCCAAGGTCAGCCTGAGCCTAGACACCTAGTGACCTGTGACACTGCAGCCAGTGATAGATGTTGATGTCCACGCTCAGGTATCCGCAGGTGGCGGATTCAGTGTGGTGGGAAGAGAAGTGGAAGTAGAGATGACACAATCACGAGGGCACAGGCCAAAGGTCAGCGAAAATAGCTGAGGTCGTGGAGCTCTAGCGGAGCCAGTCTAGGGCCCAGGCCTCCCTGCTGTACGAGGCAAAGAGGTGATCCATATGCCGCCATCCGTAGATTCTGGACGGCTGGGGCCCTGGATGCCCGGATTTCGGCCTCGTCTACCGAGAAGTGACGCACATGCAGTGTGCCACCGGAGGCTGTGGAGCAGCAGAGGGCAAAATCTTGAAAATGGGGGCTTCAGTTGACTTGGCCTGTGCTCTCCTTTGGCTGAGTGACATCGTGTGTTTCCTAGCAGGTGAAGACATTCGTGGAGAGAGGCGGTTTCCATGCGTGCAGGCAAAGTGTGTGCTGAGATGATGAGTTGCAGGGGAGACCAGGGTGGACTCTCCAGACCCAGAATAGGCCTCTGGCAGGTATGTGTCAATGTTTTCTGCCCAAGGCACTCAGCCGGTTATTTGCATAGAATGTTAGGAGCGGAATTAGTAGTCTCCGGAGAGGCTGCCACTTGTCAGCGAGCTTCACCTGGCCAGGTCCCACGGTGATGTCAAGCTTCACCTGGCCAGGTCCGCCCGTGATGTAGCTCCCCAATCAATCACTGCTCTCTAGACCTTCCAGATAGACTCCCAGAACTTCTGTCCCCATGGGCAAACAGTAGAGCCAGAGGCCTTCCCCCTTTGCTCTTTGGTCTCTAGGCCCTCTGTCAGGCACTCCAAGGTGTGAAGTGACAAGGGGGAGAAGGAAGAGATTTCAGAGAACGAAGACAAGCAGAGAGAGACAGAGAGAGGCAAGAGATGCTGAGTGGGGATGCCTTGCCTACTGATATCCTCAGGAAAGTGGGAAAGAGGTACCTGGCGTGCTCTGCCAATGCCCTGAAGCAGTCCGCACCAGGGGCTCCCTTGTGCCTGCGTAGCCTTTCCCGGGGCGTGCTCAAATCCTGTGGCCACTAGGGGTCATAGGTCACAATGGAGGGCCCTGTGTCATCTGCCTGGCGGGCCGGATCTCTGCCATTGGCTCAGTCTTGTCACCAGGCCCATCCCAAGCTCCGCCCACTCTTGCGGTGGGGGGACTGTCTCTATGGTGATGGCAAAGAAGCCTCAGCCCCGCCCACCTGGCCTTGACTTCACCTACCTGGCCCTCTGACCCTCACTCAGACCTCTGTGTTGATAAAAATCAATGTCCGCCAGTGCCCAGGTGTCAGCATCTGGGATAAAGGATTCGGGACCTTGCCTGGGGCAGAAGGCAGCCTAGGTCAGCGGGTAGCTGGAAGTCTAGTGACTTGTGACACTGCTGCCAGTGACAAATGGTGACTCCCACACTCACATATCCCCTGGTGGCAGAACGCTAGTGATGGGTGGAGAAACATCGCTCCGGAGCACACGTTTAATGGGGCACCAGCCAAAGCAAAGGCCAGGGCCAGTAGTGGACGTCGTGGAGCTGAATGGCGAGCCAGTGAAGGGCCCAAGGATCCCTCCTGTATGTGGCGAACAGGTCATCCGTGTCCCCACGTCCATCAACCATTGCACTGCTGGGGCCCAGGCTGCCAGGATTTCGGCCTTGCCTTCGGAGCCCGGCCACATAGGCAGCCTTGCACCGGAGGCGGGGACGTGTAGACAGCAAAAATTTGGAAACTGGCAGTGTTTCCTCGATTTCCCTGGCATCGGCCTTTTTGAGCGGCTTGCTTTTTTTCCTGGTAGGATAGGGCCCTGACGGAGAAAGGCAGGATTACGTGTGCAGGAAAGGTGTGTGTTGAGAGGGTGACTACGTTGAGACCACGTTGGGATCTTTAGTCCCAGGAAAGGCCCCTGGCGGGTATGGGTCAATGTTCTCTACCCATCCCCCTTGGCGGGGGGAGGTTTTCACCATACAAAGCAGCAACGCAATTATTCGTCGCCGGAGAGGTTGCATCTGCCCACAAGCTCCCCCTGGCCAGGGTCCGCCCCTACTGTATTGCGCGTGTCAGTCAACAGAAGCTAAGACCTTCCAGAGAGACTACCTGCTATTCTGTCCCCACGGGGAAGCAGTACAGCCAGAAGCCTCCCCCGTTCCATCTCTAGGCTCTCTCTCAGGCCCCTCATACTTGTGATGTGTCTCAGGGGTAGAATGAAGAGATTCCTCTGAGTGAACACATACGTGAGAGGCCACAGATGCTGAGGAAGGGCGCCTTGCCTAGTGATATCCTAGCGTAAGTGGAAAAGAGGTACCTGCCTGCTGTCCCAGTGTGTCGAACGTGTTCACATCAGGGGTTGCCTACTGTGAAGTTATTCCCTGGGTGCCCTGGATTTTGTGGCCAAAGACGCAAGGGGCCGTTGTCTGTCCATGGGTAAAATGGAGGGCTCTGCGGAACTGGCCGGTTAGGCTGGACCTCTCCTATTGGCTGAGTGTTTGTGACTCGTCCCCGTCCGAAGTTCCGCCCAGCCTTCCGGTGGCTGTCACCATGGTGATTGGGAAAGAAGCCTTAGGCCCCACACTCAGCCCTCCCCTGGCCTACCTGGCCTCTTTTCCCTCATCTAGACCGCTGTGTGGATGAAAGAAAGGATGTCGGCCAGTGAGCACGTGTCCTGATTTCCTTGGAAGGATTAGGTTCCTTGCCTGGGCAGAAGACAGCCAAGGTCAGCCTGAGCCTAGACACCTAGTGACCTGTGACACTGCAGCCAGTGATAGATGTTGATGTCCACGCTCAGGTATCCGCAGGTGGCGGATTCAGTGTGGTGGGAAGAGAAGTGGAAGTAGAGATGACACACTCACGAGGGCACAGGCCAAAGGTCAGGGAAAATAGCTGAGGTCGTGGAGCTCTAGCGGAGCCAGTCTAGGGCCCAGGCCTCCCTGCTGTACGAGGCAAAGAGGTGATCCATATGCCGCCATCCGTAGATTCTGGACGGCTGGGGCCCTGGATGCCCGGATTTCGGCCTCGTCTACCGAGAAGTGACGCACATGCAGTGTGCCACCGGAGGCTGTGGAGCAGCAGAGGGCAAAATCTTGAAAATGGGGGCTTCAGTTGACTTGGCCTGTGCTCTCCTTTGGCTGAGTGACATCGTGTGTTTCCTAGCAGGTGAAGACATTCGTGGAGAGAGGCGGTTTCCATGCGTGCAGGCAAAGTGTGTGCTGAGATGATGAGTTGCAGGGGAGACCAGGGTGGACTCTCCAGACCCAGAATAGGCCTCTGGCAGGTATGTGTCAATGTTTTCTGCCCATGGCACTCAGCCGGTTATTTGCATAGAATGTTAGGAGCGGAATTAGTAGTCTCCGGAGAGGCTGCCACTTGTCAGCGAGCTTCACCTGGCCAGGTCCCACGGTGATGTCAAGCTTCACCTGGCCAGGTCCGCCCGTGATGTAGCTCCCCAATCAATCACTACTCTCTAGACCTTCCAGATAGACTCCCAGAACTTCTGTCCCCATGGGCAAGCAGTAGAGCCAGAGGCCTTCCCCCTTTGCTCTTTGGTCTCTAGGCCCTCTGTCAGGCACTCCAAGGTGTGAAGTGACAAGGGGGAGAAGGAAGAGATTTCAGAGAACGAAGACAAGCAGAGAGAGACAGAGAGAGGCAAGAGATGCTGAGTGGGGATGCCTTGCCTTCTGATATCCTCAGGAAAGTGGGAAAGAGGTACCTGGCGTGCTCTGCCAATGCCCTGAAGCAGTCCGCACCAGGGGCTCCCTTGTGCCTGCGTAGCCTTTCCCGGGGCGTGCTCAAATCCTGTGGCCACTAGGGGTCATAGGTCACAATGGAGGGCCCTGTGTCATCTGCCTGGCGGGCCGGATCTCTGCCATTGGCTCAGTCTTGTCACCAGGCCCATCCCAAGCTCCGCCCACTCTTGCGGTGGGGGGACTGTCTCTATGGTGATGGCAAAGAAGCCTCAGCCCCGCCCACCTGGCCTTCACTTCACCTACCTGGCCCTCTGACCCTCACTCAGACCTCTGTGTTGATAAAAATCAATGTCCGCCAGTGCCCAGGTGTCAGCATCTGGGATAAAGGATTCGGGACCTTGCCTGGGGCAGAAGGCAGCCTAGGTCAGCGGGTAGCTGGAAGTCTAGTGACTTGTGACACTGCTGCCAGTGACAAATGGTGACTCCCACACTCACATATCCCCTGGTGGCAGAACGCTAGTGATGGGTGGAGAAACATCGCTCCGGAGCACACGTTTAATGGGGCACCAGCCAAAGCAAAGGCCAGGGCCAGTAGTGGACGTCGTGGAGCTGAATGGCGAGCCAGTGAAGGGCCCAAGGATCCCTCCTGTATGTGGCGAACAGGTCATCCGTGTCCCCACGTCCATCAACCATTGCACTGCTGGGGCCCAGGCTGCCAGGATTTCGGCCTTGCCTTCGGAGCCCGGCCACATAGGCAGCCTTGCACCGGAGGCGGGGACGTGTAGACAGCAAAAATTTGGAAACTGGCAGTGTTTCCTCGATTTCCCTGGCATGGGCCTCTTTGAGCGGCTTGCTTTTTTTCCTGGTAGGATAGGGCCCTGACGGAGAAAGGCAGGATTACGTGTGCAGGAAAGGTGTGTGTTGAGAGGGTGACGACGTTGAGACCACGTTGGGATCTTTAGTCCCAGGAAAGGCCCCTGGCGGGTGTGGGTCAATGTTCTCTACCCATCCCCCTTGGCGGGGGGAGGTTTTCACCATACAAAGCAGCAGCGCAATTATTCGTCGCCGGAGAGGTTGCATCTGCCCACAAGCTCCCCCTGGCCAGGGTCCGCCCCTACTGTATTGCGCGTGTCAGTCAACAGAAGCTAAGACCTTCCAGAGAGACTACCTGCTATTCTGTCCCCACGGGGAAGCAGTACAGCCAGAAGCCTCCCCCGTTCCATCTCTAGGCTCTCTCTCAGGCCCCTCATACTTGTGATGTGTCTCAGGGGTAGAATGAAGAGATTCCTCTGAGTGAACACATACGTGAGAGGCCACAGATGCTGAGGAAGGGCGCCTTGCCTAGTGATATCCTAGCGTAAGTGGAAAAGAGGTACCTGCCTGCTGTCCCAGTGTGTCGAACGTGTTCACATCAGGGGTTGCCTACTGTGAAGTTATTCCCTGGGTGCCCTGGATTTTGTGGCCAAAGACGCAAGGGGCCGTTGTCTGTCCATGGGTAAAATGGAGGGCTCTGCGGAACTGGCCGGTTAGGCTGGACCTCTCCTATTGGCTGAGTGTTTGTGACTCGTCCCCGTCCGAAGTTCCGCCCAGCCTTCCGGTGGCTGTCAGCATGGTGATTGGGAAAGAAGCCTTAGGCCCCACACTCAGCCCTCCCCTGGCCTACCTGGCCTCTTTCCCCTCATCTAGACCGCTGCGTGGATGAAAGTAAGGATGTCGGCCAGTGAGCACGTGTCCTGATTTCCTTGGAAGGATTAGGTTCCTTGCCTGGGCAGAAGACAGCCAAGGTCAGCCTGAGCCTAGACACCTAGTGACCTGTGACACTGCAGCCAGTGATAGATGTTGATGTCCACGCTCAGGTATCCGCAGGTGGCGGATTCAGTGTGGTGGGAAGAGAAGTGGAAGTAGAGATGACACAATCACGAGGGCACAGGCCAAAGGTCAGCGAAAATAGCTGAGGTCGTGGAGCTCTAGCGGAGCCAGTCTAGGGCCCAGGCCTCCCTGCTGTACGAGGCAAAGAGGTGATCCATATGCCGCCATCCGTAGATTCTGGACGGCTGGGGCCCTGGATGCCCGGATTTCGGCCTCGTCTACCGAGAAGTGAC
Source organism: Loxodonta africana (assembly GCF_030014295.1). Lineage (NCBI taxonomy): Eukaryota > Metazoa > Chordata > Mammalia > Proboscidea > Elephantidae > Loxodonta > Loxodonta africana. The sequence continues at coordinate 244,019 of NW_026974932.1, read as the reverse complement.
GCACATGCAGTGTGCCACCGGAGGCTGTGGAGCAGCAGAGGGCAAAATCTTGAAAATGGGTGCTTCAGTTGACTTGGCCTGTGCTCTCCTTTGGCTGAGTGACATCGTGTGTTTCCTAGCAGGTGAAGACATTCGTGGAGAGAGGCGGTTTCCATGCGTGCAGGCAAAGTGTGTGCTGAGATGATGAGTTGCAGGGGAGACCAGGGTGGACTCTCCAGACCCAGAATAGGCCTCTGGCAGGTATGTGTCAATGTTTTCTGCCCATGGCACTCAGCCGGTTATTTGCATAGAATGTTAGGAGCGGAATTAGTAGTCTCCGGAGAGGCTGCCACTTGTCAGCGAGCTTCACCTGGCCAGGTCCCACGGTGATGTCAAGCTTCACCTGGCCAGGTCCGCCCGTGATGTAGCTCCCCAATCAATCACTACTCTCTAGACCTTCCAGATAGACTCCCAGAACTTCTCTCCCCATGGGCAAGCAGTAGAGCCAGAGGCCTTCCCCCTTTGCTCTTTGGTCTCTAGGCCCTCTGTCAGGCACTCCAAGGTGTGAAGTGACAAGGGGGAGAAGGAAGAGATTTCAGAGAACGAAGACAAGCAGAGAGAGACAGAGAGAGGCAAGAGATGCTGAGTGGGGATGCCTTGCCTACTGATATCCTCAGGAAAGTGGGAAAGAGGTACCTGGCGTGCTCTGCCAATGCCCTGAAGCAGTCCGCACCAGGGGCTCCCTTGTGCCTGCGTAGCCTTTCCCGGGGCGTGCTCAAATCCTGTGGCCACTAGGGGTCATAGGTCACAATGGAGGGCCCTGTGTCATCTGCCTGGCGGGCCGGATCTCTGCCATTGGCTCAGTCTTGTCACCAGGCCCATCCCAAGCTCCGCCCACTCTTGCGGTGGGGGGACTGTCTCTATGGTGATGGCAAAGAAGCCTCAGCCCCGCCCACCTGGCCTTCACTTCACCTACCTGGCCCTCTGACCCTCACTCAGACCTCTGTGTTGATAAAAATCAATGTCCGCCAGTGCCCAGGTGTCAGCATCTGGGATAAAGGATTCGGGACCTTGCCTGGGGCAGAAGGCAGCCTAGGTCAGCGGGTAGCTGGAAGTCTAGTGACTTGTGACACTGCTGCCAGTGACAAATGGTGACTCCCACACTCACATATCCCCTGGTGGCAGAATGCTAGTGATGGGTGGAGAAAGATCGCTCCGGAGCACACGTTTAATGGGGCACCAGCCAAAGCAAAGGCCAGGGCCAGTAGTGGACGTCGTGGAGCTGAATGGCGAGCCAGTGAAGGGCCCAAGGATCCCTCCTGTATGTGGCGAACAGGTCATCCGTGTCCCCACGTCCATCAACCATTGCACTGCTGGGGCCCAGGCTGCCAGGATTTCGGCCTTGCCTTCGGAGCCCGACCACATAGGCAGCCTTGCACCGGAGGCGGGGACGTGTAGACAGCAAAAATTTGGAAACTGGCAGTGTTTCCTCGATTTCCCTGGCATCGGCCTCTTTGAGCGGCTTGCTTTTTTTCCTGGTAGGATAGGGCCCTGACGGAGAAAGGCAGGATTACGTGTGCAGGAAAGGTGTGTGTTGAGAGGGTGACGACGTTGGGACCACGTTGGGATCTTTAGTCCCAGGAAAGGCCCCTGGCGGGTGTGGGTCAATGTTTTCTACCCATCCCCCTTGGCGGGGGGAGGTTTTCACCATACAAAGCAGCAGCGCAATTATTCGTCGCCGGAGAGGTTGCATCTGCCCACAAGCTCCACCTGGCCAGGGTCCGCCCCTACTGTATTGCGCGTGTCAGTCAACAGAAGCTAAGACCTTCCAGAGAGACTACCTGCTATTCTGTCCCCACGGGGAAGCAGTACAGCCAGAAGCCTCCCCCGTTCCATCTCTAGGCTCTCTCTCAGGCCCCTCATACTTGTGATGTGTCTCAGGGGTAGAATGAAGAGATTCCTCTGAGTGAACACATACGTGAGAGGCCACAGATGCTGAGGAAGGGCGCCTTGCCTAGTGATATCCTAGCGTAAGTGGAAAAGAGGTACCTGCCTGCTGTCCCAGTGTGTCGAACGTGTTCACATCAGGGGTTGCCTACTGTGAAGTTATTCCCTGGGTGCCCTGGATTTTGTGGCCAAAGACGCAAGGGGCCGTTGTCTGTCCATGGGTAAAATGGAGGGCTCTGCGGAACTGGCCGGTTAGGCTGGACCTCTCCTATTGGCTGAGTGTTTGTGACTCGTCCCCGTCCGAAGTTCCGCCCAGCCTTCCGGTGGCTGTCACCATGGTGATTGGGAAAGAAGCCTTAGGCCCCACACTCAGCCCTCACCTGGCCTACCTGGCCTCTTTCCCCTCATCTAGACCGCTGTGTGGATGAAAGAAAGGATGTCGGCCAGTGAGCACGTGTCCTGATTTCCTTGGAAGGATTAGGTTCCTTGCCTGGGCAGAAGACAGCCAAGGTCAGCCTGAGCCTAGACACCTAGTGACCTGTGACACTGCAGCCAGTGATAGATGTTGATGTCCACGCTCAGGTATCCGCAGGTGGCGGATTCAGTGTGGTGGGAAGAGAAGTGGAAGTAGAGATGACACACTCACGAGGGCACAGGCCAAAGGTCAGGGAAAATAGCTGAGGTCGTGGAGCTCTAGCGGAGCCAGTCTAGGGCCCAGGCCTCCCTGCTGTACGAGGCAAAGAGGTGATCCATATGCCGCCATCCGTAGATTCTGGACGGCTGGGGCCCTGGATGCCCGGATTTCGGCCTCGTCTACCGAGAAGTGACGCACATGCAGTGTGCCACCGGAGGCTGTGGAGCAGCAGAGGGCAAAATCTTGAAAATGGGGGCTTCAGTTGACTTGGCCTGTGCTCTCCTTTGGCTGAGTGACATCGTGTGTTTCCTAGCAGGTGAAGACATTCGTGGAGAGAGGCGGTTTCCATGCGTGCAGGCAAAGTGTGTGCTGAGATGATGAGTTGCAGGGGAGACCAGGGTGGACTCTCCAGACCCAGAATAGGCCTCTGGCAGGTATGTGTCAATGTTTTCTGCCCATGGCACTCAGCCGGTTATTTGCATAGAATGTTAGGAGCGGAATTAGTAGTCTCCGGAGAGGCTGCCACTTGTCAGCGAGCTTCACCTGGCCAGGTCCCACGGTGATGTCAAGCTTCACCTGGCCAGGTCCGCCCGTGATGTAGCTCCCCAATCAATCACTACTCTCTAGACCTTCCAGATAGACTCCCAGAACTTCTCTCCCCATGGGCAAGCAGTAGAGCCAGAGGCCTTCCCCCTTTGCTCTTTGGTCTCTAGGCCCTCTGTCAGGCACTCCAAGGTGTGAAGTGACAAGGGGGAGAAGGAAGAGATTTCAGAGAACGAAGACAAGCAGAGAGAGACAGAGAGAGGCAAGAGATGCTGAGTGGGGATGCCTTGCCTACTGATATCCTCAGGAAAGTGGGAAAGAGGTACCTGGCGTGCTCTGCCAATGCCCTGAAGCAGTCCGCACCAGGGGCTCCCTTGTGCCTGCGTAGCCTTTCCCGGGGCGTGCTCAAATCCTGTGGCCACTAGGGGTCATAGGTCCCAATGGAGGGCCCTGTGTCATCTGCCTGGCGGGCCGGATCTCTGCCATTGGCTCAGTCTTGTCACCAGGCCCATCCCAAGCTCCGCCCACTCTTGCGGTGGGGGGACTGTCTCTATGGTGATGGCAAAGAAGCCTCAGCCCCACCCACCTGGCCTTCACTTCACCTACCTGGCCCTCTGACCCTCACTCAGACCTCTGTGTTGATAAAAATCAATGTCCGCCAGTGCCCAGGTGTCAGCATCTGGGATAAAGGATTCGGGACCTTGCCTGGGGCAGAAGGCAGCCTAGGTCAGCGGGTAGCTGGAAGTCTAGTGACTTGTGACACTGCTGCCAGTGACAAATGGTGACTCCCACACTCACATATCCCCTGGTGGCAGAATGCTAGTGATGGGTGGAGAAACATCGCTCCGGAGCACACGTTTAATGGGGCACCAGCCAAAGCAAAGGCCAGGGCCAGTAGTGGACGTGGTGGAGCTGAATGGCGAGCCAGTGAAGGGCCCAAGGATCCCTCCTGTGTGTGGTGAACAGGTCATCCGTGTCCCCACGTCCATCAACCATTGCACTGCTGGGGCCCAGGCTGCCAGGATTTCGGCCTTGCCTTCGGAGCCCGACCACATAGGCAGCCTTGCACCGGAGGCGGGGACGTGTAGACAGCAAAAATTTGGAAACTGGCAGTGTTTCCTCGATTTCCCTGGCATCGGCCTCTTTGAGCGGCTTCCTTTTTTTCCTGGTAGGATAGGGCCCTGACGGAGAAAGGCAGGATTACGTGTGCAGGAAAGGTGTGTGTTGAGAGGGTGACGACGTTGGGACCACGTTGGGATCTTTAGTCCCAGGAAAGGCCCCTGGCGGGTGTGGGTCAATGTTTTCTACCCATCCCCCTTGGCGGGGGGAGGTTTTCACCATACAAAGCAGCAGCGCAATTATTCGTCGCTGGAGAGGTTGCATCTGCCCACAAGCTCCACCTGGCCAGGGTCCGCCCCTACTGTATTGCGCGTGTCAGTCAACAGAAGCTAAGACCTTCCAGAGAGACTACCTGCTATTCTGTCCCCACGGGGAAGCAGTACAGCCAGAAGCCTCCCCCGTTCCATCTCTAGGCTCTCTCTCAGGCCCCTCATACTTGTGATGTGTCTCAGGGGTAGAATGAAGAGATTCCTCTGAGTGAACACATACGTGAGAGGCCACAGATGCTGAGGAAGGGCGCCTTGCCTAGTGATATCCTAGCGTAAGTGGAAAAGAGGTACCTGCCTGCTGTCCCAGTGTGTCGAACGTGTTCACATCAGGGGTTGCCTACTGTGAAGTTATTCCCTGGGTGCCCTGGATTTTGTGGCCAAAGACGCAAGGGGCCGTTGTCTGTCCATGGGTAAAATGGAGGGCTCTGCGGAACTGGCCGGTTAGGCTGGACCTCTCCTATTGGCTGAGTGTTTGTGACTCGTCCCCGTCCGAAGTTCCGCCCAGCCTTCCGGTGGCTGTCACCATGGTGATTGGGAAAGAAGCCTTAGGCCCCACACTCAGCCCTCCCCTGGCCTACCTGGCCTCTTTCCCCTCATCTAGACCGCTGTGTGGATGAAAGAAAGGATGTCGGCCAGTGAGCACGTGTCCTGATTTCCTTGGAAGGATTAGGTTCCTTGCCTGGGCAGAAGACAGCCAAGGTCAGCCTGAGCCTAGACACCTAGTGACCTGTGACACTGCAGCCAGTGATAGATGTTGATGTCCACGCTCAGGTATCCGCAGGTGGCGGATTCAGTGTGGTGGGAAGAGAAGTGGAAGTAGAGATGACACACTCACGAGGGCACAGGCCAAAGGTCAGGGAAAATAGCTGAGGTCGTGGAGCTCTAGCGGAGCCAGTCTAGGGCCCAGGCCTCCCTGCTGTACGAGGCAAAGAGGTGATCCATATGCCGCCATCCGTAGATTCTGGACGGCTGGGGCCCTGGATGCCCGGATTTCGGCCTCGTCTACCGAGAAGTGACGCACATGCAGTGTGCCACCGGAGGCTGTGGAGCAGCAGAGGGCAAAATCTTGAAAATGGGGGCTTCAGTTGACTTGGCCTGTGCTCTCCTTTGGCTGAGTGACATCGTGTGTTTCCTAGCAGGTGAAGACATTCGTGGAGAGAGGCGGTTTCCATGCGTGCAGGCAAAGTGTGTGCTGAGATGATGAGTTGCAGGGGAGACCAGGGTGGACTCTCCAGACCCAGAATAGGCCTCTGGCAGGTATGTGTCAATGTTTTCTGCCCATGGCACTCAGCCGGTTATTTGCATAGAATGTTAGGAGCGGAATTAGTAGTCTCCGGAGAGGCTGCCACTTGTCAGCGAGCTTCACCTGGCCAGGTCCCACGGTGATGTCAAGCTTCACCTGGCCAGGTCCGCCCGTGATGTAGCTCCCCAATCAATCACTACTCTCTAGACCTTCCAGATAGACTCCCAGAACTTCTCTCCCCATGGGCAAGCAGTAGAGCCAGAGGCCTTCCCCCTTTGCTCTTTGGTCTCTAGGCCCTCTGTCAGGCACTCCAAGGTGTGAAGTGACAAGGGGGAGAAGGAAGAGATTTCAGAGAACGAAGACAAGCAGAGAGAGAGGCAAGAGATGCTGAGTGGGGATGCCTTGCCTACTGATATCCTCAGGAAAGTGGGAAAGAGGTACCTGGCGTGCTCTGCCAATGCCCTGAAGCAGTCCGCACCAGGGGCTCCCTTGTGCCTGCGTAGCCTTTCCCGGGGCGTGCTCAAATCCTGTGGCCACTAGGGGTCATAGGTCCCAATGGAGGGCCCTGTGTCATCTGCCTGGCGGGCCGGATCTCTGCCATTGGCTCAGTCTTGTCACCAGGCCCATCCCAAGCTCCGCCCACTCTTGCGGTGGGGGGACTGTCTCTATGGTGATGGCAAAGAAGCCTCAGCCCTGCCCACCTGGCCTTCACTTCACCTACCTGGCCCTCTGACCCTCACTCAGACCTCTGTGTTGATAAAAATCAATGTCCGCCAGTGCCCAGGTGTCAGCATCTGGGATAAAGGATTCGGGACCTTGCCTGGGGCAGAAGGCAGCCTAGGTCAGCGGGTAGCTGGAAGTCTAGTGACTTGTGACACTGCTGCCAGTGACAAATGGTGACTCCCACACTCACATATCCCCTGGTGGCAGAATGCTAGTGATGGGTGGAGAAAGATCGCTCCGGAGCACACGTTTAATGGGGCACCAGCCAAAGCAAAGGCCAGGGCCAGTAGTGGACGTCGTGGAGCTGAATGGCGAGCCAGTGAAGGGCCCAAGGATCCCTCCTGTGTGTGGTGAACAGGTCATCCGTGTCCCCACGTCCATCAACCATTGCACTGCTGGGGCCCAGGCTGCCAGGATTTCGGCCTTGCCTTCGGAGCCCGACCACATAGGCAGCCTTGCACCGGAGGCGGGGACGTGTAGACAGCAAAAATTTGGAAACTGGCAGTGTTTCCTCGATTTCCCTGGCATCGGCCTCTTTGAGCGGCTTCCTTTTTTTCCTGGTAGGATAGGGCCCTGACGGAGAAAGGCAGGATTACGTGTGCAGGAAAGGTGTGTGTTGAGAGGGTGACGACGTTGGGACCACGTTGGGATCTTTAGTCCCAGGAAAGGCCCCTGGCGGGTGTGGGTCAATGTTTTCTACCCATCCCCCTTGGCGGGGGGAGGTTTTCACCATACAAAGCAGCAGCGCAATTATTCGTCGCCGGAGAGGTTGCATCTGCCCACAAGCTCCACCTGGCCAGGGTCCGCCCCTACTGTATTGCGCGTGTCAGTCAACAGAAGCTAAGACCTTCCAGAGAGACTACCTGCTATTCTGTCCCCACGGGGAAGCAGTACAGCCAGAAGCCTCCCCCGTTCCATCTCTAGGCTCTCTCTCAGGCCCCTCATACTTGTGATGTGTCTCAGGGGTAGAATGAAGAGATTCCTCTGAGTGAACACATACGTGAGAGGCCACAGATGCTGAGGAAGGGCGCCTTGCCTAGTGATATCCTAGCGTAAGTGGAAAAGAGGTACCTGCCTGCTGTCCCAGTGTGTCGAACGTGTTCACATCAGGGGTTGCCTACTGTGAAGTTATTCCCTGGGTGCCCTGGATTTTGTGGCCAAAGACGCAAGGGGCCGTTGTCTGTCCATGGGTAAAATGGAGGGCTCTGCGGAACTGGCCGGTTAGGCTGGACCTCTCCTATTGGCTGAGTGTTTGTGACTCGTCCCCGTCCGAAGTTCCGCCCAGCCTTCCGGTGGCTGTCACCATGGTGATTGGGAAAGAAGCCTTAGGCCCCACACTCAGCCCTCCCCTGGCCTACCTGGCCTCTTTCCCCTCATCTAGACCGCTGTGTGGATGAAAGAAAGGATGTCGGCCAGTGAGCACGTGTCCTGATTTCCTTGGAAGGATTAGGTTCCTTGCCTGGGCAGAAGACAGCCAAGGTCAGCCTGAGCCTAGACACCTAGTGACCTGTGACACTGCAGCCAGTGATAGATGTTGATGTCCACGCTCAGGTATCCGCAGGTGGCGGATTCAGTGTGGTGGGAAGAGAAGTGGAAGTAGAGATGACACACTCACGAGGGCACAGGCCAAAGGTCAGGGAAAATAGCTGAGGTCGTGGAGCTCTAGCGGAGCCAGTCTAGGGCCCAGGCCTCCCTGCTGTACGAGGCAAAGAGGTGATCCATATGCCGCCATCCGTAGATTCTGGACGGCTGGGGCCCTGGATGCCCGGATTTCGGCCTCGTCTACCGAGAAGTGACGCACATGCAGTGTGCCACCGGAGGCTGTGGAGCAGCAGAGGGCAAAATCTTGAAAATGGGGGCTTCAGTTGACTTTGCCTGTGCTCTCCTTTGGCTGAGTGACATCGTGTGTTTCCTACCAGGTGAAGACATTCGTGGAGAGAGGCGGTTTCCATGCGTGCAGGCAAAGTGTGTGCTGAGATGATGAGTTGCAGGGGAGACCAGGGTGGACTCTCCAGACCCAGAATAGGCCTCTGGCAGGTATGTGTCAATGTTTTCTGCCCATGGCACTCAGCCGGTTATTTGCATAGAATGTTAGGAGCGGAATTAGTAGTCTCCGGAGAGGCTGCCACTTGTCAGCGAGCTTCACCTGGCCAGGTCCCACGGTGATGTCAAGCTTCACCTGGCCAGGTCCGCCCGTGATGTAGCTCCCCAATCAATCACTGCTCTCTAGGCCTTCCAGATAGACTCCCAGAACTTCTGTCCCCATGGGCAAACAGTAGAGCCAGAGGCCTTCCCCCTTTGCTCTTTGGTCTCTAGGCCCTCTGTCAGGCACTCCAAGGTGTGAAGTGACAAGGGGGAGAAGGAAGAGATTTCAGAGAACGAAGACAAGCAGAGAGAGACAGAGAGAGGCAAGAGATGCTGAGTGGGGATGCCTTGCCTACTGATATCCTCAGGAAAGTGGGAAAGAGGTACCTGGCGTGCTCTGCCAATGCCCTGAAGCAGTCCGCACCAGGGGCTCCCTTGTGCCTGCGTAGCCTTTCCCGGGGCGTGCTCAAATCCTGTGGCCACTAGGGGTCATAGGTCACAATGGAGGGCCCTGTGTCATCTGCCTGGCGGGCCGGATCTCTGCCATTGGCTCAGTCTTGTCACCAGGCCCATCCCAAGCTCCGCCCACTCTTGCGGTGGGGGGACTGTCTCTATGGTGATGGCAAAGAAGCCTCAGCCCCGCCCACCTGGCCTTCACTTCACCTACCTGGCCCTCTGACCCTCACTCAGACCTCTGTGTTGATAAAAATCAATGTCCGCCAGTGCCCAGGTGTCAGCATCTGGGATAAAGGATTCGGGACCTTGCCTGGGGCAGAAGGCAGCCTAGGTCAGCGGGTAGCTGGAAGTCTAGTGACTTGTGACACTGCTGCCAGTGACAAATGGTGACTCCCACACTCACATATCCCCTGGTGGCAGAACGCTAGTGATGGGTGGAGAAACATCGCTCCGGAGCACACGTTTAATGGGGCACCAGCCAAAGCAAAGGCCAGGGCCAGTAGTGGACGTCGTGGAGCTGAATGACGAGCCAGTGAAGGGCCCAAGGATCCCTCCTGTATGTGGCGAACAGGTCATCCGTGTCCCCACGTCCATCAACCATTGCACTGCTGGGGCCCAGGCTGCCAGGATTTCGGCCTTGCCTTCGGAGCCCGGCCACATAGGCAGCCTTGCACCGGAGGCGGGGACGTGTAGACAGCAAAAATTTGGAAACTGGCAGTGTTTCCTCGATTTCACTGGCATCGGCCTTTTTGAGCGGCTTGCTTTTTTTCCTGGTAGGATAGGGCCCTGACGGAGAAAGGCAGGATTACGTGTGCAGGAAAGGTATGTGTTGAGAGGGTGACTACGTTGAGACCACGTTGGGATCTTTAGTCCCAGGAAAGGCTCCTGGCGGGTATGGGTCAATGTTCTCTACCCATCCCCCTTGGCGGGGGGAGGTTTTCACCATACAAAGCAGCAGCGCAATTATTCGTCCCCGGAGAGGTTGCATCTGCCCACAAGCTCCCCCTGGCCTGGGTCCGCCCCTACTGTATTGCGCGTGTCAGTCAACAGAAGCTAAGACCTTCCAGAGAGACTACCTGCTATTCTGTCCCCACGGGGAAGCAGTACAGCCAGAAGCCTCCCCCGTTCCATCTCTAGGCTCTCTCTCAGGCCCCTCATACTTGTGATGTGTCTCAGGGGTAGAATGAAGAGATTCCTCTGAGTGAACACATACGTGAGAGGCCAGAGATGCTGAGGAAGGGCGCCTTGCCTAGTGATATCCTAGCGTAAGTGGAAAAGAGGTACCTGCCTGCTGTCCCAGTGTGTCGAACGTGTTCACATCAGGGGTTGCCTACTGTGAAGTTATTCCCTGGGTGCCCTGGATTTTGTGGCCAAAGACGCAAGGGGGCGTTGTCTGTCCATGGGTAAAATGGAGGGCTCTGCGGAACTGGCCGGTTAGGCTGGACCTCTCCTATTGGCTGAGTGTTTGTGACTCGTCCCCGTCCGAAGTTCCGCCCAGCCTTCCGGTGGCTGTCACCATGGTGATTGGGAAAGAAGCCTTAGGCCCCACACTCAGCCCTCACCTGGCCTACCTGGCCTCATTACCCTCATCTAGACCACTGTGTGGATGAAAGAAAGGATGTCGGCCAGTGAGCACGTGTCCTGATTTCCTTGGAAGGATTAGGTTCCTTGCCTGGGCAGAAGACAGCCAAGGTCAGCCTGAGCCTAGACACCTAGTGACCTGTGACACTGCAGCCAGTGATAGATGTTGATGTCCACGCTCAGGTATCCGCAGGTGGCGGATTCAGTGTGGTGGGAAGAGAAGTGGAAGTAGAGATGACACACTCACGAGGGCACAGGCCAAAGGTCAGGGAAAATAGCTGAGGTCGTGGAGCTCTAGCGGAGCCAGTCTAGGGCCCAGGCCTCCCTGCTGTACGAGGCAAAGAGGTGATCCATATGCCGCCATCCGTAGATTCTGGACGGCTGGTTCCCTGGATGCCCGGATTTCGACCTCGTCTACCGAGAAGTGACGCACATGCAGTGTGCCACCGGAGGCTGTGGAGCAGCAGAGGGCAAAATCTTGAAAATGGGGGCTTCAGTTGACTTGGCCTGTGCTCTCCTTTGGCTGAGTGACATCGTGTGTTTCCTAGCAGGTGAAGACATTCGTGGAGAGAGGCGGTTTCCATGCGTGCAGGCAAAGTGTGTGCTGAGATGATGAGTTGCAGGGGAGACCAGGGTGGACTCTCCAGACCCAGAATAGGCCTCTGGCAGGTATGTGTCAATGTTTTCTGCCCATGGCACTCAGCCGGTTATTTGCATAGAATGTTAGGAGCGGAATTAGTAGTCTCCGGAGAGGCTGCCACTTGTCAGCGAGCTTCACCTGGCCAGGTCCCACGGTGATGTCAAGCTTCACCTGGCCAGGTCCGCCCGTGATGTAGCTCCCCAATCAATCACTACTCTCTAGACCTTCCAGATAGACTCCCAGAACTTCTGTCCCCATGGGCAAACAGTAGAGCCAGAGGCCTTCCCCCTTTGCTCTTTGGTCTCTAGGCCCTCTGTCAGGCACTCCAAGGTGTGAAGTGACAAGGGGGAGAAGGAAGAGATTTCAGAGAACGAAGACAAGCAGAGAGAGACAGAGAGAGGCAAGAGATGCTGAGTGGGGATGCCTTGCCTACTGATATCCTCAGGAAAGTGGGAAAGAGGTACCTGGCGTGCTCTGCCAATGCCCTGAAGCAGTCCGCACCAGGGGCTCCCTTGTGCCTGCGTAGCCTTTCCCGGGGCGTGCTCAAATCCTGTGGCCACTAGGGGTCATAGGTCACAATGGAGGGCCCTGTGTCATCTGCCTGGCGGGCCGGATCTCTGCCATTGGCTCAGTCTTGTCACCAGGCCCATCCCAAGCTCCGCCCACTCTTGCGGTGGGGGGACTGTCTCTATGGTGATGGCAAAGAAGCCTCAGCCCCGCCCAACTGGCCTTGACTTCACCTACCTGGCCCTCTGACCCTCACTCAGACCTCTGTGTTGATAAAAACCAATGTCCGCCAGTGCCCAGGTGTCAGCATCTGGGATAAAGGATTCGGGACCTTGCCTGGGGCAAAAGGCAGCCTAGGTCAGCGGGTAGCTGGAAGCCTAGTGACTTGTGACGCTGCTGCCAGTGACAAATGGTGACTCCCACACTCACATATCCCCTGGTGGCAGAACGCTAGTGATGGGTGGAGAAAGATCGCTCCGGAGCACACGTTTAATGGGGCACCAGCCAAAGCAAAGGCCAGGGCCAGTAGTGGACGTCGTGGAGCTGAATGACGAGCCAGTGAAGGGCCCAAGGATCCCTCCTGTATGTGGCGAACAGGTCATCCGTGTCCCCACGTCCATCAACCATTGCACTGCTGGGGCCCAGGCTGCCAGGATTTCGGCCTTGCCTTCGGAGCCCGGCCACATAGGCAGCCTTGCACCGGAGGCGGGGACGTGTAGACAGCAAAAATTTGGAAACTGGCAGTGTTTCCTCGATTTCCCTGGCATCGGCCTCTTTGAGCGGCTTGCTTTTTTTCCTGGTAGGATAGGGCCCTGACGGAGAAAGGCAGGATTACGTGTGCAGAAAAGGTGTGTGTTGAGAGGGTGACGACGTTGAGACCACGTTGGGATCTTTAGTCCCAGGAAAGGCCCCTGGCGGGTGTGGGTCAATGTTCTCTACCCATCCCCCTTGGCGGGGGGAGGTTTTCACCATACAAAGCAGCAGCGCAATTATTCGTCGCCGGAGAGGTTGCATCTGCCCACAAGCTCCCCCTGGCCAGGGTCCGCCCCTACTGTATTGCGCGTGTCAGTCAACAGAAGCTAAGACCTTCCAGAGAGACTACCTGCTATTCTGTCCCCACGGGGAAGCAGTACAGCCAGAAGCCTCCCCCGTTCCATCTCTAGGCTCTCTCTCAGGCCCCTCATACTTGTGATGTGTCTCAGGGGTAGAATGAAGAGATTCCTCTGAGTGAACACATACGTGAGAGGCCAGAGATGCTGAGGAAGGGCGCCTTGCCTAGTGATATCCTAGCGTAAGTGGAAAAGAGGTACCTGCCTGCTGTCCCAGTGTGTCGAACGTGTTCACATCAGGGGTTGCCTACTGTGAAGTTATTCCCTGGGTGCCCTGGATTTTGTGGCCAAAGACGCAAGGGGCCGTTGTCTGTCCATGGGTAAAATGGAGGGCTCTGCGGAACTGGCCGGTTAGGCTGGACCTCTCCTATTGGCTGAGTGTTTGTGACTCGTCCCCGTCCGAAGTTCCGCCCAGCCTTCCGGTGGCTGTCACCATGGTGATTGGGAAAGAAGCCTTAGGCCCCACACTCAGCCCTCACCTGGCCTACCTGGCCTCTTTCCCCTCATCTAGACCGCTGTGTGGATGAAAGAAAGGATGTCGGCCAGTGAGCACGTGTCCTGATTTCCTTGGAAGGATTAGGTTCCTTGCCTGGGCAGAAGACAGCCAAGGTCAGCCTGAGCCTAGACACCTAGTGACCTGTGACACTGCAGCCAGTGATAGATGTTGATGTCCACGCTCAGGTATCCGCAGGTGGCGGATTCAGTGTGGTGGGAAGAGAAGTGGAAGTAGAGATGACACACTCACGAGGGCACAGGCCAAAGGTCAGGGAAAATAGCTGAGGTCGTGGAGCAATACTATCTCTCTATGAGGGCCCAGGCCTCCCTGCTGTACGAGGCAAAGAGGTGATCCATATGCCGCCATCCGTAGATTCTGGACGGCTGGGGCCCTGGATGCCCGGATTTCGGCCTCGTCTACCGAGAAGTGACGCACATGCAGTGTGCCACCGGAGGCTGTGGAGCAGCAGAGGGCAAAATCTTGAAAATGGGGGCTTCAGTTGACTTGGCCTGTGCTCTCCTTTGGCTGAGTGACATCGTGTGTTTCCTAGCAGGTGAAGACATTCGTGGAGAGAGGCGGTTTCCATGCGTGCAGGCAAAGTGTGTGCTGAGATGATGAGTTGCAGGGGAGACCAGGGTGGACTCTCCAGACCCAGAATAGGCCTCTGGCAGGTATGTGTCAATGTTTTCTGCCCATGGCACTCAGCCGGTTATTTGCATAGAATGTTAGGAGCGGAATTAGTAGTCTCCGGAGAGGCTGCCACTTGTCAGCGAGCTTCACCTGGCCAGGTCCCACGGTGATGTCAAGCTTCACCTGGCCAGGAATACTATCTCTCTATGTCCCCAATCAATCACTACTCTCTAGACCTTCCAGATAGACTCCCAGAACTTCTCTCCCCATGGGCAAGCAGTAGAGCCAGAGGCCTTCCCCCTTTGCTCTTTGGTCTCTAGGCCCTCTGTCAGGCACTCCAAGGTGTGAAGTGACAAGGGGGAGAAGGAAGAGATTTCAGAGAACGAAGACAAGCAGAGAGAGACAGAGAGAGGCAAGAGATGCTGAGTGGGGATGCCTTGCCTACTGATATCCTCAGGAAAGTGGGAAAGAGGTACCTGGCGTGCTCTGCCAATGCCCTGAAGCAGTCCGCACCAGGGGCTCCCTTGTGCCTGCGTAGCCTTTCCCGGGGCGTGCTCAAATCCTGTGGCCACTAGGGGTCATAGGTCACAATGGAGGGCCCTGTGTCATCTGCCTGGCGGGCCGGATCTCTGCCATTGGCTCAGTCTTGTCACCAGGCCCATCCCAAGCTCCGCCCACTCTTGCGGTGGGGGGACTGTCTCTATGGTGATGGCAAAGAAGCCTCAGCCCTGCCCACCTGGCCTTCACTTCACCTACCTGGCCCTCTGACCCTCACTCAGACCTCTGTGTTGATAAAAATCAATGTCCGCCAGTGCCCAGGTGTCAGCATCTGGGATAAAGGATTCGGGACCTTGCCTGGGGCAGAAGGCAGCCTAGGTCAGCGGGTAGCTGGAAGTCTAGTGACTTGTGACACTGCTGCCAGTGACAAATGGTGACTCCCACACTCACATATCCCCTGGTGGCAGAATGCTAGTGATGGGTGGAGAAACATCGCTCCGGAGCACACGTTTAATGGGGCACCAGCCAAAGCAAAGGCCAGGGCCAGTAGTGGACGTCGTGGAGCTGAATGGCGAGCCAGTGAAGGGCCCAAGGATCCCTCCTGTATGTGGCGAACAGGTCATCCGTGTCCCCACGTCCATCAACCATTGCACTGCTGGGGCCCCGGCTGCCAGGATTTCGGCCTTGCCTTCGGAGCCCGGCCACATAGGCAGCCTTGCACCGGAGGCGGGGACGTGTAGACAGCAAAAATTTGGAAACTGGCAGTGTTTCCTCGATTTCCCTGGCATGGGCCTCTTTGAGCGGCTTGCTTTTTTTCCTGGTAGGATAGGGCCCTGACGGAGAAAGGCAGGATTACGTGTGCAGGAAAGGTGTGTGTTGAGAGGGTGACGACGTTGAGACCACGTTGGGATCTTTAGTCCCAGGAAAGGCCCCTGGCGGGTGTGGGTCAATGTTCTCTACCCATCTCCCTTGGCGGGGGGAGGTTTTCACCATACAAAGCAGCAGCGCAATTATTCGTCGCCGGAGAGGTTGCATCTGCCCACAAGCTCCCCCTGGCCAGGGTCCGCCCCTACTGTATTGCGCGTGTCAGTCAACAGAAGCTAAGACCTTCCAGAGAGACTACCTGCTATTCTGTCCCCACGGGGAAGCAGTACAGCCAGAAGCCTCCCCCGTTCCATCTCTAGGCTCTCTCTCAGGCCCCTCATACTTGTGATGTGTCTCAGGGGTAGAATGAAGAGATTCCTCTGAGTGAACACATACGTGAGAGGCCAGAGATGCTGAGGAAGGGCGCCTTGCCTAGTGATATCCTAGCGTAAGTGGAAAAGAGGTACCTGCCTGCTGTCCCAGTGTGTCGAACGTGTTCACATCAGGGGTTGCCTACTGTGAAGTTATTCCCTGGGTGCCCTGGATTTTGTGGCCAAAGACGCAAGGGGCCGTTGTCTGTCCATGGGTAAAATGGAGGGCTCTGCGGAACTGGCCGGTTAGGCTGGACCTCTCCTATTGGCTGAGTGTTTGTGACTCGTCCCCGTCCGAAGTTCCGCCCAGCCTTCCGGTGGCTGTCACCATGGTGATTGGGAAAGAAGCCTTAGGCCCCACACTCAGCCCTCACCTGGCCTACCTGGCCTCATTACCCTCATCTAGACCACTGTGTGGATGAAAGAAAGGATGTCGGCCAGTGAGCACGTGTCCTGATTTCCTTGGAAGGATTAGGTTCCTTGCCTGGGCAGAAGACAGCCAAGGTCAGCCTGAGCCTAGACACCTAGTGACCTGTGACACTGCAGCCAGTGATAGATGTTGATGTCCACGCTCAGGTATCCGCAGGTGGCGGATTCAGTGTGGTGGGAAGAGAAGTGGAAGTAGAGATGACACACTCACGAGGGCACAGGCCAAAGGTCAGGGAAAATAGCTGAGGTCGTGGAGCTCTAGCGGAGCCAGTCTAGGGCCCAGGCCTCCCTGCTGTACGAGGCAAAGAGGTGATCCATATGCCGCCATCCGTAGATTCTGGACGGCTGGTTCCCTGGATGCCCGGATTTCGACCTCGTCTACCGAGAAGTGACGCACATGCAGTGTGCCACCGGAGGCTGTGGAGCAGCAGAGGGCAAAATCTTGAAAATGGGGGCTTCAGTTGACTTGGCCTGTGCTCTCCTTTGGCTGAGTGACATCGTGTGTTTCCTAGCAGGTGAAGACATTCGTGGAGAGAGGCGGTTTCCATGCGTGCAGGCAAAGTGTGTGCTGAGATGATGAGTTGCAGGGGAGACCAGGGTGGACTCTCCAGACCCAGAATAGGCCTCTGGCAGGTATGTGTCAATGTTTTCTGCCCATGGCACTCAGCCGGTTATTTGCATAGAATGTTAGGAGCGGAATTAGTAGTCTCCGGAGAGGCTGCCACTTGTCAGCGAGCTTCACCTGGCCAGGTCCCACGGTGATGTCAAGCTTCACCTGGCCAGGTCCGCCCGTGATGTAGCTCCCCAATCAATCACTACTCTCTAGACCTTCCAGATAGACTCCCAGAACTTCTCTCCCCATGGGCAAGCAGTAGAGCCAGAGGCCTTCCCCCTTTGCTCTTTGGTCTCTAGGCCCTCTGTCAGGCACTCCAAGGTGTGAAGTGACAAGGGGGAGAAGGAAGAGATTTCAGAGAACGAAGACAAGCAGAGAGAGACAGAGAGAGGCAAGAGATGCTGAGTGGGGATGCCTTGCCTACTGATATCCTCAGGAAAGTGGGAAAGAGGTACCTGGCGTGCTCTGCCAATGCCCTGAAGCAGTCCGCACCAGGGGCTCCCTTGTGCCTGCGTAGCCTTTCCCGGGGCGTGCTCAAATCCTGTGGCCACTAGGGGTCATAGGTCACAATGGAGGGCCCTGTGTCATCTGCCTGGCGGGCCGGATCTCTGCCATTGGCTCAGTCTTGTCACCAGGCCCATCCCAAGCTCCGCCCACTCTTGCGGTGGGGGGACTGTCTCTATGGTGATGGCAAAGAAGCCTCAGCCCTGCCCACCTGGCCTTCACTTCACCTACCTGGCCCTCTGACCCTCACTCAGACCTCTGTGTTGATAAAAATCAATGTCCGCCAGTGCCCAGGTGTCAGCATCTGGGATAAAGGATTCGGGACCTTGCCTGGGGCAGAAGGCAGCCTAGGTCAGCGGGTAGCTGGAAGTCTAGTGACTTGTGACACTGCTGCCAGTGACAAATGGTGACTCCCACACTCACATATCCCCTGGTGGCAGAATGCTAGTGATGGGTGGAGAAACATCGCTCCGGAGCACACGTTTAATGGGGCACCAGCCAAAGCAAAGGCCAGGGCCAGTAGTGGACGTCGTGGAGCTGAATGGCGAGCCAGTGAAGGGCCCAAGGATCCCTCCTGTATGTGGCGAACAGGTCATCCGTGTCCCCACGTCCATCAACCATTGCACTGCTGGGGCCCCGGCTGCCAGGATTTCGGCCTTGCCTTCGGAGCCCGGCCACATAGGCAGCCTTGCACCGGAGGCGGGGACGTGTAGACAGCAAAAATTTGGAAACTGGCAGTGTTTCCTCGATTTCCCTGGCATGGGCCTCTTTGAGCGGCTTGCTTTTTTTCCTGGTAGGATAGGGCCCTGACGGAGAAAGGCAGGATTACGTGTGCAGGAAAGGTGTGTGTTGAGAGGGTGACGACGTTGAGACCACGTTGGGATCTTTAGTCCCAGGAAAGGCCCCTGGCGGGTGTGGGTCAATGTTCTCTACCCATCTCCCTTGGCGGGGGGAGGTTTTCACCATACAAAGCAGCAGCGCAATTATTCGTCGCCGGAGAGGTTGCATCTGCCCACAAGCTCCCCCTGGCCAGGGTCCGCCCCTACTGTATTGCGCGTGTCAGTCAACAGAAGCTAAGACCTTCCAGAGAGACTACCTGCTATTCTGTCCCCACGGGGAAGCAGTACAGCCAGAAGCCTCCCCCGTTCCATCTCTAGGCTCTCTCTCAGGCCCCTCATACTTGTGATGTGTCTCAGGGGTAGAATGAAGAGATTCCTCTGAGTGAACACATACGTGAGAGGCCAGAGATGCTGAGGAAGGGCGCCTTGCCTAGTGATATCCTAGCGTAAGTGGAAAAGAGGTACCTGCCTGCTGTCCCAGTGTGTCGAACGTGTTCACATCAGGGGTTGCCTACTGTGAAGTTATTCCCTGGGTGCCCTGGATTTTGTGGCCAAAGACGCAAGGGGCCGTTGTCTGTCCATGGGTAAAATGGAGGGCTCTGCGGAACTGGCCGGTTAGGCTGGACCTCTCCTATTGGCTGAGTGTTTGTGACTCGTCCCCGTCCGAAGTTCCGCCCAGCCTTCCGGTGGCTGTCACCATGGTGATTGGGAAAGAAGCCTTAGGCCCCACACTCAGCCCTCACCTGGCCTACCTGGCCTCATTACCCTCATCTAGACCACTGTGTGGATGAAAGAAAGGATGTCGGCCAGTGAGCACGTGTCCTGATTTCCTTGGAAGGATTAGGTTCCTTGCCTGGGCAGAAGACAGCCAAGGTCAGCCTGAGCCTAGACACCTAGTGACCTGTGACACTGCAGCCAGTGATAGATGTTGATGTCCACGCTCAGGTATCCGCAGGTGGCGGATTCAGTGTGGTGGGAAGAGAAGTGGAAGTAGAGATGACACACTCACGAGGGCACAGGCCAAAGGTCAGGGAAAATAGCTGAGGTCGTGGAGCTCTAGCGGAGCCAGTCTAGGGCCCAGGCCTCCCTGCTGTACGAGGCAAAGAGGTGATCCATATGCCGCCATCCGTAGATTCTGGACGGCTGGTTCCCTGGATGCCCGGATTTCGACCTCGTCTACCGAGAAGTGACGCACATGCAGTGTGCCACCGGAGGCTGTGGAGCAGCAGAGGGCAAAATCTTGAAAATGGGGGCTTCAGTTGACTTGGCCTGTGCTCTCCTTTGGCTGAGTGACATCGTGTGTTTCCTAGCAGGTGAAGACATTCGTGGAGAGAGGCGGTTTCCATGCGTGCAGGCAAAGTGTGTGCTGAGATGATGAGTTGCAGGGGAGACCAGGGTGGACTCTCCAGACCCAGAATAGGCCTCTGGCAGGTATGTGTCAATGTTTTCTGCCCATGGCACTCAGCCGGTTATTTGCATAGAATGTTAGGAGCGGAATTAGTAGTCTCCGGAGAGGCTGCCACTTGTCAGCGAGCTTCACCTGGCCAGGTCCCACGGTGATGTCAAGCTTCACCTGGCCAGGTCCGCCCGTGATGTAGCTCCCCAATCAATCACTACTCTCTAGACCTTCCAGATAGACTCCCAGAACTTCTGTCCCCATGGGCAAACAGTAGAGCCAGAGGCCTTCCCCCTTTGCTCTTTGGTCTCTAGGCCCTCTGTCAGGCACTCCAAGGTGTGAAGTGACAAGGGGGAGAAGGAAGAGATTTCAGAGAACGAAGACAAGCAGAGAGAGACAGAGAGAGGCAAGAGATGCTGAGTGGGGATGCCTTGCCTACTGATATCCTCAGGAAAGTGGGAAAGAGGTACCTGGCGTGCTCTGCCAATGCCCTGAAGCAGTCCGCACCAGGGGCTCCCTTGTGCCTGCGTAGCCTTTCCCGGGGCGTGCTCAAATCCTGTGGCCACTAGGGGTCATAGGTCACAATGGAGGGCCCTGTGTCATCTGCCTGGCGGGCCGGATCTCTGCCATTGGCTCAGTCTTGTCACCAGGCCCATCCCAAGCTCCGCCCACTCTTGCGGTGGGGGGACTGTCTCTATGGTGATGGCAAAGAAGCCTCAGCCCCGCCCAACTGGCCTTGACTTCACCTACCTGGCCCTCTGACCCTCACTCAGACCTCTGTGTTGATAAAAACCAATGTCCGCCAGTGCCCAGGTGTCAGCATCTGGGATAAAGGATTCGGGACCTTGCCTGGGGCAAAAGGCAGCCTAGGTCAGCGGGTAGCTGGAAGCCTAGTGACTTGTGACGCTGCTGCCAGTGACAAATGGTGACTCCCACACTCACATATCCCCTGGTGGCAGAACGCTAGTGATGGGTGGAGAAAGATCGCTCCGGAGCACACGTTTAATGGGGCACCAGCCAAAGCAAAGGCCAGGGCCAGTAGTGGACGTCGTGGAGCTGAATGACGAGCCAGTGAAGGGCCCAAGGATCCCTCCTGTATGTGGCGAACAGGTCATCCGTGTCCCCACGTCCATCAACCATTGAATACTATCTCTCTATGCTGCCAGGATTTCGGCCTTGCCTTCGGAGCCCGGCCACATAGGCAGCCTTGCACCAGAGGCGGGGACGTGTAGACAGCAAAAATTTGGAAACTGGCAGTGTTTCCTCGATTTCCCTGGCATGGGCCTCTTTGAGCGGCTTGCTTTTTTTCCTGGTAGGATAGGGCCCTGACGGAGAAAGGCAGGATTACGTGTGCAGGAAAGGTGTGTGTTGAGAGGGTGACGACGTTGAGACCACGTTGGGATCTTTAGTCCCAGGAAAGGCCCCTGGCGGGTGTGGGTCAATGTTCTCTACCCATCCCCCTTGGCGGGGGGAGGTTTTCACCATACAAAGCAGCAGCGCAATTATTCGTCGCCGGAGAGGTTGCATCTGCCCACAAGCTCCCCCTGGCCAGGGTCCGCCCCTACTGTATTGCGCGTGTCAGTCAACAGAAGCTAAGACCTTCCAGAGAGACTACCTGCTATTCTGTCCCCACGGGGAAGCAGTACAGCCAGAAGCCTCCCCCGTTCCATCTCTAGGCTCTCTCTCAGGCCCCTCATACTTGTGATGTGTCTCAGGGGTAGAATGAAGAGATTCCTCTGAGTGAACACATACGTGAGAGGCCAGAGATGCTGAGGAAGGGCGCCTTGCCTAGTGATATCCTAGCGTAAGTGGAAAAGAGGTACCTGCCTGCTGTCCCAGTGTGTCGAACGTGTTCACATCAGGGGTTGCCTACTGTGAAGTTATTCCCTGGGTGCCCTGGATTTTGTGGCCAAAGACGCAAGGGGCCGTTGTCTGTCCATGGGTAAAATGGAGGGCTCTGCGGAACTGGCCGGTTAGGCTGGACCTCTCCTATTGGCTGAGTGTTTGTGACTCGTCCCCGTCCGAAGTTCCGCCCAGCCTTCCGGTGGCTGTCACCATGGTGATTGGGAAAGAAGCCTTAGGCCCCACACTCAGCCCTCACCTGGCCTACCTGGCCTCTTTCCCCTCATCTAGACCGCTGTGTGGATGAAAGAAAGGATGTCGGCCAGTGAGCACGTGTCCTGATTTCCTTGGAAGGATTAGGTTCCTTGCCTGGGCAGAAGACAGCCAAGGTCAGCCTGAGCCTAGACACCTAGTGACCTGTGACACTGCAGCCAGTGATAGATGTTGATGTCCACGCTCAGGTATCCGCAGGTGGCGGATTCAGTGTGGTGGGAAGAGAAGTGGAAGTAGAGATGACACACTCACGAGGGCACAGGCCAAAGGTCAGGGAAAATAGCTGAGGTCGTGGAGCTCTAGCGGAGCCAGTCTAGGGCCCAGGCCTCCCTGCTGTACGAGGCAAAGAGGTGATCCATATGCCGCCATCCGTAGATTCTGGACGGCTGGGGCCCTGGATGCCCGGATTTCGGCCTCGTCTACCGAGAAGTGACGCACATGCAGTGTGCCACCGGAGGCTGTGGAGCAGCAGAGGGCAAAATCTTGAAAATGGGGGCTTCAGTTGACTTGGCCTGTGCTCTCCTTTGGCTGAGTGACATCGTGTGTTTCCTAGCAGGTGAAGACATTCGTGGAGAGAGGCGGTTTCCATGCGTGCAGGCAAAGTGTGTGCTGAGATGATGAGTTGCAGGGGAGACCAGGGTGGACTCTCCAGACCCAGAATAGGCCTCTGGCAGGTATGTGTCAATGTTTTCTGCCCATGGCACTCAGCCGGTTATTTGCATAGAATGTTAGGAGCGGAATTAGTAGTCTCCGGAGAGGCTGCCACTTGTCAGCGAGCTTCACCTGGCCAGGTCCCACGGTGATGTCAAGCTTCACCTGGCCAGGTCCGCCCGTGATGTAGCTCCCCAATCAATCACTACTCTCTAGACCTTCCAGATAGACTCCCAGAACTTCTCTCCCCATGGGCAAGCAGTAGAGCCAGAGGCCTTCCCCCTTTGCTCTTTGGTCTCTAGGCCCTCTGTCAGGCACTCCAAGGTGTGAAGTGACAAGGGGGAGAAGGAAGAGATTTCAGAGAACGAAGACAAGCAGAGAGAGACAGAGAGAGGCAAGAGATGCTGAGTGGGGATGCCTTGCCTACTGATATCCTCAGGAAAGTGGGAAAGAGGTACCTGGCGTGCTCTGCCAATGCCCTGAAGCAGTCCGCACCAGGGCCTCCCTTGTGCCTGCGTAGCCTTTCCCGGGGCGTGCTCAAATCCTGTGGCCACTAGGGGTCATAGGTCACAATGGAGGGCCCTGTGTCATCTGCCTGGCAGGCCGGATCTCTGCCATTGGCTCAGTCTTGTCACCAGGCCCATCCCAAGCTCCGCCCACTCTTGCGGTGGGGGGACTGTCTCTATGGTGATGGCAAAGAAGCCTCAGCCCCGCCCACCTGGCCTTCACTTCACCTACCTGGCCCTCTGACCCTCACTCAGACCTCTGTGTTGATAAAAATCAATGTCCGCCAGTGCCCAGGTGTCAGCATCTGGGATAAAGGATTCGGGACCTTGCCTGGGGCAGAAGGCAGCCTAGGTCAGCGGGTAGCTGGAAGTCTAGTGACTTGTGACACTGCTGCCAGTGACAAATGGTGACTCCCACACTCACATATCCCCTGGTGGCAGAACGCTACTGATGGGTGGAGAAACATCGCTCCGGAGCACACGTTTAATGGGGCACCAGCCAAAGCAAAGGCCAGGGCCAGTAGTGGACGTCGTGGAGCTGAATGGCGAGCCAGTGAAGGGCCCAAGGATCCCTCCTGTATGTGGCGAACAGGTCATCCGTGTCCCCACGTCCATCAACCATTGCACTGCTGGGGCCCCGGCTGCCAGGATTTCGGCCTTGCCTTCGGAGCCCGGCCACATAGGCAGCCTTGCACCGGAGGCGGGGACGTGTAGACAGCAAAAATTTGGAAACTGGCAGTGTTTCCTCGATTTCCCTGGCATCGGCCTCTTTGAGCGGCTTGCTTTTTTTCCTGGTAGGATAGGGCCCTGACGGAGAAAGGCAGGATTACGTGTGCAGGAAAGGTGTGTGTTGAGAGGGTGACGACGTTGAGACCACGTTGGGATCTTTAGTCCCAGGAAAGGCCCCTGGCGGGTGTGGGTCAATGTTCTCTACCCATCCCCCTTGGCGGGGGGAGGTTTTCACCATACAAAGCAGCAGCGCAATTATTCGTCGCCGGAGAGGTTGCATCTGCCCACAAGCTCCCCCTGGCCAGGGTCCGCCCCTACTGTATTGCGCGTGTCAGTCAACAGAAGCTAAGACCTTCCAGAGAGACTACCTGCTATTCTGTCCCCACGGGGAAGCAGTACAGCCAGAAGCCTCCCCCGTTCCATCTCTAGGCTCTCTCTCAGGCCCCTCATACTTGTGATGTGTCTCAGGGGTAGAATGAAGAGATTCCTCTGAGTGAACACATACGTGAGAGGCCACAGATGCTGAGGAAGGGCGCCTTGCCTAGTGATATCCTAGCGTAAGTGGAAAAGAGGTACCTGCCTGCTGTCCCAGTGTGTCGAACGTGTTCACATCAGGGGTTGCCTACTGTGAAGTTATTCCCTGGGTGCCCTGGATTTTGTGGCCAAAGACGCAAGGGGGCGTTGTCTGTCCATGGGTAAAATGGAGGGCTCTGCGGAACTGGCCGGTTAGGCTGGACCTCTCCTATTGGCTGAGTGTTTGTGACTCGTCCCCGTCCGAAGTTCCGCCCAGCCTTCCGGTGGCTGTCACCATGGTGATTGGGAAAGAAGCCTTAGGCCCCACACTCAGCCCTCACCTGGCCTACCTGGCCTCTTTCCCCTCATCTAGACCGCTGTGTGGATGAAAGAAAGGATGTCGGCCAGTGAGCACGTGTCCTGATTTCCTTGGAAGGATTAGGTTCCTTGCCTGGGCAGAAGACAGCCAAGGTCAGCCTGAGCCTAGACACCTAGTGACCTGTGACACTGCAGCCAGTGATAGATGTTGATGTCCACGCTCAGGTATCCGCAGGTGGCGGATTCAGTGTGGTGGGAAGAGAAGTGGAAGTAGAGATGACACACTCACGAGGGCACAGGCCAAAGGTCAGGGAAAATAGCTGAGGTCGTGGAGCTCTAGCGGAGCCAGTCTAGGGCCCAGGCCTCCCTGCTGTACGAGGCAAAGAGGTGATCCATATGCCGCCATCCGTAGATTCTGGACGGCTGGGGCCCTGGATGCCCGGATTTCGGCCTCGTCTACCGAGAAGTGACGCACATGCAGTGTGCCACCGGAGGCTGTGGAGCAGCAGAGGGCAAAATCTTGAAAATGGGGGCTTCAGTTGACTTGGCCTGTGCTCTCCTTTGGCTGAGTGACATCGTGTGTTTCCTAGCAGGTGAAGACATTCGTGGAGAGAGGCGGTTTCCATGCGTGCAGGCAAAGTGTGTGCTGAGATGATGAGTTGCAGGGGAGACCAGGGTGGACTCTCCAGACCCAGAATAGGCCTCTGGCAGGTATGTGTCAATGTTTTCTGCCCATGGCACTCAGCCGGTTATTTGCATAGAATGTTAGGAGCGGAATTAGTAGTCTCCGGAGAGGCTGCCACTTGTCAGCGAGCTTCACCTGGCCAGGTCCCACGGTGATGTCAAGCTTCACCTGGCCAGGTCCGCCCGTGATGTAGCTCCCCAATCAATCACTACTCTCTAGACCTTCCAGATAGACTCCCAGAACTTCTCTCCCCATGGGCAAGCAGTAGAGCCAGAGGCCTTCCCCCTTTGCTCTTTGGTCTCTAGGCCCTCTGTCAGGCACTCCAAGGTGTGAAGTGACAAGGGGGAGAAGGAAGAGATTTCAGAGAACGAAGACAAGCAGAGAGAGACAGAGAGAGGCAAGAGATGCTGAGTGGGGATGCCTTGCCTACTGATATCCTCAGGGAAGTGGGAAAGAGGTACCTGGCGTGCTCTGCCAATGCCCTGAAGCAGTCCGCACCAGGGGCTCCCTTGTGCCTGCGTAGCCTTTCCCGGGGCGTGCTCAAATCCTGTGGCCACTAGGGGTCATAGGTCACAATGGAGGGCCCTGTGTCATCTGCCTGGCGGGCCGGATCTCTGCCATTGGCTCAGTCTTGTCACCAGGCCCATCCCAAGCTCCGCCCACTCTTGCGGTGGGGGGACTGTCTCTATGGTGATGGCAAAGAAGCCTCAGCCCCGCCCACCTGGCCTTGACTTCACCTACCTGGCCCTCTGACCCTCACTCAGACCTCTGTGTTGATAAAAATCAATGTCCGCCAGTGCCCAGGTGTCAGCATCTGGGATAAAGGATTCGGGACCTTGCCTGGGGCAGAAGGCAGCCTAGGTCAGCGGGTAGCTGGAAGTCTAGTGACTTGTGACACTGCTGCCAGTGACAAATGGTGACTCCCACACTCACATATCCCCTGGTGGCAGAACGCTACTGATGGGTGGAGAAAGATCGCTCCGGAGCACACGTTTAATGGGGCACCAGCCAAAGCAAAGGCCAGGGCCAGTAGTGGACGTCGTGGAGCTGAATGGCGAGCCAGTGAAGGGCCCAAGGATCCCTCCTGTATGTGGCGAACAGGTCATCCGTGTCCCCACGTCCATCAACCATTGCACTGCTGGGGCCCAGGCTGCCAGGATTTCGGCCTTGCCTTCGGAGCCCGGCCACATAGGCAGCCTTGCACCGGAGGCGGGGACGTGTAGACAGCAAAAATTTGGAAACTGGCAGTGTTTCCTCGATTTCCCTGGCATGGGCCTCTTTGAGCGGCTTGCTTTTTTTCCTGGTAGGATAGGGCCCTGACGGAGAAAGGCAGGATTACGTGTGCAGGAAAGGTGTGTGTTGAGAGGGTGACGACGTTGAGACCACGTTGGGATCTTTAGTCCCAGGAAAGGCCCCTGGCGGGTGTGGGTCAATGTTCTCTACCCATCCCCCTTGGCGGGGGGAGGTTTTCACCATACAAAGCAGCAGCGCAATTATTCGTCGCCGGAGAGGTTGCATCTGCCCACAAGCTCCCCCTGGCCAGGGTCCGCCCCTACTGTATTGCGCGTGTCAGTCAACAGAAGCTAAGACCTTCCAGAGAGACTACCTGCTATTCTGTCCCCACGGGGAAGCAGTACAGCCAGAAGCCTCCCCCGTTCCATCTCTAGGCTCTCTCTCAGGCCCCTCATACTTGTGATGTGTCTCAGGGGTAGAATGAAGAGATTCCTCTGAGTGAACACATACGTGAGAGGCCAGAGATGCTGAGGAAGGGCGCCTTGCCTAGTGATATCCTAGCGTAAGTGGAAAAGAGGTACCTGCCTGCTGTCCCAGTGTGTCGAACGTGTTCACATCAGGGGTTGCCTACTGTGAAGTTATTCCCTGGGTGCCCTGGATTTTGTGGCCAAAGACGCAAGGGGGCGTTGTCTGTCCATGGGTAAAATGGAGGGCTCTGCGGAACTGGCCGGTTAGGCTGGACCTCTCCTATTGGCTGAGTGTTTGTGACTCGTCCCCGTCCGAAGTTCCGCCCAGCCTTCCGGTGGCTGTCACCATGGTGATTGGGAAAGAAGCCTTAGGCCCCACACTCAGCCCTCACCTGGCCTACCTGGCCTCATTACCCTCATCTAGACCGCTGTGTGGATGAAAGAAAGGATGTCGGCCAGTGAGCACGTGTCCTGATTTCCTTGGAAGGATTAGGTTCCTTGCCTGGGCAGAAGACAGCCAAGGTCAGCCTGAGCCTAGACACCTAGTGACCTGTGACACTGCAGCCAGTGATAGATGTTGATGTCCACGCTCAGGTATCCGCAGGTGGCGGATTCAGTGTGGTGGGAAGAGAAGTGGAAGTAGAGATGACACACTCACGAGGGCAGGGGCCAAAGGTCAGGGAAAATAACTGAGGTCGTGGAGCTCTAGCGGAGCCAGTCTAGGGCCCAGGCCTCCCTGCTGTACGAGGCAAAGAGGTGTTCCATATGCCGCCATCCGTAGACTGTGGACGGCTGGGGCCCTGGATGCCCGGATTTCGTCCTTGTCTACCGAGAAGTGACGCACATGCAGTGTGCCACCGGAGGCTGTGGAGCAGCAGAGGGCAAAATCCTGAAAATGGGGGCTTCAGTTGACTTGGCCTGTGCTCTCCTTTGGCTGAGTGACATCGTGTGTTTCCTAGCAGGTGAAGACATTCGTGGAGAGAGGCGGTTTCCATCCGTGCAGGCAAAGTGTGTGCTGAGATAATGAGTTCCTGGAGACCAGGGTGGACTCTTCAGACCGAGAATAGGCCTCTGGCAGGTATGTGTCAATGTTTTCTGCCCATGGCACTCAGCCGGTTATTTGCATAGAATGTTAGGAGCGGAATTAGTAGTCTCCGGAGAGGCTGCCACTTGTCAGCGAGCTTAACCTGGCCAGGTCCGCCCATGATGTAGCTCCCCAATCAATCACTGCTCTCTAGACCTTCCAGATAGACTACCAGAACTTCTCTCGCCATGGGGAAGCAGTAGAGCCAGAGGCCTTCCCCCTTTGCTCTTTCGTCTCTAGGCCCTCTGTCAGGCACTCCAAGGTATGAAGTGACAAGGGGGAGAAGGAAGAGATTTCAGAGAACGAAGACAAGCAGAGAGAGACAGAGAGAGGCAAGAGATGCTGAGTGGGGATGCCTTGCCTACTGATATCCTCAGGAAAGTGGGAAAGAGGTACCTGGCGTGCTCTGCCAATGCCCTGAAGCAGTCCGCTCCAGGGGCTCCCTTGTGCCTGCGTAGCCTTTCCCGGGGCGTGCTCAAATCCTGTGGCCACTAGGGGTCATAGGTCACAATGGAGGGCCCTGTGTCATCTGCCTGGCGGGCCGGATCTCTGCCATTGGCTCAGTCTTGTCACCAGGCCCATCCCAAGCTCCGCCCACTCTTGCGGTGGGGGGACTGTCTCTATGGTGATGGCAAAGAAGCCTCAGCCCCGCCCACCTGGCCTTCACTTCACCTACCTGGCCCTCTGACCCTCACTCAGACCTCTGTGTTGATAAAAATCAATGTCCGCCAGTGCCCAGGTGTCAGCATCTGGGATAAAGGATTCGGGACCTTGCCTGGGGCAAAAGGCAGCCTAGGTCAGCGGGTAGCTGGAAGTCTAGTGACTTGTGACGCTGCTGCCAGTGACAAATGGTGACTCCCACACTCACATATCCCCTGGTGGCAGAACGCTAGTGATGGGTGGAGAAACATCGCTCCGGAGCACACGTTTAATGGGGCACCAGCCAAAGCAAAGGCCAGGGCCAGTAGTGGACGTCGTGGAGCTGAATGGCGAGCCAGTGAAGGGCCCAAGGATCCCTCCTGTATGTGGCGAACAGGTCATCCGTGTCCCCACGTCCATCAACCATTGCACTGCTGGGGCCCAGGCTGCCAGGATTTCGGCCTTGCCTTCGGAGCCCGGCCACATAGGCAGCCTTGCACCGGAGGCGGGGACGTGTAGACAGCAAAAATTTGCAAACTGGCAGTGTTTCCTCGATTTCCCTGGCATCGGCCTCTTTGAGCGGCTTGCTTTTTTTCCTGGTAGGATAGGGCCCTGACGGAGAAAGGCAGGATTACGTGTGCAGGAAAGGTGTGTGTTGAGAGGGTGACGACGTTGAGACCACGTTGGGATCTTTAGTCCCAGGAAAGGCCCCTGGCGGGTGTGGGTCAATGTTCTCTACCCATCCCCCTTGGCGGGGGGAGGTTTTCACCATACAAAGCAGCAGCGCAATTATTCGTCGCCGGAGAGGTTGCATCTGCCCACAAGCTCCCCCTGGCCAGGGTCCGCCCCTACTGTATTGCGCGTGTCAGTCAACAGAAGCTAAGACCTTCCAGAGAGACTACCTGCTATTCTGTCCCCACGGGGAAGCAGTACAGCCAGAAGCCTCCCCCGTTCCATCTCTAGGCTCTCTCTCAGGCCCCTCATACTTGTGATGTGTCTCAGGGGTAGAATGAAGAGATTCCTCTGAGTGAACACATACGTGAGAGGCCACAGATGCTGAGGAAGGGCGCCTTGCCTAGTGATATCCTAGCGTAAGTGGAAAAGAGGTACCTGCCTGCTGTCCCAGTGTGTCGAACGTGTTCACATCAGGGGTTGCCTACTGTGAAGTTATTCCCTGGGTGCCCTGGATTTTGTGGCCAAAGACGCAAGGGGGCGTTGTCTGTCCATGGGTAAAATGGAGGGCTCTGCGGAACTGGCCGGTTAGGCTGGACCTCTCCTATTGGCTGAGTGTTTGTGACTCGTCCCCGTCCGAAGTTCCGCCCAGCCTTCCGGTGGCTGTCACCATGGTGATTGGGAAAGAAGCCTTAGGCCCCACACTCAGCCCTCACCTGGCCTACCTGGCCTCTTTCCCCTCATCTAGACCGCTGTGTGGATGAAAGAAAGGATGTCGGCCAGTGAGCACGTGTCCTGATTTCCTTGGAAGGATTAGGTTCCTTGCCTGGGCAGAAGACAGCCAAGGTCAGCCTGAGCCTAGACACCTAGTGACCTGTGACACTGCAGCCAGTGATAGATGTTGATGTCCACGCTCAGGTATCCGCAGGTGGCGGATTCAGTGTGGTGGGAAGAGAAGTGGAAGTAGAGATGACACACTCACGAGGGCACAGGCCAAAGGTCAGGGAAAATAGCTGAGGTCGTGGAGCTCTAGCGGAGCCAGTCTAGGGCCCAGGCCTCCCTGCTGTACGAGGCAAAGAGGTGATCCATATGCCGCCATCCGTAGATTCTGGACGGCTGGGGCCCTGGATGCCCGGATTTCGGCCTCGTCTACCGAGAAGTGACGCACATGCAGTGTGCCACCGGAGGCTGTGGAGCAGCAGAGGGCAAAATCTTGAAAATGGGGGCTTCAGTTGACTTGGCCTGTGCTCTCCTTTGGCTGAGTGACATCGTGTGTTTCCTAGCAGGTGAAGACATTCGTGGAGAGAGGCGGTTTCCATGCGTGCAGGCAAAGTGTGTGCTGAGATGATGAGTTGCAGGGGAGACCAGGGTGGACTCTCCAGACCCAGAATAGGCCTCTGGCAGGTATGTGTCAATGTTTTCTGCCCATGGCACTCAGCCGGTTATTTGCATAGAATGTTAGGAGCGGAATTAGTAGTCTCCGGAGAGGCTGCCCCTTGTCAGCGAGCTTCACCTGGCCAGGTTCTACGGTGATGTCAAGCTTCACCTGGCCAGGTCCGCCCGTGACGTAGCTCCCCAATCAATCACTACTCTCTAGACCTTCCAGATAGACTCCCAGAACTTCTCTCCCCACGGGCAAGCAGTAGAGCCAGAGGCCTTCCCCCTTTGCTCTTTGGTCTCTAGGCCCTCTGTCAGGCACTCCAAGGTGTGAAGTGACAAGGGGGAGAAGGAAGAGATTTCAGAGAACGAAGACAAGCAGAGAGAGAGAGAGAGAGGCAAGAGATGCTGAGTGGGGATGCCTTGCCTACTGATATCCTCAGGAAAGTGGGAAAGAGGTACCTGGCGTGCTCTGCCAATGCCCTGAAGCAGTCCGCACCAGGGGCTCCCTTGTGCCTGCGTAGCCTTTCCCGGGGCGTGCTCAAATCCTGTGGCCACTAGGGGTCATAGGTCCCAATGGAGGGCCCTGTGTCATCTGCCTGGCGGGCCGGATCTCTGCCATTGGCTCAGTCTTGTCACCAGGCCCATCCCAAGCTCCGCCCACTCTTGCGGTGGGGGGACTGTCTCTATGGTGATGGCAAAGAAGCCTCAGCCCCGCCCACCTGGCCTTCACTTCACCTACCTGGCCCTCTGACCCTCACTCAGACCTCTGTGTTGATAAAAATCAATGTCCGCCAGTGCCCAGGTGTCAGCATCTGGGATAAAGGATTCGGGACCTTGCCTGGGGCAAAAGGCAGCCTAGGTCAGCGGGTAGCTGGAAGTCTAGTGACTTGTGACGCTGCTGCCAGTGACAAATGGTGACTCCCACACTCACATATCCCCTGGTGGCAGAACGCTACTGATGGGTGGAGAAACATCGCTCCGGAGCACACGTTTAATGGGGCACCAGCCAAAGCAAAGGCCAGGGCCAGTAGTGGACGTCGTGGAGCTGAATGGCGAGCCAGTGAAGGGCCCAAGGATCCCTCCTGTATGTGGCGAACAGGTCATCCGTGTCCCCACGTCCATCAACCATTGCACTGCTGGGGCCCAGGCTGCCAGGATTTCGGCCTTGCCTTCGGAGCCCGGCCACATAGGCAGCCTTGCACCGGAGGCGGGGACGTGTAGACAGCAAAAATTTGGAAACTGGCAGTGTTTCCTCGATTTCCCTGGCATCGGCCTTTTTGAGCGGCTTGCTTTTTTTCCTGGTAGGATAGGGCCCTGACGGAGAAAGGCAGGATTACGTGTGCAGGAAAGGTGTGTGTTGAGAGGGTGACGACGTTGAGACCACGTTGGGATCTTTAGTCCCAGGAAAGGCCCCTGGCGGGTGTGGGTCAATGTTCTCTACCCATCCCCCTTGGCGGGGGGAGGTTTCCACCATAAAAAGCAGCAGCGCAATTATTCCTCGCCGGAGAGGTTGCATCTGCCCACAAGCTCCCCCTGGCCATGGTCCGCCCCTACTGTATTGCGCGTGTCAGTCAACAGAAGCTAAGACCTTCCAGAGAGACTACCTGCTATTCTGTCCCCACGGGGAAGCAGTACAGCCAGAAGCCTCCCCCGTTCCATCTCTAGGCTCTCTCTCAGGCCCCTCATACTTGTGATGTGTCTCAGGAGTAGAATGAAGAGATTCCTCTGAGTGAACACATACGTGAGAGGCCAGAGATGCTGAGGAAGGGCGCCTTGCCTAGTGATATCCTAGCGTAAGTGGAAAAGAGGTACCTGCCTGCTGTCCCAGTGTGTCGAACGTGTTCACATCAGGGGTTGCCTACTGTGAAGTTATTCCCTGGGTGCCCTGGATTTTGTGGCCAAAGACGCAAGGGGCCGTTGTGTGTCCATGGGTAAAATGGAGGGCTCTGCGGAACTGGCCGGTTAGGCTGGACCTCTCCTATTGGCTGAGTGTTTGTGACTCGTCCCCGTCAGAAGTTCCGCCCAGCCTTCCGGTGGCTGTCACCATGGTGATTGGGAAAGAAGCCTTAGGCCCCACACTCAGCCCTCACCTGGCCTACCTGGCCTCATTACCCTCATCTAGACCGCTGTGTGGATGAAAGAAAGGATGTCGGCCAGTGAGCACGTGTTCTGATTTCCTTGGAAGGATTAGGTTCCTTGCCTGGGCAGAAGACAGCCAAGGTCAGCCTGAGCCTAGACACCTAGTGACCTGTGACACTGCAGCCAGTGATAGATGTTGATGTCCACGCTCAGGTATCCGCAGGTGGCGGATTCAGTGTGGTGGGAAGAGAAGTGGAAGTAGAGATGACACACTCACGAGGGCAGGGGCCAAAGGTCAGGGAAAATAACTGAGGTCGTGGAGCTCTAGCGGAGCCAGTCTAGGGCCCAGGCCTCCCTGCTGTACGAGGCAAAGAGGTGTTCCATATGCCGCCATCCGTAGACTGTGGACGGCTGGGGCCCTGGATGCCCGGATTTCGTCCTTGTCTACCGAGAAGTGACGCACATGCAGTGTGCCACCGGAGGCTGTGGAGCAGCAGAGGGCAAAATCCTGAAAATGGGGGCTTCAGTTGACTTGGCCTGTGCTCTCCTTTGGCTGAGTGACATCGTGTGTTTCCTAGCAGGTGAAGACATTCGTGGAGAGAGGCGGTTTCCATCCGTGCAGGCAAAGTGTGTGCTGAGATAATGAGTTCCTGGAGACCAGGGTGGACTCTTCAGACCGAGAATAGGCCTCTGGCAGGTATGTGTCAATGTTTTCTGCCCATGGCACTCAGCCGGTTATTTGCATAGAATGTTAGGAGCGGAATTAGTAGTCTCCGGAGAGGCTGCCACTTGTCAGCGAGCTTAACCTGGCCAGGTCCGCCCATGATGTAGCTCCCCAATCAATCACTGCTCTCTAGACCTTCCAGATAGACTACCAGAACTTCTCTCGCCATGGGGAAGCAGTAGAGCCAGAGGCCTTCCCCCTTTGCTCTTTCGTCTCTAGGCCCTCTGTCAGGCACTCCAAGGTGTGAAGTGACAAGGGGGAGAAGGAAGAGATTTCAGAGAACGAAGACAAGCAGAGAGAGAGAGAGAGAGGCAAGAGATGCTGAGTGGGGATGCCTTGCCTACTGATATCCTCAGGAAAGTGGGAAAGAGGTACCTGGCGTGCTCTGCCAATGCCCTGAAGCAGTCCGCACCAGGGGCTCCCTTGTGCCTGCGTAGCCTTTCCCGGGGCGTGCTCAAATCCTGTGGCCACTAGGGGTCATAGGTCACAATGGAGGGCCCTGTGTCATCTGCCTGGCGGGCCGGATCTCTGCCATTGGCTCAGTCTTGTCACCAGGCCCATCCCAAGCTCCGCCCACTCTTGCGGTGGGGGGACTGTCTCTATGGTGATGGCAAAGAAGCCTCAGCCCCGCCCACCTGGCCTTCACTTCACCTACCTGGCCCTCTGACCCTCACTCAGACCTCTGTGTTGATAAAAATCAATGTCCGCCAGTGCCCAGGTGTCAGCATCTGGGATAAAGGATTCGGGACCTTGCCTGGGGCAAAAGGCAGCCTAGGTCAGCGGGTAGCTGGAAGTCTAGTGACTTGTGACGCTGCTGCTAGTGACAAATGGTGACTCCCACACTCACATATCCCCTGGTGGCAGAACGCTACTGATGGGTGGAGAAACATCGCTCCGGAGCACACGTTTAATGGGGCACCAGCCAAAGCAAAGGCCAGGGCCAGTAGTGGACGTCGTGGAGCTGAATGGCGAGCCAGTGAAGGGCCCAAGGATCCCTCCTGTATGTGGCGAACAGGTCATCTGTGTCCCCACGTCCATCAACCATTGCACTGCTGGGGCCCAGGCTGCCAGGATTTCGGCCTTGCCTTCGGAGCCCGGCCACATAGGCAGCCTTGCACCGGAGGCGGGGACGTGTAGACAGCAAAAATTTGGAAACTGGCAGTGTTTCCTCGATTTCCCTGGCATCGGCCTTTTTGAGCGGCTTGCTTTTTTTCCTGGTAGGATAGGGCCCTGACGGAGAAAGGCAGGATTACGTGTGCAGGAAAGGTGTGTGTTGAGAGGGTGACGACGTTGAGACCACGTTGGGATCTTTAGTCCCAGGAAAGGCCCCTGGCGGGTGTGGGTCAATGTTCTCTACCCATCCCCCTTGGCGGGGGGAGGTTTTCACCATACAAAGCAGCAGCGCAATTATTCGTCGCCGGAGAGGTTGCATCTGCCCACAAGCTCCCCCTGGCCAGGGTCCGCCCCTACTGTATTGCGCGTGTCAGTCAACAGAAGCTAAGACCTTCCAGAGAGACTACCTGCTATTCTGTCCCCACGGGGAAGCAGTACAGCCAGAAGCCTCCCCCGTTCCATCTCTAGGCTCTCTCTCAGGCCCCTCATACTTGTGATGTGTCTCAGGGGTAGAATGAAGAGATTCCTCTGAGTGAACACATACGTGAGAGGCCACAGATGCTGAGGAAGGGCGCCTTGCCTAGTGATATCCTAGCGTAAGTGGAAAAGAGGTACCTGCCTGCTGTCCCAGTGTGTCGAACGTGTTCACATCAGGGGTTGCCTACTGTGAAGTTATTCCCTGGGTGCCCTGGATTTTGTGGCCAAAGACGCAAGGGGCCGTTGTCTGTCCATGGGTAAAATGGAGGGCTCTGCGGAACTGGCCGGTTAGGCTGGACCTCTCCTATTGGCTGAGTGTTTGTGACTCGTCCCCGTCCGAAGTTCCGCCCAGCCTTCCGGTGGCTGTCAGCATGGTGATTGGGAAAGAAACCTTAGGCCCCACACTCAGCCCTCCCCTGGCCTACCTGGCCTCTTTCCCCTCATCTAGACCGCTGTGTGGATGAAAGAAAGGATGTCGGCCAGTGAGCACGTGTCCTGATTTCCTTGGAAGGATTAGGTTCCTTGCCTGGGCAGAAGACAGCCAAGGTCAGCCTGAGCCTAGACACCTAGTGACCTGTGACACTGCAGCCAGTGATAGATGTTGATGTCCACGCTCAGGTATCCGCAGGTGGCGGATTCAGTGTGGTGGGAAGAGAAGTGGAAGTAGAGATGACACACTCACGAGGGCACGGTCCAAAGGTCAGGGAAAATAGCTGAGGTCGTGGAGCTCTAGCGGAGCCAGTCTAGGGCCCAGGTCTCCCTGCTGTACGAGGCAAAGAGGTGATCCATATGCCGCCATCCGTAGATTCTGGACGGCTGGGGCCCTGGATGCCCGGATTTCGGCCTCGTCTACCGAGAAGTGACGCACATGCAGTGTGCCACCGGAGGCTGTGGAGCAGCAGAGGGCAAAATCTTGAAAATGGGGGCTTCAGTTGACTTGGCCTGTGCTCTCCTTTGGCTGAGTGACATCGTGTGTTTCCTAGCAGGTGAAGACATTCGTGGAGAGAGGCGGTTTCCATGCGTGCAGGCAAAGTGTGTGCTGAGATGATGAGTTGCAGGGGAGACCAGGGTGGACTCTCCAGACCCAGAATAGGCCTCTGGCAGGTATGTGTCAATGTTTTCTGCCCATGGCACTCAGCCGGTTATTTGCATAGAATGTTAGGAGCGGAATTAGTAGTCTCCGGAGAGGCTGCCACTTGTCAGCGAGCTTCACCTGGCCAGGTCCCACGGTGATGTCAAGCTTCACCTGGCCAGGTCCGCCCGTGATGTAGCTCCCCAATCAATCACTACTCTCTAGACCTTCCAGATAGACTCCCAGAACTTCTCTCCCCATGGGCAAGCAGTAGAGCCAGAGGCCTTCCCCCTTTGCTCTTTGGTCTCTAGGCCCTCTGTCAGGCACTCCAAGGTGTGAAGTGACAAGGGGGAGAAGGAAGAGATTTCAGAGAACGAAGACAAGCAGAGAGAGAGAGAGAGAGGCAAGAGATGCTGAGTGGGGATGCCTTGCCTACTGATATCCTCAGGAAAGTGGGAAAGAGGTACCTGGCGTGCTCTGCCAATGCCCTGAAGCAGTCCGCTCCAGGGGCTCCCTTGTGCCTGCGTAGCCTTTCCCGGGGCGTGCTCAAATCCTGTGGCCACTAGGGGTCATAGGTCACAATGGAGGGCCCTGTGTCATCTGCCTGGCGGGCCGGATCTCTGCCATTGGCTCAGTCTTGTCACCAGGCCCATCCCAAGCTCCGCCCACTCTTGCGGTGGGGGGACTGTCTCTATGGTGATGGCAAAGAAGCCTCAGCCCCGCCCACCTGGCCTTCACTTCACCTACCTGGCCCTCTGACCCTCACTCAGACCTCTGTGTTGATAAAAATCAATGTCCGCCAGTGCCCAGGTGTCAGCATCTGGGATAAAGGATTCGGGACCTTGCCTGGGGCAAAAGGCAGCCTAGGTCAGCGGGTAGCTGGAAGTCTAGTGACTTGTGACGCTGCTGCCAGTGACAAATGGTGACTCCCACACTCACATATCCCCTGGTGGCAGAACGTTACTGATGGGTGGAGAAAGATCGCTCCGGAGCACACGTTTAATGGGGCACCAGCCAAAGCAAAGGCCAGGGCCAGTAGTGGACGTCGTGGAGCTGAATGGCGAGCCAGTGAAGGGCCCAAGGATCCCTCCTGTATGTGGCGAACAGGTCATCTGTGTCCCCACGTCCATCAACCATTGCACTGCTGGGGCCCAGGCTGCCAGGATTTCGGCCTTGCCTTCGGAGCCCGGCCACATAGGCAGCCTTGCACCGGAGGCGGGGACGTGTAGACAGCAAAAATTTGGAAACTGGCAGTGTTTCCTCGATTTCCCTGGCATCGGCCTTTTAGAGCGGCTTGCTTTTTTTCCTGGTAGGATAGGGTCCTGACGGAGAAAGGCAGGATTACGTGTGCAGGAAAGGTGTGTGTTGAGAGGGTGACGACGTTGAGACCACGTTGGGATCTTTAGTCCCAGGAAAGGCCCCTGGCGGGTGTGGGTCAATGTTCTCTACCCATCCCCCTTGGCGGGGGGAGGTTTTCACCATACAAAGCAGCAGCGCAATTATTCGTCGCCGGAGAGGTTGCATCTGCCCACAAGCTCCCCCTGGCCAGGGTCCGCCCCTACTGTATTGCGCGTGTCAGTCAACAGAAGCTAAGACCTTCCAGAGAGACTACCTGCTATTCTGTCCCCACGGGGAAGCAGTACAGCCAGAAGCCTCCCCCGTTCCATCTCTAGGCTCTCTCTCAGGCCCCTCATACTTGTGATGTGTCTCAGGGGTAGAATGAAGAGATTCCTCTGAGTGAACACATACGTGAGAGGCCACAGATGCTGAGGAAGGGCGCCTTGCCTAGTGATATCCTAGCGTAAGTGGAAAAGAGGTACCTGCCTGCTGTCCCAGTGTGTCGAACGTGTTCACATCAGGGGTTGCCTACTGTGAAGTTATTCCCTGGGTGCCCTGGATTTTGTGGCCAAAGACGCAAGGGGGCGTTGTCTGTCCATGGGTAAAATGGAGGGCTCTGCGGAACTGGCCGGTTAGGCTGGACCTCTCCTATTGGCTGAGTGTTTGTGACTCGTCCCCGTCCGAAGTTCCGCCCAGCCTTCCGGTGGCTGTCAGCATGGTGATTGGGAAAGAAACCTTAGGCCCCACACTCAGCCCTCACCTGGCCTACCTGGCCTCTTTCCCCTCATCTAGACCGCTGTGTGGATGAAAGAAAGGATGTCGGCCAGTGAGCACGTGTCCTGATTTCCTTGGAAGGATTAGGTTCCTTGCCTGGGCAGAAGACAGCCAAGGTCAGCCTGAGCCTAGACACCTAGTGACCTGTGACACTGCAGCCAGTGATAGATGTTGATGTCCACGCTCAGGTATCCGCAGGTGGCGGATTCAGTGTGGTGGGAAGAGAAGTGGAAGTAGAGATGACACACTCACGAGGGCACGGTCCAAAGGTCAGGGAAAATAGCTGAGGTCGTGGAGCTCTAGCGGAGCCAGTCTAGGGCCCAGGTCTCCCTGCTGTACGAGGCAAAGAGGTGATCCATATGCCGCCATCTGTAGATTCTGGACGGCTGGGGCCCTGGATGCCCGGATTTCGGCCTCGTCTACCGAGAAGTGACGCACATGCAGTGTGCCACCGGAGGCTGTGGAGCAGCAGAGGGCAAAATCTTGAAAATGGGGGCTTCAGTTGACTTGGCCTGTGCTCTCCTTTGGCTGAGTGACATCGTGTGTTTCCTAGCAGGTGAAGACATTCGTGGAGAGAGGCGGTTTCCATGCGTGCAGGCAAAGTGTGTGCTGAGATGATGAGTTGCAGGGGAGACCAGGGTGGACTCTCCAGACCCAGAATAGGCCTCTGGCAGGTATGTGTCAATGTTTTCTGCCCATGGCACTCAGCCGGTTATTTGCATAGAATGTTAGGAGCGGAATTAGTAGTCTCCGGAGAGGCTGCCACTTGTCAGCGAGCTTCACCTGGCCAGGTCCCACGGTGATGTCAAGCTTCACCTGGCCAGGTCCGCCCGTGATGTAGCTCCCCAATCAATCACTACTCTCTAGACCTTCCAGATAGACTCCCAGAACTTCTCTCCCCATGGGCAAGCAGTAGAGCCAGAGGCCTTCCCCCTTTGCTCTTTGGTCTCTAGGCCCTCTGTCAGGCACTCCAAGGTGTGAAGTGACAAGGGGGAGAAGGAAGAGATTTCAGAGAACGAAGACAAGCAGAGAGAGAGAGAGAGAGGCAAGAGATGCTAAGTGGGGATGCCTTGCCTACTGATATCCTCAGGAAAGTGGGAAAGAGGTACCTGGCGTGCTCTGCCAATGCCCTGAAGCAGTCCGCACCAGCGGCTCCCTTGTGCCTGCGTAGCCTTTCCCGGGGCGTGCTCAAATCCTGTGGCCACTAGGGGTCATAGGTCACAATGGAGGGCCCTGTGTCATCTGCCTGGCGGGCCGGATCTCTGCCATTGGCTCAGTCTTGTCACCAGGCCCATCCCAAGCTCCGCCCACTCTTGCGGTGGGGGGACTGTCTCTATGGTGATGGCAAAGAAGCCTCAGCCCCGCCCACCTGGCCTTGACTTCACCTACCTGGCCCTCTGACCCTCACTCAGACCTCTGTGTTGATAAAAATCAATGTCCGCCAGTGCCCAGGTGTCAGCATCTGGGATAAAGGATTCGGGACCTTGCCTGGGGCAGAAGGCAGCCTAGGTCAGCGGGTAGCTGGAAGTCTAGTGACTTGTGACACTGCTGCCAGTGACAAATGGTGACTCCCACACTCACATATCCCCTGGTGGCAGAATGCTAGTGATGGGTGGAGAAACATCGCTCCGGAGCACACGTTTAATGGGGCACCAGCCAAAGCAAAGGCCAGGGCCAGTAGTGGACATCGTGGAGCTGAATGGCGAGCCAGTGAAGGGCCCAAGGATCCCTCCTGTATGTGGCGAACAGGTCATCCGTGTCCCCACGTCCATCAACCATTGCACTGCTGGGGCCCAGGCTGCCAGGATTTCGGCCTTGCCTTCGGAGCCCGGCCACATAGGCAGCCTTGCACCGGAGGCGGGGACGTGTAGACAGCAAAAATTTGGAAACTGGCAGTGTTTCCTCGATTTCCCTGGCATCGGCCTCTTTGAGCGGCTTGCTTTTTTTCCTGGTAGGATAGGGCCCTGACGGAGAAAGGCAGGATTACGTGTGCAGGAAAGGTGTGTGTTGAGAGGGTGACGACGTTGAGACCACGTTGGGATCTTTAGTCCCAGGAAAGGCCCCTGGCGGGTGTGGGTCAATGTTCTCTACCCATCCCCCTTGGCGGGGGGAGGTTTTCACCATACAAAGCAGCAGCGCAATTATTCGTCGCCGGGGAGGTTGCATCTGCCCACAAGCTCCCCCTGGCCAGGGTCCGCCCCTACTGTATTGCGCGTGTCAGTCAACAGAAGCTAAGACCTTCCAGAGAGACTACCTGCTTTTCTGTCCCCACGGGGAAGCAGTACAGCCAGAAGCCTCCCCCGTTCCATCTCTAGGCTCTCTCTCAGGCCCCTCATACTTGTGATGTGTCTCAGGGGTAGAATGAAGAGATTCCTCTGAGTGAACACATACGTGAGAGGCCACAGATGCTGAGGAAGGGCGCCTTGCCTAGTGATATCCTAGCGTAAGTGGAAAAGAGGTACCTGCCTGCTGTCCCAGTGTGTCGAACGTGTTCACATCAGGGGTTGCCTACTGTGAAGTTATTCCCTGGGTGCCCTGGATTTTGTGGCCAAAGACGCAAGGGGCCGTTGTCTGTCCATGGGTAAAATGGAGGGCTCT
The DNA here is from genome assembly GCF_030014295.1 of Loxodonta africana. Lineage (NCBI taxonomy): Eukaryota > Metazoa > Chordata > Mammalia > Proboscidea > Elephantidae > Loxodonta > Loxodonta africana. The sequence continues at coordinate 203,377 of NW_026974932.1, read as the reverse complement.
GCGGAACTGGCCGGTTAGGCTGGACCTCTCCTATTGGCTGAGTGTTTGTGACTCGTCCCCGTCCGAAGTTCCGCCCAGCCTTCCGGTGGCTGTCACCATGGTGATTGGGAAAGAAGCCTTAGGCCCCACACTCAGCCCTCACCTGGCCTACCTGGCCTCATTACCCTCATCTAGACCGCTGTGTGGATGAAAGAAAGGATGTCGGCCAGTGAGCACGTGTCCTGATTTCCTTGGAAGGATTAGGTTCCTTGCCTGGGCAGAAGACAGCCAAGGTCAGCCTGAGCCTAGACACCTAGTGACCTGTGACACTGCAGCCAGTGATAGATGTTGATGTCCACGCTCAGGTATCCGCAGGTGGCGGATTCAGTGTGGTGGGAAGAGAAGTGGAAGTAGAGATGACACACTCACGAGGGCAGGGGCCAAAGGTCAGGGAAAATAGCTGAGGTCGTGGAGCTCTAGCGGAGCCAGTCTAGGGCCCAGGCCTCCTTGCTGTACGAGGCAAAGAGGTGTTCCATATGCCGCCATCCGTAGACTGTGGACGGCTGGGGCCCTGGATGCCCTGATTTCGTCCTTGTCTACCGAGAAGTGACGCACATGCAGTGTGCCACCGGAGGCTGTGGAGCAGCAGAGGGCAAAATCCTGAAAATGGGGGCTTCAGTTGACTTGGCCTGTGCTCTCCTTTGGCTGAGTGACATCGTGTGTTTCCTAGCAGGTGAAGACATTCGTGGAGAGAGGCGGTTTCCATGCGTGCAGGCAAAGTGTGTGCTGAGATAATGAGTTCCTGGAGACCAGGGTGGACTCTTCAGACCGAGAATAGGCCTCTGGCAGGTATGTGTCAATGTTTTCTGCCCATGGCACTCAGCCGGTTATTTGCATAGAATGTTAGGAGCGGAATTAGTAGTCTCCGGAGAGGCTGCCACTTGTCAGCGAGCTTAACCTGGCCAGGTCCGCCCATGATGTAGCTCCCCAATCAATCACTGCTCTCTAGACCTTCCAGATAGACTACCAGAACTTCTCTCGCCATGGGGAAGCAGTAGAGCCAGAGGCCTTCTCCCTTTGCTCTTTCGTCTCTAGGCCCTCTGTCAGGCACTCCAAGGTATGAAGTGACAAGGGGGAGAAGGAAGAGATTTCAGAGAACGAAGACAAGCAGAGAGAGACAGAGAGAGGCAAGAGATGCTGAGTGGGGATGCCTTGCCTACTGATATCCTCAGGAAAGTGGGAAAGAGGTACCTGGCGTGCTCTGCCAATGCCCTGAAGCAGTCCGCACCAGGGGCTCCCTTGTGCCTGCGTAGCCTTTCCCGGGGCGTGCTCAAATCCTGTGGCCACTAGGGGTCATAGGTCACAATGGAGGGCCCTGTGTCATCTGCCTAGCGGGCCGGATCTCTGCAATTGGCTCAGTCTTGTCACCAGGCCCATCCCAAGCTCCGCCCACTCTTGCGGTGGGGGGACTGTCTCTATGGTGATGGCAAAGAAGCCTCAGCCCCGCCCACCTGGCCTTCACTTCACCTACCTGGCCCTCTGACCCTCACTCAGACCTCTGTGTTGATAAAAATCAATGTCCGCCAGTGCCCAGGTGTCAGCATCTGGGATAAAGGATTCGGGACCTTGCCTGGGGCAAAAGGCAGCCTAGGTCAGCGGGTAGCTGGAAGTCTAGTGACTTGTGACGCTGCTGCCAGTGACAAATGGTGACTCCCACACTCACATATCCCCTGGTGGCAGAACGCTACTGATGGGTGGAGAAACATCGCTCCGGAGCACACGTTTAATGGGGCACCAGCCAAAGCAAAGGCCAGGGCCAGTAGTGGACGTCGTGGAGCTGAATGTCGAGCCAGTGAAGGGCCCAAGGATCCCTCCTGTATGTGGCGAACAGGTCATCCGTGTCCCCACGTCCATCAACCATTGCACTGCTGGGGCCCAGGCTGCCAGGATTTCGGCCTTGCCTTCGGAGCCCGGCCACATAGGCAGCCTTGCACCGGAGGCGGGGACGTGTAGACAGCAAAAATTTGGAAACTGGCAGTGTTTCCTCGATTTCCCTGGCATCGGCCTTTTTGAGCGGCTTGCTTTTTTTCCTGGTAGGATAGGGCCCTGACGGAGAAAGGCAGGATTACGTGTGCAGGAAAGGTGTGTGTTGAGAGGGTGACGACGTTGAGACCACGTTGGGATCTTTAGTCCCAGGAAAGGCCCCTGGCGGGTGTGGGTCAATGTTCTCTACCCATCCCCCTTGGCGCGGGGAGGTTTTCACCATACAAAGCAGCAGCGCAATTATTCGTCGCCGGAGAGGTTGCATCTGCCCACAAGCTCCCCCTGGCCAGGGTCCGCCCCTACTGTATTGCGCGTGTCAGTCAACAGAAGCTAAGACCTTCCAGAGAGACTACCTGCTATTCTGTCCCCACGGGGAAGCAGTACAGCCAGAAGCCTCCCCCGTTCCATCTCTAGGCTCTCTCTCAGGCCCCTCATACTTGTGATGTGTCTCAGGGGTAGAATGAAGAGATTCCTCTGAGTGAACACATACGTGAGAGGCCAGAGATGCTGAGGAAGGGCGCCTTGCCTAGTGATATCCTAGCGTAAGTGGAAAAGAGGTACCTGCCTGCTGTCCGAGTGTGTCGAACGTGTTCACATCAGGGGTTTCCTACTGTGAAGTTATTCCCTGGGTGCCCTGGATTTTGTGGCCAAAGACGCAAGGGGCCGTTGTCTGTCCATGGGTAAAATGGAGGGCTCTGCGGAACTGGCCGGTTAGGCTGGACCTCTCCTATTGGCTGAGTGTTTGTGACTCGTCCCCGTCAGAAGTTCCGCCCAGCCTTCCGGTGGCTGTCAGCATGGTGATTGGGAAAGAAACCTTAGGCCCCACACTCAGCCCTCACCTGGCCTACCTGGCCTCTTTCCCCTCATCTAGACCGCTGTGTGGATGAAAGAAAGGATGTCGGCCAGTGAGCACGTGTCCTCATTTCCTTGGAAGGATTAGGTTCCTTGCCTGGGTAGAAGACAGCCAAGGTCAGCCTGAGCCTAGACACCTAGTGACCTGTGACACTGCAGCCAGTGATAGATGTTGATGTCCACGCTCAGGTATCCGCAGGTGGCGGATTCAGTGTGGTGGGAAGAGAAGTGGAAGTAGAGATGACACACTCACGAGGGCACGGTCCAAAGGTCAGGGAAAATAGCTGAGGTCGTGGAGCTCTAGCGGAGCCAGTCTAGGGCCCAGGTCTCCCTGCTGTACGAGGCAAAGAGGTGATCCATATGCCGCCATCCGTAGATTCTGGACGGCTGGGGCCCTGGATGCCCGGATTTCGGCCTCGTCTACCGAGAAGTGACGCACATGCAGTGTGCCACCGGAGGCTGTGGAGCAGCAGAGGGCAAAATCTTGAAAATGGGGGCTTCAGTTGACTTGGCCTGTGCTCTCCTTTGGCTGAGTGACATCGTGTGTTTCCTAGCAGGTGAAGACATTCGTGGAGAGAGGCGGTTTCCATGCGTGCAGGCAAAGTGTGTGCTGAGATGATGAGTTGCAGGGGAGACCAGGGTGGACTCTCCAGACCCAGAATAGGCCTCTGGCAGGTATGTGTCAATGTTTTCTGCCCATGGCACTCAGCCGGTTATTTGCATAGAATGTTAGGAGCGGAATTAGTAGTCTCCGGAGAGGCTGCCACTTGTCAGCGAGCTTCACCTGGCCAGGTCCCACGGTGATGTCAAGCTTCACCTGGCCAGGTCCGCCCGTGATGTAGCTCCCCAATCAATCACTACTCTCTAGACCTTCCAGATAGACTCCCAGAACTTCTCTCCCCATGGGCAAGCAGTAGAGCCAGAGGCCTTCCCCCTTTGCTCTTTGGTCTCTAGGCCCTCTGTCAGGCACTCCAAGGTGTGAAGTGACAAGGGGGAGAAGGAAGAGATTTCAGAGAACGAAGACAAGCAGAGAGAGACAGAGAGAGGCAAGAGATGCTGAGTGGGGATGCCTTGCCTACTGATATCCTCAGGAAAGTGGGAAAGAGGTACCTGGCGTGCTCTGCCAATGCCCTGAAGCAGTCCGCACCAGGGGCTCCCTTGTGCCTGCGTAGCCTTTCCCGGGGCGTGCTCAAATCCTGTGGCCACTAGGGGTCATAGGTCACAATGGAGGGCCCTGTGTCATCTGCCTAGCGGGCCGGATCTCTGCCATTGGCTCAGTCTTGTCACCAGGCCCATCCCAAGCTCCGCCCACTCTTGCGGTGGGGGGACTGTCTCTATGGTGATGGCAAAGAAGCCTCAGCCCCGCCCACCTGGCCTTCACTTCACCTACCTGGCCCTCTGACCCTCACTCAGACCTCTGTGTTGATAAAAATCAATGTCCGCCAGTGCCCAGGTGTCAGCATCTGGGATAAAGGATTCGGGACCTTGCCTGGGGCAAAAGGCAGCCTAGGTCAGCGGGTAGCTGGAAGTCTAGTGACTTGTGACGCTGCTGCCAGTGACAAATGGTGACTCCCACACTCACATATCCCCTGGTGGCAGAACGCTACTGATGGGTGGAGAAACATCGCTCCGGAGCACACGTTTAATGGGGCACCAGCCAAAGCAAAGGCCAGGGCCAGTAGTGGACGTCGTGGAGCTGAATGGCGAGCCAGTGAAGGGCCCAAGGATCCCTCCTGTATGTGGCGAACAGGTCATCCGTGTCCCCACGTCCATCAACCATTGCACTGCTGGGGCCCAGGCTGCCAGGATTTCGGCCTTGCCTTCGGAGCCCGGCCACATAGGCAGCCTTGCACCGGAGGCGGGGACGTGTAGACAGCAAAAATTTGGAAACTGGCAGTGTTTCCTCGATTTCCCTGGCATCGGCCTTTTTGAGCGGCTTGCTTTTTTTCCTGGTAGGATAGGGCCCTGACGGAGAAAGGCAAGATTACGTGTGCAGGAAAGGTGTGTGTTGAGAGGGTGACGACGTTGAGACCACGTTGGGATCTTTAGTCCCAGGAAAGGCCCCTGGCGGGTGTGGGTCAATGTTCTCTACCCATCCCCCTTGGCGCGGGGAGGTTTTCACCATACAAAGCAGCAGCGCAATTATTCGTCGCCGGAGAGGTTGCATCTGCCCACAAGCTCCCCCTGGCCAGGGTCCGCCCCTACTGTATTGCACGTGTCAGTCAACAGAAGCTAAGACCTTCCAGAGAGACTACCTGCTATTCTGTCCCCACGGGGAAGCAGTACAGCCAGAAGCCTCCCCCGTTCCATCTCTAGGCTCTCTCTCAGGCCCCTCATACTTGTGATGTGTCTCAGGGGTAGAATGAAGAGATTCCTCTGAGTGAACACATACGTGAGAGGCCACAGATGCTGAGGAAGGGCGCCTTGCCTAGTGATATCCTAGCGTAAGTGGAAAAGAGGTACCTGCCTGCTGTCCCAGTGTGTCGAACGTGTTCACATCAGGGGTTGCCTACTGTGAAGTTATTCCCTGGGTGCCCTGGATTTTGTGGCCAAAGACGCAAGGGGGCGTTGTCTGTCCATGGGTAAAATGGAGGGCTCTGCGGAACTGGCCGGTTAGGCTGGACCTCTCCTATTGGCTGAGTGTTTGTGACACGTCCCCGTCAGAAGTTCCGCCCAGCCTTCCGGTGGCTGTCAGCATGGTGATTGGGAAAGAAACCTTAGGCCCCACACTCAGCCCTCACCTGGCCTACCTGGCCTCTTTCCCCTCATCTAGACCGCTGTGTGGATGAAAGAAAGGATGTCGGCCAGTGAGCACGTGTCCTCATTTCCTTGGAAGGATTAGGTTCCTTGCCTGGGTAGAAGACAGCCAAGGTCAGCCTGAGCCTAGACACCTAGTGACCTGTGACACTGCAGCCAGTGATAGATGTTGATGTCCACGCTCAGGTATCCGCAGGTGGCGGATTCAGTGTGGTGGGAAGAGAAGTGGAAGTAGAGATGACACACTCACGAGGGCACGGTCCAAAGGTCAGGGAAAATAGCTGAGGTCGTGGAGCTCTAGCGGAGCCAGTCTAGGGCCCAGGTCTCCCTGCTGTACGAGGCAAAGAGGTGATCCATATGCCGCCATCCGTAGATTCTGGACGGCTGGGGCCCTGGATGCCCGGATTTCGGCCTCGTCTACCGAGAAGTGACGCACATGCAGTGTGCCACCGGAGGCTGTGGAGCAGCAGAGGGCAAAATCTTGAAAATGGGGGCTTCAGTTGACTTGGCCTGTGCTCTCCTTTGGCTGAGTGACATCGTGTGTTTCCTAGCAGGTGAAGACATTCGTGGAGAGAGGCGGTTTCCATGCGTGCAGGCAAAGTGTGTGCTGAGATGATGAGTTGCAGGGGAGACCAGGGTGGACTCTCCAGACCCAGAATAGGCCTCTGGCAGGTATGTGTCAATGTTTTCTGCCCATGGCACTCAGCCGGTTATTTGCATAGAATGTTAGGAGCGGAATTAGTAGTCTCCGGAGAGGCTGCCACTTGTCAGCGAGCTTCACCTGGCCAGGTCCCACGGTGATGTCAAGCTTCACCTGGCCAGGTCCGCCCGTGATGTAGCTCCCCAATCAATCACTACTCTCTAGACCTTCCAGATAGACTCCCAGAACTTCTGTCCCCATGGGCAAGCAGTAGAGCCAGAGGCCTTCCCCCTTTGCTCTTTGGTCTCTAGGCCCTCTGTCAGGCACTCCAAGGTGTGAAGTGACAAGGGGGAGAAGGAAGAGATTTCAGAGAACGAAGACAAGCAGAGAGAGACAGAGAGAGGCAAGAGATGCTGAGTGGGGATGCCTTGCCTACTGATATCCTCAGGAAAGTGGGAAAGAGGTACCTGGCGTGCTCTGCCAATGCCCTGAAGCAGTCCGCACCAGGGGCTCCCTTGTGCCTGCGTAGCCTTTCCCGGGGCGTGCTCAAATCCTGTGGCCACTAGGGGTCATAGGTCACAATGGAGGGCCCTGTGTCATCTGCCTGGCGGGCCGGATCTCTGCCATTGGCTCAGTCTTGTCACCAGGCCCATCCCAAGCTCCGCCCACTCTTGCGGTGGGGGGACTGTCTCTATGGTGATGGCAAAGAAGCCTCAGCCCCGCCCACCTGGCCTTCACTTCACCTACCTGGCCCTCTGACCCTCACTCAGACCTCTGTGTTGATAAAAATCAATGTCCGCCAGTGCCCAGGTGTCAGCATCTGGGATAAAGGATTCGGGACCTTGCCTGGGGCAGAAGGCAGCCTAGGTCAGCGGGTAGCTGGAAGTCTAGTGACTTGTGACACTGCTGCCAGTGACAAATGGTGACTCCCACACTCACATATCCCCTGGTGGCAGAATGCTAGTGATGGGTGGAGAAAGATCGCTCCGGAGCACACGTTTAATGGGGCACCAGCCAAAGCAAAGGCCAGGGCCAGTAGTGGACATCGTGGAGGTGAATGGCGAGCCAGTGAAGGGCCCAAGGATCCCTCCTGTATGTGGCGAACAGGTCATCCGTGTCCCCACGTCCATCAACCATTGCACTGCTGGGGCCCAGGCTGCCAGGATTTCGGCCTTGCCTTCGGAGCCCGGCCACATAGGCAGCCTTGCACCGGAGGCGGGGACGTGTAGACAGCAAAAATTTGGAAACTGGCAGTGTTTCCTCGATTTCCCTGGCATCGGCCTCTTTGAGCGGCTTGCTTTTTTTCCTGGTAGGATAGGGCCCTGACGGAGAAAGGCAGGATTACGTGTGCAGGAAAGGTGTGTGTTGAGAGGGTGACGACGTTGAGACCACGTTGGGATCTTTAGTCCCAGGAAAGGCCCCTGGCGGGTGTGGGTCAATGTTCTCTACCCATCCCCCTTGGCGGGGGGAGGTTTTCACCATACAAAGCAGCAGCGCAATTATTCGTCGCCGGAGAGGTTGCATCTGCCCACAAGCTCCACCTGGCCAGGGTCCGCCCCTACTGTATTGCGCGTGTCAGTCAACAGAAGCTAAGACCTTCCAGAGAGACTACCTGCTATTCTGTCCCCACGGGGAAGCAGTACAGCCAGAAGCCTCCCCCGTTCCATCTCTAGGCTCTCTCTCAGGCCCCTCATACTTGTGATGTGTCTCAGGGGTAGAATGAAGAGATTCCTCTGAGTGAACACATACGTGAGAGGCCACAGATGCTGAGGAAGGGCGCCTTGCCTAGTGATATCCTAGCGTAAGTGGAAAAGAGGTACCTGCCTGCTGTCCGAGTGTGTCGAACGTGTTCACATCAGGGGTTGCCTACTGTGAAGTTATTCCCTGGGTGCCCTGGATTTTGTGGCCAAAGACGCAAGGGGCCGTTGTCTGTCCATGGGTAAAATGGAGGGCTCTGCGGAACTGGCCGGTTAGGCTGGACCTCTCCTATTGGCTGAGTGTTTGTGACTCGTCCCCGTCCGAAGTTCCGCCCAGCCTTCCGGTGGCTGTCACCATGGTGATTGGGAAAGAAGCCTTAGGCCCCACACTCAGCCCTCCCCTGGCCTACCTGGCCTCTTTCCCCTCATCTAGACCGCTGTGTGGATGAAAGAAAGAATGTCGGCCAGTGAGCACGTGTCCTGATTTCCTTGGAAGGATTAGGTTCCTTGCCTGGGCAGAAGACAGCCAAGGTCAGCCTGAGCCTAGACACCTAGTGACCTGTGACACTGCAGCCAGTGATAGATGTTGATGTCCACGCTCAGGTATCCGCAGGTGGCGGATTCAGTGTGGTGGGAAGAGAAGTGGAAGTAGAGATGACACACTCACGAGGGCACAGGCCAAAGGTCAGGGAAAATAGCTGAGGTCGTGGAGCTCTAGCGGAGCCAGTCTAGGGCCCAGGCCTCCCTGCTGTACGAGGCAAAGAGGTGATCCATATGCCGCCATCCGTAGATTCTGGACGGCTGGGGCCCTGGATGCCCGGATTTCGGCCTCGTCTACCGAGAAGTGACGCACATGCAGTGTGCCACCGGAGGCTGTGGAGCAGCAGAGGGCAAAATCTTGAAAATGGGGGCTTCAGTTGACTTGGCCTGTGCTCTCCTTTGGCTGAGTGACATCGTGTGTTTCCTAGCAGGTGAAGACATTCGTGGAGAGAGGCGGTTTCCATGCGTGCAGGCAAAGTGTGTGCTGAGATGATGAGTTGCAGGGGAGACCAGGGTGGACTCTCCAGACCCAGAATAGGCCTCTGGCAGGTATGTGTCAATGTTTTCTGCCCATGGCACTCAGCCGGTTATTTGCATAGAACGTTAGGAGCGGAATTAGTAGTCTCCGGAGAGGCTGCCACTTGTCAGCGAGCTTCACCTGGCCAGGTCCCACGGTGATGTCAAGCTTCACCTGGCCAGGTCCGCCCGTGATGTAGCTCCCCAATCAATCACTACTCTCTAGACCTTCCAGATAGACTCCCAGAACTTCTCTCCCCATGGGCAAGCAGTAGAGCCAGAGGCCTTCCCCCTTTGCTCTTTGGTCTCTAGGCCCTCTGTCAGGCACTCCAAGGTGTGAAGTGACAAGGGGGAGAAGGAAGAGATTTCAGAGAACGAAGACAAGCAGAGAGAGAGAGAGAGAGGCAAGAGATGCTGAGTGGGGATGCCTTGCCTACTGATATCCTCAGGAAAGTGGGAAAGAGGTACCTGGCGTGCTCTGCCAATGCCCTGAAGCAGTCCGCACCAGGGGCTCCCTTGTGCCTGCGTAGCCTTTCCCGGGGCGTGCTCAAATCCTGTGGCCACTAGGGGTCATAGGTCACAATGGAGGGCCCTGTGTCATCTGCCTGGCGGGCCGGATCTCTGCCATTGGCTCAGTCTTGTCACCAGGCCCATCCCAAGCTCCGCCCACTCTTGCGGTGGGGGGACTGTCTCTATGGTGATGGCAAAGAAGCCTCAGCCCCGCCCACCTGGCCTTCACTTCACCTACCTGGCCCTCTGACCCTCACTCAGACCTCTGTGTTGATAAAAATCAATGTCCGCCAGTGCCCAGGTGTCAGCATCTGGGATAAAGGATTCGGGACCTTGCCTGGGGCAGAAGGCAGCCTAGGTCAGCGGGTAGCTGGAAGTCTAGTGACTTGTGACACTGCTGCCAGTGACAAATGGTGACTCCCACACTCACATATCCCCTGGTGGCAGAATGCTAGTGATGGGTGGAGAAACATCGCTCCGGAGCACACGTTTAATGGGGCACCAGCCAAAGCAAAGGCCAGGGCCAGTAGTGGACGTCGTGGAGCTGAATGGCGAGCCAGTGAAGGGCCCAAGGATCCCTCCTGTATGTGGCGAACAGGTGATCCGTGTCCCCAGGTCCATCAACCATTGCACTGCTGGGGCCCAAGCTGCCAGGATTTCGGCCTTGCCTTCGGAGCCCGGCCACATAGGCAGCCTTGCACCGGAGGCGGGGACGTGTAGACAGCAAAAATTTGGAAACTGGCAGTGTTTCCTCGATTTCCCTGGCATCGGCCTCTTTGAGCGGCTTGCTTTTTTTCCTGGTAGGATAGGGCCCTGACGGAGAAAGGCAGGATTACGTGTGCAGGAAAGGTGTGTGTTGAGAGGGTGACGACGTTGAGACCACGTTGGGATCTTTAGTCCCAGGAAAGGCCCCTGGCGGGTGTGGGTCAATGTTCTCTACCCATCCCCCTTGGCGGGGGGAGGTTTTCACCATACAAAGCAGCAGCGCAATTATTCGTCGCCGGAGAGGTTGCATCTGCCCACAAGCTCATCCTGGCCAGGGTCCGCCCCTACTGTATTGCGCGTGTCAGTCAACAGAAGCTAAGACCTTCCAGAGAGACTACCTGCTATTCTGTCCCCACGGGGAAGCAGTACAGCCAGAAGCCTCCCCCGTTCCATCTCTAGGCTCTCTCTCAGGCCCCTCATACTTGTGATGTGTCTCAGGGGTAGAATGAAGAGATTCCTCTGAGTGAACACATACGTGAGAGGCCACAGATGCTGAGGAAGGGCGCCTTGCCTAGTGATATCCTAGCGTAAGTGGAAAAGAGGTACCTGCCTGCTGTCCCAGTGTGTCGAACTTGTTCACATCAGGGGTTGCCTACTGTGAAGTTATTCCCTGGGTGCCCTGGATTTTGTGGCCAAAGACGCAAGGGGCCGTTGTCTGTCCATGGGTAAAATGGAGGGCTCTGCGGAACTGGCCGGTTAGGCTGGACCTCTCCTATTGGCTGAGTGTTTGTGACTCGTCCCCGTCCGAAGTTCCGCCCAGCCTTCCGGTGGCTGTCACCATGGTGATTGGGAAAGAAGCCTTAGGCCCCACACTCAGCCCTCACCTGGCCTACCTGGCCTCTTTCCCCTCATCTAGACCGCTGTGTGGATGAAAGAAAGGATGTCGGCCAGTGAGCACGTGTCCTGATTTCCTTGGAAGGATTAGGTTCCTTGCCTGGGCAGAAGACAGCCAAGGTCAGCCTGAGCCTAGACACCTAGTGACCTGTGACACTGCAGCCAGTGATAGATGTTGATGTCCACGCTCAGGTATCCGCAGGTGGCGGATTCAGTGTGGTGGGAAGAGAAGTGGAAGTAGAGATGACACACTCACGAGGGCACAGGCCAAAGGTCAGGGAAAATAGCTGAGGTCGTGGAGCTCTAGCGGAGCCAGTCTAGGGCCCAGGCCTCCCTGCTGTACGAGGCAAAGAGGTGATCCATATGCCGCCATCCGTAGATTCTGGACGGCTGGGGCCCTGGATGCCCGGATTTTGGCCTCGTCTACCGAGAAGTGACGCACATGCAGTGTGCCACCGGAGGCTGTGGAGCAGCAGAGGGCAAAATCTTGAAAATGGGGGCTTCAGTTGACTTGGCCTGTGCTCTCCTTTGGCTGAGTGACATCGTGTGTTTCCTAGCAGGTGAAGACATTCGTGGAGAGAGGCGGTTTCCATGCGTGCAGGCAAAGTGTGTGCTGAGATGATGAGTTGCAGGGGAGACCAGGGTGGACTCTCCAGACCCAGAATAGGCCTCTGGCAGGTATGTGTCAATGTTTTCTGCCCATGGCACTCAGCCGGTTATTTGCATAGAATGTTAGGAGCGGAATTAGTAGTCTCCGGAGAGGCTGCCACTTGTCAGCGAGCTTCACCTGGCCAGGTCCCACGGTGATGTCAAGCTTCACCTGGCCAGGTCCGCCCGTGATGTAGCTCCCCAATCAATCACTACTCTCTAGACCTTCCAGATAGACTCCCAGAACTTCTGTCCCCATGGGCAAGCAGTAGAGCCAGAGGCCTTCCCCCTTTGCTCTTTGGTCTCTAGGCCCTCTGTCAGGCACTCCAAGGTGTGAAGTGACAAGGGGGAGAAGGAAGAGATTTCAGAGAACGAAGACAAGCAGAGAGAGACAGAGAGAGGCAAGAGATGCTGAGTGGGGATGCCTTGCCTACTGATATCCTCAGGAAAGTGGGAAAGAGGTACCTGGCGTGCTCTGCCAATGCCCTGAAGCAGTCCGCACCAGGGGCTCCCTTGTGCCTGCGTAGCCTTTCCCAGGGCGTGCTCAAATCCTGTGGCCACTAGGGGTCATAGGTCACAATGGAGGGCCCTGTGTCATCTGCCTGGCGGGCCGGATCTCTGCCATTGGCTCAGTCTTGTCACCAGGCCCATCCCAAGCTCCGCCCACTCTTGCGGTGGGGGGACTGTCTCTATGGTGATGGCAAAGAAGCCTCAGCCCTGCCCACCTGGCCTTCACTTCACCTACCTGGCCCTCTGACCCTCACTCAGACCTCTGTGTTGATAAAAATCAATGTCCGCCAATGCCCAGGTGTCAGCATCTGGGATAAAGGATTCGGGACCTTGCCTGGGGCAGAAGGCAGCCTAGGTCAGCGGGTAGCTGGAAGTCTAGTGACTTGTGACACTGCTGCCAGTGACAAATGGTGACTCCCACACTCACATATCCCCTGGTGGCAGAATGCTAGTGATGGGTGGAGAAACATCGCTCCGGAGCACACGTTTAATGGGGCACCAGCCAAAGCAAAGGCCAGGGCCAGTAGTGGACGTCGTGGAGCTGAATGGCGAGCCAGTGAAGGGCCCAAGGATCCCTCCTGTATGTGGCGAACAGGTCATCCGTGTCCCCACGTCCATCAACCATTGCACTGCTGGGGCCCCGGCTGCCAGGATTTCGGCCTTGCCTTCGGAGCCCGGCCACATAGGCAGCCTTGCACCGGAGGCGGGGACGTGTAGACAGCAAAAATTTGGAAACTGGCAGTGTTTCCTCGATTTCCCTGGCATCGGCCTCTTTGAGCGGCTTGCTTTTTTTCCTGGTAGGATAGGGCCCTGACGGAGAAAGGCAGGATTACGTGTGCAGGAAAGGTGTGTGTTGAGAGGGTGACGACGTTGAGACCACGTTGGGATCTTTAGTCCCAGGAAAGGCCCCTGGCGGGTGTGGGTCAATGTTCTCTACCCATCCCCCTTGGCGGGGGGAGGTTTTCACCATACAAAGCAGCAGCGCAATTATTCGTCGCCGGAGAGGTTGCATCTGCCCACAAGCTCCCCCTGGCCAGGGTCCGCCCCTACTGTATTGCGCGTGTCAGTCAACAGAAGCTAAGACCTTCCAGAGAGACTACCTGCTATTCTGTCCCCACGGGGAAGCAGTACAGCCAGAAGCCTCCCCCGTTCCATCTCTAGGCTCTCTCTCAGGCCCCTCATACTTGTGATGTGTCTCAGGGGTAGAATGAAGAGATTCCTCTGAGTGAACACATACGTGAGAGGCCACAGATGCTGAGGAAGGGCGCCTTGCCTAGTGATATCCTAGCGTAAGTGGAAAAGAGGTACCTGCCTGCTGTCCCAGTGTGTCGAACGTGTTCACATCAGGGGTTGCCTACTGTGAAGTTATTCCCTGGGTGCCCTGGATTTTGTGGCCAAAGACGCAAGGGGCCGTTGTCTGTCCATGAGTAAAATGGAGGGCTCTGCAGAACTGGCCGGTTAGGCTGGACCTCTCCTATTGGCTGAGTGTTTGTGACTCGTCCCCGTCCGAAGTTCCGCCCAGCCTTCCGGTGGCTGTCACCATGGTGATTGGGAAAGAAGCCTTAGGCCCCACACTCAGCCCTCACCTGGCCTACCTGGCCTCTTTCCCCTCATCTAGACCGCTGTGTGGATGAAAGAAAGGATGTCGGCCAGTGAGCACGTGTCCTGATTTCCTTGGAAGGATTAGGTTCCTTGCCTGGGCAGAAGACAGCCAAGGTCAGCCTGAGCCTAGACACCTAGTGACCTGTGACACTGCAGCCAGTGATAGATGTTGATGTCCACGCTCAGGTATCCGCAGGTGGCGGATTCAGTGTGGTGGGAAGAGAAGTGGAAGTAGAGATGACACACTCACGAGGGCACAGGCCAAAGGTCAGGGAAAATAGCTGAGGTCGTGGAGCTCTAGCGGAGCCAGTCTAGGGCCCAGGCCTCCCTGCTGTACGAGGCAAAGAGGTGATCCATATGCCGCCATCCGTAGATTCTGGACGGCTGGGGCCCTGGATGCCCGGATTTCGGCCTCGTCTACCGAGAAGTGACGCACATGCAGTGTGCCACCGGAGGCTGTGGAGCAGCAGAGGGCAAAATCTTGAAAATGGGGGCTTCAGTTGACTTGGCCTGTGCTCTCCTTTGGCTGAGTGACATCGTGTGTTTCCTAGCAGGTGAAGACATTCGTGGAGAGAGGCGGTTTCCATGCGTGCAGGCAAAGTGTGTGCTGAGATGATGAGTTGCAGGGGAGACCAGGGTGGACTCTCCAGACCCAGAATAGGCCTCTGGCAGGTATGTGTCAATGTTTTCTGCCCATGGCACTCAGCCGGTTATTTGCATAGAATGTTAGGAGCGGAATTAGTAGTCTCCGGAGAGGCTGCCACTTGTCAGCGAGCTTCACCTGGCCAGGTCCCACGGTGATGTCAAGCTTCACCTGGCCAGGTCCGCCCGTGATGTAGCTCCCCAATCAATCACTACTCTCTAGACCTTCCAGATAGACTCCCAGAACTTCTCTCCCCATGGGCAAGCACTAGAGCCAGAGGCCTTCCCCCTTTGCTCTTTGGTCTCTAGGCCCTCTGTCAGGCACTCCAAGGTGTGAAGTGACAAGGGGGAGAAGGAAGAGATTTCAGAGAACGAAGACAAGCAGAGAGAGACAGAGAGAGGCAAGAGATGCTGAGTGGGGATGCCTTGCCTACTGATATCCTCAGGAAAGTGGGAAAGAGGTACCTGGCGTGCTCTGCCAATGCCCTGAAGCAGTCCGCACCAGGGGCTCCCTTGTGCCTGCGTAGCCTTTCCCGGGGCGTGCTCAAATCCTGTGGCCACTAGGGGTCATAGGTCACAATGGAGGGCCCTGTGTCATCTGCCTGGCGGGCCGGATCTCTGCCATTGGCTCAGTCTTGTCACCAGGCCCATCCCAAGCTCCGCCCACTCTTGCGGTGGGGGGACTGTCTCTATGGTGATGGCAAAGAAGCCTCAGCCCCGCCCACCTGGCCTTGACTTCACCTACCTGGCCCTCTGACCCTCACTCAGACCTCTGTGTTGATAAAAATCAATGTCCGCCAGTGCCCAGGTGTCAGCATCTGGGATAAAGGATTCGGGACCTTGCCTGGGGCAGAAGGCAGCCTAGGTCAGCGGGTAGCTGGAAGTCTAGTGACTTGTGACACTGCTGCCAGTGACAAATGGTGACTCCCACACTCACATATCCCCTGGTGGCAGAATGCTAGTGATGGGTGGAGAAACATCGCTCCGGAGCACACGTTTAATGGGGCACCAGCCAAAGCAAAGGCCAGGGCCAGTAGTGGACGTCGTGGAGCTGAATGGCGAGCCAGTGAAGGGCCCAAGGATCCCTCCTGTATGTGGCGAACAGGTCATCCGTGTCCCCACGTCCATCAACCATTGCACTGCTGGGGCCCCGGCTGCCAGGATTTCGGCCTTGCCTTCGGAGCCCGGCCACATAGGCAGCCTTGCACCGGAGGCGGGGACGTGTAGACAGCAAAAATTTGGAAACTGGCAGTGTTTCCTCGATTTCCCTGGCATCGGCCTCTTTGAGCGGCTTCCTTTTTTTCCTGGTAGGATAGGGCCCTGACGGAGAAAGGCAGGATTACGTGTGCAGGAAAGGTGTGTGTTGAGAGGGTGACGACGTTGAGACCACGTTGGGATCTTTAGTCCCAGGAAAGGCCCCTGGCGGGTGTGGGTCAATGTTCTCTACCCATCCCCCTTGGCGGGGGGAGGTTTTCACCATACAAAGCAGCAGCGCAATTATTCGTCGCCGGAGAGGTTGCATCTGCCCACAAGCTCCCCCTGGCCAGGGTCCGCCCCTACTGTATTGCGCGTGTCAGTCAACAGAAGCTAAGACCTTCCAGAGAGACTACCTGCTATTCTGTCCCCACGGGGAAGCAGTACAGCCAGAAGCCTCCCCCGTTCCATCTCTAGGCTCTCTCTCAGGCCCCTCATACTTGTGATGTGTCTCAGGGGTAGAATGAAGAGATTCCTCTGAGTGAACACATACGTGAGAGGCCAGAGATGCTGAGGAAGGGCGCCTTGCCTAGTGATATCCTAGCGTAAGTGGAAAAGAGGTACCTGCCTGCTGTCCCAGTGTGTCGAACGTGTTCACATCAGGGGTTGCCTACTGTGAAGTTATTCCCTGGGTGCCCTGGATTTTGTGGCCAAAGACGCAAGGGGCCGTTGTCTGTCCATGGGTAAAATGGAGGGCTCTGCGGAACTGGCCGGTTAGGCTGGACCTCTCCTATTGGCTGAGTGTTTGTGACTCGTCCCCGTCCGAAGTTCCGCCCAGCCTTCCGGTGGCTGTCAGCATGGTGATTGGGAAAGAAGCCTTAGGCCCCACACTCAGCCCTCACCTGGCCTACCTGGCCTCTTTCCCCTCATCTAGACCGCTGTGTGGATGAAAGAAAGGATGTCGGCCAGTGAGCACGTGTCCTGATTTCCTTGGAAGGATTAGGTTCCTTGCCTGGGCAGAAGACAGCCAAGGTCAGCCTGAGCCTAGACACCTAGTGACCTGTGACACTGCAGCCAGTGATAGATGTTGATGTCCACGCTCAGGTATCCGCAGGTGGCGGATTCAGTGTGGTGGGAAGAGAAGTGGAAGTAGAGATGACACACTCACGAGGGCACAGGCCAAAGGTCAGGGAAAATAGCTGAGGTCGTGGAGCTCTAGCGGAGCCAGTCTAGGGCCCAGGCCTCCCTGCTGTACGAGGCAAAGAGGTGATCCATATGCCGCCATCCGTAGATTCTGGACGGCTGGGGCCCTGGATGCCCGGATTTCGGCCTCGTCTACCGAGAAGTGACGCACATGCAGTGTGCCACCGGAGGCTGTGGAGCAGCAGAGGGCA
The DNA here is from genome assembly GCF_030014295.1 of Loxodonta africana. NCBI lineage: Eukaryota > Metazoa > Chordata > Mammalia > Proboscidea > Elephantidae > Loxodonta > Loxodonta africana. The sequence continues at coordinate 186,254 of NW_026974932.1, read as the reverse complement.
AAATCTTGAAAATGGGGGCTTCAGTTGACTTGGCCTGTGCTCTCCTTTGGCTGAGTGACATCGTGTGTTTCCTAGCAGGTGAAGACATTCGTGGAGAGAGGCGGTTTCCATGCGTGCAGGCAAAGTGTGTGCTGAGATGATGAGTTGCAGGGGAGACCAGGGTGGACTCTCCAGACCCAGAATAGGCCTCTGGCAGGTATGTGTCAATGTTTTCTGCCCATGGCACTCAGCCGGTTATTTGCATAGAATGTTAGGAGCGGAATTAGTAGTCTCCGGAGAGGCTGCCACTTGTCAGCGAGCTTCACCTGGCCAGGTCCCACGGTGATGTCAAGCTTCACCTGGCCAGGTCCGCCCGTGATGTAGCTCCCCAATCAATCACTACTCTCTAGACCTTCCAGATAGACTCCCAGAACTTCTCTCCCCATGGGCAAGCAGTAGAGCCAGAGGCCTTCCCCCTTTGCTCTTTGGTCTCTAGGCCCTCTGTCAGGCACTCCAAGGTGTGAAGTGACAAGGGGGAGAAGGAAGAGATTTCAGAGAACGAAGACAAGCAGAGAGAGAGAGAGAGAGGCAAGAGATGCTGAGTGGGGATGCCTTGCCTACTGATATCCTCAGGAAAGTGGGAAAGAGGTACCTGGCGTGCTCTGCCAATGCCCTGAAGCAGTCCGCACCAGGGGCTCCCTTGTGCCTGCGTAGCCTTTCCCGGGGCGTGCTCAAATCCTGTGGCCACTAGGGGTCATAGGTCCCAATGGAGGGCCCTGTGTCATCTGCCTGGCGGGCCGGATCTCTGCCATTGGCTCAGTCTTGTCACCAGGCCCATCCCAAGCTCCGCCCACTCTTGCGGTGGGGGGACTGTCTCTATGGTGATGGCAAAGAAGCCTCAGCCCCACCCACCTGGCCTTCACTTCACCTACCTGGCCCTCTGACCCTCACTCAGACCTCTGTGTTGATAAAAATCAATGTCCGCCAGTGCCCAGGTGTCAGCATCTGGGATAAAGGATTCGGGACCTTGCCTGGGGCAGAAGGCAGCCTAGGTCAGCGGGTAGCTGGAAGTCTAGTGACTTGTGACACTGCTGCCAGTGACAAATGGTGACTCCCACACTCACATATCCCCTGGTGGCAGAATGCTAGTGATGGGTGGAGAAACATCGCTCCGGAGCACACGTTTAATGGGGCACCAGCCAAAGCAAAGGCCAGGGCCAGTAGTGGACGTCGTGGAGCTGAATGGCGAGCCAGTGAAGGGCCCAAGGATCCCTCCTGTGTGTGGTGAACAGGTCATCCGTGTCCCCACGTCCATCAACCATTGCACTGCTGGGGCCCAGGCTGCCAGGATTTCGGCCTTGCCTTCGGAGCCCGACCACATAGGCAGCCTTGCACCGGAGGCGGGGACGTGTAGACAGCAAAAATTTGGAAACTGGCAGTGTTTCCTCGATTTCCCTGGCATCGGCCTCTTTGAGCGGCTTCCTTTTTTTCCTGGTAGGATAGGGCCCTGACGGAGAAAGGCAGGATTACGTGTGCAGGAAAGGTGTGTGTTGAGAGGGTGACGACGTTGGGACCACGTTGGGATCTTTAGTCCCAGGAAAGGCCCCTGGCGGGTGTGGGTCAATGTTTTCTACCCATCCCCCTTGGCGGGGGGAGGTTTTCACCATACAAAGCAGCAGCGCAATTATTCGTCGCCGGAGAGGTTGCATCTGCCCACAAGCTCCACCTGGCCAGGGTCCGCCCCTACTGTATTGCGCGTGTCAGTCAACAGAAGCTAAGACCTTCCAGAGAGACTACCTGCTATTCTGTCCCCACGGGGAAGCAGTACAGCCAGAAGCCTCCCCCGTTCCATCTCTAGGCTCTCTCTCAGGCCCCTCATACTTGTGATGTGTCTCAGGGGTAGAATGAAGAGATTCCTCTGAGTGAACACATACGTGAGAGGCCAGAGATGCTGAGGAAGGGCGCCTTGCCTAGTGATATCCTAGCGTAAGTGGAAAAGAGGTACCTGCCTGCTGTCCCAGTGTGTCGAACGTGTTCACATCAGGGGTTGCCTACTGTGAAGTTATTCCCTGGGTGCCCTGGATTTTGTGGCCAAAGACGCAAGGGGCCGTTGTCTGTCCATGGGTAAAATGGAGGGCTCTGCGGAACTGGCCGGTTAGGCTGGACCTCTCCTATTGGCTGAGTGTTTGTGACTCGTCCCCGTCCGAAGTTCCGCCCAGCCTTCCGGTGGCTGTCAGCATGGTGATTGGGAAAGAAGCCTTAGGCCCCACACTCAGCCCTCACCTGGCCTACCTGGCCTCTTTCCCCTCATCTAGACCGCTGTGTGGATGAAAGTAAGGATGTCGGCCAGTGAGCACGTGTCCTGATTTCCTTGGAAGGATTAGGTTCCTTGCCTGGGCAGAAGACAGCCAAGGTCAGCCTGAGCCTAGACACCTAGTGACCTGTGACACTGCAGCCAGTGATAGATGTTGATGTCCACGCTCAGGTATCCGCAGGTGGCGGATTCAGTGTGGTGGGAAGAGAAGTGGAAGTAGAGATGACACACTCACGAGGGCACAGGCCAAAGGTCAGGGAAAATAGCTGAGGTCGTGGAGCTCTAGCGGAGCCAGTCTAGGGCCCAGGCCTCCCTGCTGTACGAGGCAAAGAGGTGATCCATATGCCGCCATCCGTAGATTCTGGACGGCTGGGGCCCTGGATGCCCGGATTTCGGCCTCGTCTACCGAGAAGTGACGCACATGCAGTGTGCCACCGGAGGCTGTGGAGCAGCAGAGGGCAAAATCTTGAAAATGGGGGCTTCAGTTGACTTGGCCTGTGCTCTCCTTTGGCTGAGTGACATCGTGTGTTTCCTAGCAGGTGAAGACATTCGTGGAGAGAGGCGGTTTCCATGCGTGCAGGCAAAGTGTGTGCTGAGATGATGAGTTGCAGGGGAGACCAGCGTGGACTCTCCAGACCCAGAATAGGCCTCTGGCAGGTATGTGTCAATGTTTTCTGCCCATGGCACTCAGCCGGTTATTTGCATAGAATGTTAGGAGCGGAATTAGTAGTCTCCGGAGAGGCTGCCACTTGTCAGCGAGCTTCACCTGGCCAGGTCCCACGGTGATGTCAAGCTTCACCTGGCCAGGTCCGCCCGTGATGTAGCTCCCCAATCAATCACTACTCTCTAGACCTTCCAGATAGACTCCCAGAACTTCTCTCCCCATGGGCAAGCAGTAGAGCCAGAGGACTTCCCCCTTTGCTCTTTGGTCTCTAGGCCCTCTGTCAGGCACTCCAAGGTGTGAAGTGACAAGGGGGAGAAGGAAGAGATTTCAGAGAACGAAGACAAGCAGAGAGAGACAGAGAGAGGCAAGAGATGCTGAGTGGGGATGCCTTGCCTACTGATATCCTCAGGAAAGTGGGAAAGAGGTACCTGGCGTGCTCTGCCAATGCCCTGAAGCAGTCCGCACCAGGGGCTCCCTTGTGCCTGCGTAGCCTTTCCCGGGGCGTGCTCAAATCCTGTGGCCACTAGGGGTCATAGGTCACAATGGAGGGCCCTGTGTCATCTGCCTGGCGGGCCGGATCTCTGCCATTGGCTCAGTCTTGTCACCAGGCCCATCCCAAGCTCCGCCCACTCTTGCGGTGGGGGGACTGTCTCTATGGTGATGGCAAAGAAGCCTCAGCCCCGCCCAACTGGCCTTCACTTCACCTACCTGGCCATCTGACCCTCACTCAGACCTCTGTGTTGATAAAAATCAATGTCCGCCAGTGCCCAGGTGTCAGCATCTGGGATAAAGGATTCGGGACCTTGCCTGGGGCAAAAGGCAGCCTAGGTCAGCGGGTAGCTGGAAGCCTAGTGACTTGTGACGCTGCTGCCAGTGACAAATGGTGACTCCCACACTCACATATCCCCTGGTGGCAGAACGCTAGTGATAGGTGGAGAAAGATCGCTCCGGAGCACACGTTTAATGGGGCACCAGCCAAAGCAAAGGCCAGGGCCAGTAGTGGACGTCGTGGAGCTGAATGGCGAGCCAGTGAAGGGCCCAAGGATCCCTCCTGTATGTGGCGAACAGGTCATCCGTGTCCCCACGTCCATCAACCATTGCACTGCTGGGGCCCAGGCTGCCAGGATTTCGGCCTTGCCTTCGGAGCCCGGCCACATAGGCAGCCTTGCACCGGAGGCGGGGACGTGTAGACAGCAAAAATTTGGAAACTGGCAGTGTTTCCTCGATTTCCCTGGCATCGGCCTCTTTGAGCGGCTTGCTTTTTTTCCTGGTAGGATAGGGCCCTGACGGAGAAAGGCAGGATTACGTGTGCAGGAAAGGTGTGTGTTGAGAGGGTGACGACGTTGAGACCACGTTGGGATCTTTAGTCCCAGGAAAGGCCCCTGGCAGGTGTGGGTCAATGTTCTCTACCCATCCCCCTTGGCGGGGGGAGGTTTTCACCATACAAAGCAGCAGCGCAATTATTCGTCGCCGGAGAGGTTGCATCTGCCCACAAGCTCCCCCTGGCCAGGGTCCGCCCCTACTGTATTGCGCGTGTCAGTCAACAGAAGCTAAGACCTTCCAGAGAGACTACCTGCTATTCTGTCCCCACGGGGAAGCAGTACAGCCAGAAGCCTCCCCCGTTCCATCTCTAGGCTCTCTCTCAGGCCCCTCATACTTGTGATGTGTCTCAGGGGTAGAATGAAGAGATTCCTCTGAGTGAACACATACCTGAGAGGCCAGAGATGCTGAGGAAGGGCGCCTTGCCTAGTGATATCCTAGCGTAAGTGGAAAAGAGGTACCTGCCTGCTGTCCCAGTGTGTCGAACGTGTTCACATCAGGGGTTGCCTACTGTGAAGTTATTCCCTGGGTGCCCTGGATTTTGTGGCCAAAGACGCAAGGGGCCGTTGTCTGTCCATGGGTAAGATGGAGGGCTCTGCGGAACTGGCCGGTTAGGCTGGACCTCTCCTATTGGCTGAGTGTTTGTGACTCGTCCCCGTCCGAAGTTCCGCCCAGCCTTCCGGTGGCTGTCACCATGGTGATTGGGAAAGAAGCCTTAGGCCCCACACTCAGCCCTCACCTGGCCTACCTGGCCTCTTTCCCCTCATCTAGACCGCTGTGTGGATGAAAGAAAGGATGTCGGCCAGTGAGCACGTGTCCTGATTTCCTTGGAAGGATTAGGTTCCTTGCCTGGGCAGAAGACAGCCAAGGTCAGCCTGAGCCTAGACACCTAGTGACCTGTGACACTGCAGCCAGTGATAGATGTTGATGTCCACGCTCAGGTATCCGCAGGTGGCGGATTCAGTGTGGTGGGAAGAGAAGTGGAAGTAGAGATGACACACTCACGAGGGCACAGGCCAAAGGTCAGGGAAAATAGCTGAGGTCGTGGAGCTCTAGCGGAGCCAGTCTAGGGCCCAGGCCTCCCTGCTGTACGAGGCAAAGAGGTGATCCATATGCCGCCATCCGTAGATTCTGGACGGCTGGGGCCCTGGATGCCCGGATTTTGGCCTCGTCTACCGAGAAGTGACGCACATGCAGTGTGCCACCGGAGGCTGTGGAGCAGCAGAGGGCAAAATCTTGAAAATGGGGGCTTCAGTTGACTTGGCCTGTGCTCTCCTTTGGCTGAGTGACATCGTGTGTTTCCTAGCAGGTGAAGACATTCGTGGAGAGAGGCGGTTTCCATGCGTGCAGGCAAAGTGTGTGCTGAGATGATGAGTTGCAGGGGAGACCAGGGTGGACTCTCCAGACCCAGAATAGGCCTCTGGCAGGTATGTGTCAATGTTTTCTGCCCATGGCACTCAGCCGGTTATTTGCATAGAATGTTAGGAGCGGAATTAGTAGTCTCCGGAGAGGCTGCCACTTGTCAGCGAGCTTCACCTGGCCAGGTCCCACGGTGATGTCAAGCTTCACCTGGCCAGGTCCGCCCGTGATGTAGCTCCCCAATCAATCACTACTCTCTAGACCTTCCAGATAGACTCCCAGAACTTCTCTCCCCATGGGCAAGCAGTAGAGCCAGAGGCCTTCCCCCTTTGCTCTTTGGTCTCTAGGCCCTCTGTCAGGCACTCCAAGGTGTGAAGTGACAAGGGGGAGAAGGAAGAGATTTCAGAGAACGAAGACAAGCAGAGAGAGACAGAGAGAGGCAAGAGATGCTGAGTGGGGATGCCTTGCCTACTGATATCCTCAGGGAAGTGGGAAAGAGGTACCTGGCGTGCTCTGCCAATGCCCTGAAGCAGTCCGCACCAGGGGCTCCCTTGTGCCTGCGTAGCCTTTCCCGGGGCGTGCTCAAATCCTGTGGCCACTAGGGGTCATAGGTCCCAATGGAGGGCCCTGTGTCATCTGCCTGGCGGGCCGGATCTCTGCCATTGGCTCAGTCTTGTCACCAGGCCCATCCCAAGCTCCGCCCACTCTTGCGGTGGGGGGACTGTCTCTATGGTGATGTCAAAGAAGCCTCAGCCCCACCCACCTGGCCTTCACTTCACCTACCTGGCCCTCTGACCCTCACTCAGACCTCTGTGTTGATAAAAATCAATGTCCGCCAGTGCCCAGGTGTCAGCATCTGGGATAAAGGATTCGGGACCTTGCCTGGGGCAGAAGGCAGCCTAGGTCAGCGGGTAGCTGGAAGTCTAGTGACTTGTGACACTGCCGCCAGTGAGAAATGGTGACTCCCACACTCACATATCCCCTGGTGGCAGAATGCTAGTGATGGGTGGAGAAAGATCGCTCCGGAGCACACGTTTAATGGGGCACCAGCCAAAGCAAAGGCCAGGGCCAGTAGTGGACGTCGTGGAGCTGAATGGCGAGCCAGTGAAGGGCCCAAGGATCCCTCCTGTGTGTGGTGAACAGGTCATCCGTGTCCCCACGTCCATCAACCATTGCACTGCTGGGGCCCAGGCTGCCAGGATTTCGGCCTTGCCTTCGGAGCCCGACCACATAGGCAGCCTTGCACCGGAGGCGGGGACGTGTAGACAGCAAAAATTTGGAAACTGGCAGTGTTTCCTCGATTTCCCTGGCATCGGCCTCTTTGAGCGGCTTCCTTTTTTTCCTGGTAGGATAGGGCCCTGACGGAGAAAGGCAGGATTACGTGTGCAGGAAAGGTGTGTGTTGAGAGGGTGACGACGTTGGGACCACGTTGGGATCTTTAGTCCCAGGAAAGGCCCCTGGCGGGTGTGGGTCAATGTTTTCTACCCATCCCCCTTGGCGGGGGGAGGTTTTCACCATACAAAGCAGCAGCGCAATTATTCGTCGCCGGAGAGGTTGCATCTGCCCACAAGCTCCCCCTGGCCAGGGTCCGCCCCTACTGTATTGCGCGTGTCAGTCAACAGAAGCTAAGACCTTCCAGAGAGACTACCTGCTATTCTGTCCCCACGGGGAAGCAGTACAGCCAGAAGCCTCCCCCGTTCCATCTCTAGGCTCTCTCTCAGGCCCCTCATACTTGTGATGTGTCTCAGGGGTAGAATGAAGAGATTCCTCTGAGTGAACACATACGTGAGAGGCCACAGATGCTGAGGAAGGGCGCCATGCCTAGTGATATCCTAGCGTAAGTGGAAAAGAGGTACCTGCCTGCTGTCCCAGTGTGTCGAACGTGTTCACATCAGGGGTTGCCTACTGTGAAGTTATTCCCTGGGTGCCCTGGATTTTGTGGCCAAAGACGCAAGGGGCCGTTGTCTGTCCATGGGTAAAATGGAGGGCTCTGCGGAACTGGCCGGTTAGGCTGGACCTCTCCTATTGGCTGAGTGTTTGTGACTCGTCCCCGTCCGAAGTTCCGCCCAGCCTTCCGGTGGCTGTCACCATGGTGATTGGGAAAGAAGCCTTAGGCCCCACACTCAGCCCTCACCTGGCCTACCTGGCCTCTTTCCCCTCATCTAGACCGCTGCGTGGATGAAAGTAAGGATGTCGGCCAGTGAGCACGTGTCCTGATTTCCTTGGAAGGATTAGGTTCCTTGCCTGGGCAGAAGACAGCCAAGGTCAGCCTGAGCCTAGACACCTAGTGACCTGTGACACTGCAGCCCGTGATAGATGTTGATGTCCACGCTCAGGTATCCGCAGGTGGCGGATTCAGTGTGGTGGGAAGAGAAGTGGAAGTAGAGATGACACAATCACGAGGGCACAGTCCAAAGGTCAGCGAAAATAGCTGAGGTCGTGGAGCTCTAGCGGAGCCAGTCTAGGGCCCAGGCCTCCCTGCTGTACGAGGCAAAGAGGTGATCCATATGCCGCCATCCGTAGATTCTGGACGGCTGGGGCCCTGGATGCCCGGATTTCGGCCTCGTCTACCGAGAAGTGACGCACATGCAGTGTGCCACCGGAGGCTGTGGAGCAGCAGAGGGCAAAATCTTGAAAATGGGGGCTTCAGTTGACTTGGCCTGTGCTCTCCTTTGGCTGAGTGACATCGTGTGTTTCCTAGCAGGTGAAGACATTCGTGGAGAGAGGCGGTTTCCATGCGTGCAGGCAAAGTGTGTGCTGAGATGATGAGTTGCAGGGGAGACCAGGGTGGACTCTCCAGACCCAGAATAGGCCTCTGGCAGGTATGTGTCAATGTTTTCTGCCCATGGCACTCAGCCGGTTATTTGCATAGAATGTTAGGAGCGGAATTAGTAGTCTCCGGAGAGGCTGCCACTTGTCAGCGAGCTTCACCTGGCCAGGTCCCACGGTGATGTCAAGCTTCACCTGGCCAGGTCCGCCCGTGATGTAGCTCCCCAATCAATCACTACTCTCTAGACCTTCCAGATAGACTCCCAGAACTTCTGTCCCCATGGGCAAACAGTAGAGCCAGAGGCCTTCCCCCTTTGCTCTTTGGTCTCTAGGCCCTCTGTCAGGCACTCCAAGGTGTGAAGTGACAAGGGGGAGAAGGAAGAGATTTCAGAGAACGAAGACAAGCAGAGAGAGAGAGAGAGAGAGGCAAGAGATGCTGAGTGGGGATGCCTTGCCTACTGATATCCTCAGGAAAGTGGGAAAGAGGTACCTGGCGTGCTCTGCCAATGCCCTGAAGCAGTCCGCACCAGGGGCTCCCTTGTGCCTGCGTAGCCTTTCCCGGGGCGTGCTCAAATCCTGTGGCCACTAGGGGTCATAGGTCACAATGGAGGGCCCTGTGTCATCTGCCTGGCGGGCCGGATCTCTGCCATTGGCTCAGTCTTGTCACCAGGCCCATCCCAAGCTCCGCCCACTCTTGCGGTGGGGGGACTGTCTCTATGGTGATGGCAAAGAAGCCTCAGCCCCGCCCACCTGGCCTTGACTTCACCTACCTGGCCCTCTGACCCTCACTCAGACCTCTGTGTTGATAAAAATCAATGTCCGCCAGTGCCCAGGTGTCAGCATCTGGGATAAAGGATTCGGGACCTTGCCTGGGGCAGAAGGCAGCCTAGGTCAGCGGGTAGCTGGAAGTCTAGTGACTTGTGACACTGCTGCCAGTGACAAATGGTGACTCCCACACTCACATATCCCCTGGTGGCAGAACGCTAGTGATGGGTGGAGAAACATCGCTCCGGAGCACACGTTTAATGGGGCACCAGCCAAAGCAAAGGCCAGGGCCAGTAGTGGACGTCGTGGAGCTGAATGACGAGCCAGTGAAGGGCCCAAGGATCCCTCCTGTATGTGGCGAACAGGTCATCCGTGTCCCCACGTCCATCAACCATTGCACTGCTGGGGCCCAGGCTGCCAGGATTTCGGCCTTGCCTTCGGAGCCCGGCCACATAGGCAGCCTTGCACCGGAGGCGGGGACGTGTAGACAGCAAAAATTTGGAAACTGGCAGTGTTTCCTCGATTTCCCTGGCATCGGCCTTTTTGAGCGGCTTGCTTTTTTTCCTGGTAGGATAGGGCCCTGACGGAGAAAGGCAGGATTACGTGTGCAGGAAAGGTGTGTGTTGAGAGGGTGACTACGTTGAGACCACGTTGGGATCTTTAGTCCCAGGAAAGGCCCCTGGCGGGTATGGGTCAATGTTCTCTACCCATCCCCCTTGGCGGGGGGAGGTTTTCACCATACAAAGCAGCAGCGCAATTATTCGTCGCCGGAGAGGTTGCATCTGCCCACAAGCTCCCCCTGGCCTGGGTCCGCCCCTACTGTATTGCGCGTGTCAGTCAACAGAAGCTAAGACCTTCCAGAGAGACTACCTGCTATTCTGTCCCCACGGGGAAGCAGTACAGCCAGAAGCCTCCCCCGTTCCATCTCTAGGCTCTCTCTCAGGCCCCTCATACTTGTGATGTGTCTCAGGGGTAGAATGAAGAGATTCCTCTGAGTGAACACATACGTGAGAGGCCACAGATGCTGAGGAAGGGCGCCTTGCCTAGTGATATCCTAGCGTAAGTGGAAAAGAGGTACCTGCCTGCTGTCCCAGTGTGTCGAACGTGTTCACATCAGGGGTTGCCTACTGTGAAGTTATTCCCTGGGTGCCCTGGATTTTGTGGCCAAAGACGCAAGGGGCCGTTGTCTGTCCATGGGTAAAATGGAGGGCTCTGCGGAACTGGCCGGTTAGGCTGGACCTCTCCTATTGGCTGAGTGTTTGTGACTCGTCCCCGTCCGAAGTTCCGCCCAGCCTTCTGGTGGCTGTCACCATGGTGATTGGGAAAGAAGCCTTAGGCCCCACACTCAGCCCTCACCTGGCCTACCTGGCCTCTTTCCCCTCATCTAGACCGCTGTGTGGATGAAAGAAAGGATGTCGGCCAGTGAGCACGTGTCCTGATTTCCTTGGAAGGATTAGGTTCCTTGCCTGGGCAGAAGACAGCCAAGGTCAGCCTGAGCCTAGACACCTAGTGACCTGTGACACTGCAGCCAGTGATAGATGTTGATGCTCACGCTCAGGTATCCGCAGGTGGCGGATTCAGTGTGGTGGGAAGAGAAGTGGAAGTAGAGATGACACACTCACGAGGGCACAGGCCAAAGGTCAGGGAAAATAGCTGAGGTCGTGGAGCTCTAGCGGAGCCAGTCTAGGGCCCAGGCCTCCCTGCTGTACGAGGCAAAGACGTGATCCATATGCCGCCATCCGTAGATTCTGGACGGCTGGGGCCCTGGATGCCCGGATTTCGGCCTCGTCTACCGAGAAGTGACGCACATGCAGTGTGCCACCGGAGGCTGTGGAGCAGCAGAGGGCAAAATCTTGAAAATGGGGGCTTCAGTTGACTTGGCCTGTGCTCTCCTTTGGCTGAGTGACATCGTGTGTTTCCTAGCAGGTGAAGACATTCGTGGAGAGAGGCGGTTTCCATGCGTGCAGGCAAAGTGTGTGCTGAGATGATGAGTTGCAGGGGAGACCAGGGTGGACTCTCCAGACCCAGAATAGGCCTCTGGCAGGTATGTGTCAATGTTTTCTGCCCATGGCACTCAGCCGGTTATTTGCATAGAATGTTAGGAGCGGAATTAGTAGTCTCCAGAGAGGCTGCCACTTGTCAGCGAGCTTCACCTGGCCAGGTCCCACGGTGATGTCAAGCTTCACCTGGCCAGGTCCGCCCGTGATGTAGCTCCCCAATCAATCACTACTCTCTAGACCTTCCAGATAGACTCCCAGAACTTCTGTCCCCATGGGCAAGCAGTAGAGCCAGAGGCCTTCCCCCTTTGCTCTTTGGTCTCTAGGCCCTCTGTCAGGCACTCCAAGGTGTGAAGTGACAAGGGGGAGAAGGAAGAGATTTCAGAGAACGAAGACAAGCAGAGAGAGACAGAGAGAGGCAAGAGATGCTGAGTGGGGATGCCTTGCCTACTGATATCCTCAGGGAAGTGGGAAAGAGGTACCTGGCGTGCTCTGCCAATGCCCTGAAGCAGTCCGCACCAGGGGCTCCCTTGTGCCTGCGTAGCCTTTCCCGGGGCGTGCTCAAATCCTGTGGCCACTAGGGGTCATAGGTCACAATGGAGGGCCCTGTGTCATCTGCCTGGCGGGCCGGATCTCTGCCATTGGCTCAGTCTTGTCACCAGGCCCATCCCAAGCTCCGCCCACTCTTGCGGTGGGGGGACTGTCTCTATGGTGATGGCAAAGAAGCCTCAGCCCCGCCCACCTGGCCTTGACTTCACCTACCTGGCCCTCTGACCCTCACTCAGACCTCTGTGTTGATAAAAATCAATGTCCGCCAGTGCCCAGGTGTCAGCATCTGGGATAAAGGATTCGGGACCTTGCCTGGGGCAGAAGGCAGCCTAGGTCAGCGGGTAGCTGGAAGTCTAGTGACTTGTGACACTGCTGCCAGTGACAAATGGTGACTCCCACACTCACATATCCCCTGGTGGCAGAATGCTAGTGATGGGTGGAGAAAGATCGCTCCGGAGCACACGTTTAATGGGGCACCAGCCAAAGCAAAGGCCAGGGCCAGTAGTGGACGTCGTGGAGCTGAATGGCGAGCCAGTGAAGGGCCCAAGGATCCCTCCTGTATGTGGCGAACAGGTCATCCGTGTCCCCACGTCCATCAACCATTGCACTGCTGGGGCCCCGGCTGCCAGGATTTCGGCCTTGCCTTCGGAGCCCGGCCACATAGGCAGCCTTGCACCGGAGGCGGGGACGTGTAGACAGCAAAAATTTGGAAACTGGTAGTGTTTCCTCGATTTCCCTGGCATCGGCCTCTTTGAGCGGCTTGCTTTTTTTCCTGGTAGGATAGGGCCCTGACGGAGAAAGGCAGGATTACGTGTGCAGAAAAGGTGTGTGTTGAGAGGGTGACGACGTTGAGACCACGTTGGGATCTTTAGTCCCAGGAAAGGCCCCTGGCGGGTGTGGGTCAATGTTCTCTACCCATCCCCCTTGGCGGGGGGAGGTTTTCACCATACAAAGCAGCAGCGCAATTATTCGTCGCCGGAGAGGTTGCATCTGCCCACAAGCTCCACCTGGCCTGGGTCCGCCCCTACTGTATTGCGCGTGTCAGTCAACAGAAGCTAAGACCTTCCAGAGAGACTACCTGCTATTCTGTCCCCACGGGGAAGCAGTACAGCCAGAAGCCTCCCCCGTTCCATCTCTAGGCTCTCTCTCAGGCCCCTCATACTTGTGATGTGTCTCAGGGGTAGAATGAAGAGATTCCTCTGAGTGAACACATACGTGAGAGGCCAGAGATGCTGAGGAAGGGCGCCTTGCCTAGTGATATCCTAGCGTAAGTGGAAAAGAGGTACCTGCCTGCTGTCCCAGTGTGTCGAACGTGTTCACATCAGGGGTTGCCTACTGTGAAGTTATTCCCTGGGTGCCCTGGATTTTGTGGCCAAAGACGCAAGGGGCCGTTGTCTGTCCATGGGTAAAATGGAGGGCTCTGCAGAACTGGCCGGTTAGGCTGGACCTCTCCTATTGGCTGAGTGTTTGTGACTCGTCCCCGTCCGAAGTTCCGCCCAGCCTTCCGGTGGCTGTCACCATGGTGATTGGGAAAGAAGCCTTAGGCCCCACACTCAGCCCTCACCTGGCCTACCTGGCCTCTTTCCCCTCATCTAGACCGCTGTGTGGATGAAAGAAAGGATGTCGGCCAGTGAGCACGTGTCCTGATTTCCTTGGAAGGATTAGGTTCCTTGCCTGGGCAGAAGACAGCCAAGGTCAGCCTGAGCCTAGACACCTAGTGACCTGTGACACTGCAGCCAGTGATAGATGTTGATGTCCACGCTCAGGTATCCGCAGGTGGCGGATTCAGTGTGGTGGGAAGAGAAGTGGAAGTAGAGATGACACACTCACGAGGGCACAGGCCAAAGGTCAGGGAAAATAGCTGAGGTCGTGGAGCTCTAGCGGAGCCAGTCTAGGGCCCAGGCCTCCCTGCTGTACGAGGCAAAGAGGTGATCCATATGCCGCCATCCGTAGATTCTGGACGGCTGGGGCCCTGGATGCCCGGATTTCGGCCTCGTCTACCGAGAAGTGACGCACATGCAGTGTGCCACCGGAGGCTGTGGAGCAGCAGAGGGCAAAATCTTGAAAATGGGGGCTTCAGTTGACTTGGCCTGTGCTCTCCTTTGGCTGAGTGACATCGTGTGTTTCCTAGCAGGTGAAGACATTCGTGGAGAGAGGCGGTTTCCATGCGTGCAGGCAAAGTGTGTGCTGAGATGATGAGTTGCAGGGGAGACCAGGGTGGACTCTCCAGACCCAGAATAGGCCTCTGGCAGGTATGTGTCAATGTTTTCTGCCCATGGCACTCAGCCGGTTATTTGCATAGAATGTTAGGAGCGGAATTAGTAGTCTCCGGAGAGGCTGCCACTTGTCAGCGAGCTTCACCTGGCCAGGTCCCACGGTGATGTCAAGCTTCACCTGGCCAGGTCCGCCCGTGATGTAGCTCCCCAATCAATCACTACTCTCTAGACCTTCCAGATAGACTCCCAGAACTTCTGTCCCCATGGGCAAGCAGTAGAGCCAGAGGCCTTCCCCCTTTGCTCTTTGGTCTCTAGGCCCTCTGTCAGGCACTCCAAGGTGTGAAGTGACAAGGGGGAGAAGGAAGAGATTTCAGAGAACGAAGACAAGCAGAGAGAGAGAGAGAGAGAGGCAAGAGATGCTGAGTGGGGATGCCTTGCCTACTGATATCCTCAGGAAAGTGGGAAAGAGGTACCTGGCGTGCTCTGCCAATGCCCTGAAGCAGTCCGCACCAGGGGCTCCCTTGTGCCTGCGTAGCCTTTCCCGGGGCGTGCTCAAATCCTGTGGCCACTAGGGGTCATAGGTCACAATGGAGGGCCCTGTGTCATCTGCCTGGCGGGCCGGATCTCTGCCATTGGCTCAGTCTTGTCACCAGGCCCATCCCAAGCTCCGCCCACTCTTGCGGTGGGGGGACTGTCTCTATGGTGATGGCAAAGAAGCCTCAGCCCCGCCCACCTGGCCTTGACTTCACCTACCTGGCCCTCTGACCCTCACTCAGACCTCTGTGTTGATAAAAATCAATGTCCGCCAGTGCCCAGGTGTCAGCATCTGGGATAAAGGATTCGGGACCTTGCCTGGGGCAGAAGGCAGCCTAGGTCAGCGGGTAGCTGGAAGTCTAGTGACTTGTGACACTGCTGCCAGTGACAAATGGTGACTCCCACACTCACATATCCCCTGGTGGCAGAATGCTAGTGATGGGTGGAGAAACATCGCTCCGGAGCACACGTTTAATGGGGCACCAGCCAAAGCAAAGGCCAGGGCCAGTAGTGGACGTCGTGGAGCTGAATGGCGAGCCAGTGAAGGGCCCAAGGATCCCTCCTGTATGTGGCGAACAGGTCATCCGTGTCCCCACGTCCATCAACCATTGCACTGCTGGGGCCCCGGCTGCCAGGATTTCGGCCTTGCCTTCGGAGCCCGGCCACATAGGCAGCCTTGCACCGGAGGCGGGGACGTGTAGACAGCAAAAATTTGGAAACTGGTAGTGTTTCCTCGATTTCCCTGGCATCGGCCTCTTTGAGCGGCTTGCTTTTTTTCCTGGTAGGATAGGGCCCTGACGGAGAAAGGCAGGATTACGTGTGCAGGAAAGGTGTGTGTTGAGAGGGTGACGACGTTGAGACCACGTTGGGATCTTTAGTCCCAGGAAAGGCCCCTGGCGGGTGTGGGTCAATGTTCTCTACCCATCCCCCTTGGCGGGGGGAGGTTTTCACCATACAAAGCAGCAGCGCAATTATTCGTCGCCGGAGAGGTTGCATCTGCCCACAAGCTCCCCCTGGCCAGGGTCCGCCCCTACTGTATTGCGCGTGTCAGTCAACAGAAGCTAAGACCTTCCAGAGAGACTACCTGCTATTCTGTCCCCACGGGGAAGCAGTACAGCCAGAAGCCTCCCCCGTTCCATCTCTAGGCTCTCTCTCAGGCCCCTCATACTTGTGATGTGTCTCAGGGGTAGAATGAAGAGATTCCTCTGAGTGAACACATACGTGAGAGGCCAGAGATGCTGAGGAAGGGCGCCTTGCCTAGTGATATCCTAGCGTAAGTGGAAAAGAGGTACCTGCCTGCTGTCCCAGTGTGTCGAACGTGTTCACATCAGGGGTTGCCTACTGTGAAGTTATTCCCTGGGTGCCCTGGATTTTGTGGCCAAAGACGCAAGGGGCCGTTGTCTGTCCATGGGTAAAATGGAGGGCTCTGCAGAACTGGCCGGTTAGGCTGGACCTCTCCTATTGGCTGAGTGTTTGTGACTCGTCCCCGTCCGAAGTTCCGCCCAGCCTTCCGGTGGCTGTCACCATGGTGATTGGGAAAGAAGCCTTAGGCCCCACACTCAGCCCTCACCTGGCCTACCTGGCCTCTTTCCCCTCATCTAGACCGCTGTGTGGATGAAAGAAAGGATGTCGGCCAGTGAGCACGTGTCCTGATTTCCTTGGAAGGATTAGGTTCCTTGCCTGGGCAGAAGACAGCCAAGGTCAGCCTGAGCCTAGACACCTAGTGACCTGTGACACTGCAGCCAGTGATAGATGTTGATGTCCACGCTCAGGTATCCGCAGGTGGCGGATTCAGTGTGGTGGGAAGAGAAGTGGAAGTAGAGATGACACACTCACGAGGGCACAGGCCAAAGGTCAGGGAAAATAGCTGAGGTCGTGGAGCTCTAGCGGAGCCAGTCTAGGGCCCAGGCCTCCCTGCTGTACGAGGCAAAGAGGTGATCCATATGCCGCCATCCGTAGATTCTGGACGGCTGGGGCCCTGGATGCCCGGATTTCGGCCTCGTCTACCGAGAAGTGACGCACATGCAGTGTGCCACCGGAGGCTGTGGAGCAGCAGAGGGCAAAATCTTGAAAATGGGGGCTTCAGTTGACTTGGCCTGTGCTCTCCTTTGGCTGAGTGACATCGTGTGTTTCCTAGCAGGTGAAGACATTCGTGGAGAGAGGCGGTTTCCATGCGTGCAGGCAAAGTGTGTGCTGAGATGATGAGTTGCAGGGGAGACCAGGGTGGACTCTCCAGACCCAGAATAGGCCTCTGGCAGGTATGTGTCAATGTTTTCTGCCCATGGCACTCAGCCGGTTATTTGCATAGAATGTTAGGAGCGGAATTAGTAGTCTCCGGAGAGGCTGCCGCTTGTCAGCGAGCTTCACCTGGCCAGGTCCCACGGTGATGTCAAGCTTCACCTGGCCAGGTCCGCCCGTGATGTAGCTCCCCAATCAATCACTACTCTCTAGACCTTCCAGATAGACTCCCAGAACTTCTCTCCCCATGGGCAAGCAGTAGAGCCAGAGGCCTTCCCCCTTTGCTCTTTGGTCTCTAGGCCCTCTGTCAGGCACTCCAAGGTGTGAAGTGACAAGGGGGAGAAGGAAGAGATTTCAGAGAACGAAGACAAGCAGAGAGAGAGAGAGAGAGAGGCAAGAGATGCTGAGTGGGGATGCCTTGCCTACTGATATCCTCAGGAAAGTGGGAAAGAGGTACCTGGCGTGCTCTGCCAATGCCCTGAAGCAGTCCGCACCAGGGGCTCCCTTGTGCCTGCGTAGCCTTTCCCGGGGCGTGCTCAAATCCTGTGGCCACTAGGGGTCATAGGTCACAATGGAGGGCCCTGTGTCATCTGCCTGGCGGGCCGGATCTCTGCCATTGGCTCAGTCTTGTCACCAGGCCCATCCCAAGCTCCGCCCACTCTTGCGGTGGGGGGACTGTCTCTATGGTGATGGCAAAGAAGCCTCAGCCCCGCCCACCTGGCCTTGACTTCACCTACCTGGCCCTCTGACCCTCACTCAGACCTCTGTGTTGATAAAAATCAATGTCCGCCAGTGCCCAGGTGTCAGCATCTGGGATAAAGGATTCGGGACCTTGCCTGGGGCAGAAGGCAGCCTAGGTCAGCGGGTAGCTGGAAGTCTAGTGACTTGTGACACTGCTGCCAGTGACAAATGGTGACTCCCACACTCACATATCCCCTGGTGGCAGAATGCTAGTGATGGGTGGAGAAAGATCGCTCCGGAGCACACGTTTAATGGGGCACCAGCCAAAGCAAAGGCCAGGGCCAGTAGTGGACGTCGTGGAGCTGAATGGCGAGCCAGTGAAGGGCCCAAGGATCCCTCCTGTATGTGGCGAACAGGTCATCCGTGTCCCCACGTCCATCAACCATTGCACTGCTGGGGCCCAGGCTGCCAGGATTTCGGCCTTGCCTTCGGAGCCCGGCCACATAGGCAGCCTTGCACCGGAGGCGGGGACGTGTAGACAGCAAAAATTTGGAAACTGGCAGTGTTTCCTCGATTTCCCTGGCATCGGCCTCTTTGAGCGGCTTGCTTTTTTTCCTGGTAGGATAGGGCCCTGACGGAGAAAGGCAGGATTACGTGTGCAGGAAAGGTGTGTGTTGAGAGGGTGACGACGTTGAGACCACGTTGGGATCTTTAGTCCCAGGAAAGGCCCCTGGCGGGTGTGGGTCAATGTTCTCTACCCATCCCCCTTGGCGGGGGGAGGTTTTCACCATACAAAGCAGCAGCGCAATTATTCGTCGCCGGAGAGGTTGCATCTGCCCACAAGCTCCCCCTGGCCAGGGTCCGCCCCTACTGTATTGCGCGTGTCAGTCAACAGAAGCTAAGACCTTCCAGAGAGACTACCTGCTATTCTGTCCCCACGGGGAAGCAGTACAGCCAGAAGCCTCCCCCGTTCCATCTCTAGGCTCTCTCTCAGGCCCCTCATACTTGTGATGTGTCTCAGGGGTAGAATGAAGAGATTCCTCTGAGTGAACACATACGTGAGAGGCCAGAGATGCTGAGGAAGGGCGCCTTGCCTAGTGATATCCTAGCGTAAGTGGAAAAGAGGTACCTGCCTGCTGTCCCAGTGTGTCGAACGTGTTCACATCAGGGGTTGCCTACTGTGAAGTTATTCCCTGGGTGCCCTGGATTTTGTGGCCAAAGACGCAAGGGGCCGTTGTCTGTCCATGGGTAAAATGGAGGGCTCTGCGGAACTGGCCGGTTAGGCTGGACCTCTCCTATTGGCTGAGTGTTTGTGACTCGTCCCCGTCCGAAGTTCCGCCCAGCCTTCCGGTGGCTGTCAGCATGGTGATTGGGAAAGAAGCCTTAGGCCCCACACTCAGCCCTCCCCTGGCCTACCTGGCCTCTTTCCCCTCATCTAGACCGCTGTGTGGATGAAAGAAAGGATGTCGGCCAGTGAGCACGTGTCCTGATTTCCTTGGAAGGATTAGGTTCCTTGCCTGGGCAGAAGACAGCCAAGGTCAGCCTGAGCCTAGACACCTAGTGACCTGTGACACTGCAGCCAGTGATAGATGTTGATGTCCACGCTCAGGTATCCGCAGGTGGCGGATTCAGTGTGGTGGGAAGAGAAGTGGAAGTAGAGATGACACACTCACGAGGGCACAGGCCAAAGGTCAGGGAAAATAGCTGAGGTCGTGGAGCTCTAGCGGAGCCAGTCTAGGGCCCAGGCCTCCCTGCTGTACGAGGCAAAGAGGTGATCCATATGCCGCCATCCGTAGATTCTGGACGGCTGGGGCCCTGGATGCCCGGATTTCGGCCTCGTCTACCGAGAAGTGACGCACATGCAGTGTGCCACCGGAGGCTGTGGAGCAGCAGAGGGCAAAATCTTGAAAATGGGGGCTTCAGTTGACTTGGCCTGTGCTCTCCTTTGGCTGAGTGACATCGTGTGTTTCCTAGCAGGTGAAGACATTCGTGGAGAGAGGCGGTTTCCATGCGTGCAGGCAAAGTGTGTGCTGAGATGATGAGTTGCAGGGGAGACCAGGGTGGACTCTCCAGACCCAGAATAGGCCTCTGGCAGGTATGTGTCAATGTTTTCTGCCCATGGCACTCAGCCGGTTATTTGCATAGAATGTTAGGAGCGGAATTAGTAGTCTCCGGAGAGGCTGCCACTTGTCAGCGAGCTTCACCTGGCCAGGTCCCACGGTGATGTCAAGCTTCACCTGGCCAGGTCCGCCCGTGATGTAGCTCCCCAATCAATCACTACTCTCTAGACCTTCCAGATAGACTCCCAGAACTTCTGTCCCCATGGGCAAGCAGTAGAGCCAGAGGCCTTCCCCCTTTGCTCTTTGGTCTCTAGGCCCTCTGTCAGGCACTCCAAGGTGTGAAGTGACAAGGGGGAGAAGGAAGAGATTTCAGAGAACGAAGACAAGCAGAGAGAGAGAGAGAGAGAGGCAAGAGATGCTGAGTGGGGATGCCTTGCCTACTGATATCCTCAGGAAAGTGGGAAAGAGGTACCTGGCGTGCTCTGCCAATGCCCTGAAGCAGTCCGCACCAGGGGCTCCCTTGTGCCCGCGTAGCCTTTCCCGGGGCGTGCTCAAATCCTGTGGCCACTAGGGGTCATAGGTCACAATGGAGGGCCCTGTGTCATCTGCCTGGCGGGCCGGATCTCTGCCATTGGCTCAGTCTTGTCACCAGGCCCATCCCAAGCTCCGCCCACTCTTGCGGTGGGGGGACTGTCTCTATGGTGATGGCAAAGAAGCCTCAGCCCCGCCCACCTGGCCTTGACTTCACCTACCTGGCCCTCTGACCCTCACTCAGACCTCTGTGTTGATAAAAATCAATGTCCGCCAGTGCCCAGGTGTCAGCATCTGGGATAAAGGATTCGGGACCTTGCCTGGGGCAGAAGGCAGCCTAGGTCAGCGGGTAGCTGGAAGTCTAGTGACTTGTGACACTGCTGCCAGTGACAAATGGTGACTCCCACACTCACATATCCCCTGGTGGCAGAATGCTAGTGATGGGTGGAGAAAGATCGCTCCGGAGCACACGTTTAATGGGGCACCAGCCAAAGCAAAGGCCAGGGCCAGTAGTGGACGTCGTGGAGCTGAATGGCGAGCCAGTGAAGGGCCCAAGGATCCCTCCTGTATGTGGCGAACAGGTCATCCGTGTCCCCACGTCCATCAACCATTGCACTGCTGGGGCCCCGGCTGCCAGGATTTCGGCCTTGCCTTCGGAGCCCGGCCACATAGGCAGCCTTGCACCGGAGGCGGGGACGTCTGGACAGCAAAAATTTGGAAACTGGCAGTGTTTCCTCGATTTCCCTGGCATCGGCCTCTTTGAGCGGCTTGCTTTTTTTCCTGGTAGGATAGGGCCCTGACGGAGAAAGGCAGGATTACGTGTGCAGGAAAGGTGTGTGTTGAGAGGGTGACGACGTTGAGACCACGTTGGGATCTTTAGTCCCAGGAAAGGCCCCTGGCGGGTGTGGGTCAATGTTCTCTACCCATCCCCCTTGGCGGGGGGAGGTTTTCACCATACAAAGCAGCAGCGCAATTATTCGTCGCCGGAGAGGTTGCATCTGCCCACAAGCTCCCCCTGGCCAGGGTCCGCCCCTACTGTATTGCGCGTGTCAGTCAACAGAAGCTAAGACCTTCCAGAGAGACTACCTGCTATTCTGTCCCCACGGGGAAGCAGTACAGCCAGAAGCCTCCCCCGTTCCATCTCTAGGCTCTCTCTCAGGCCCCTCATACTTGTGATGTGTCTCAGGGGTAGAATGAAGAGATTTCTCTGAGTGAACACATACCTGAGAGGCCAGAGATGCTGAGGAAGGGCGCCTTGCCTAGTGATATCCTAGCGTAAGTGGAAAAGAGGTACCTGCCTGCTGTCCCAGTGTGTCGAACGTGTTCACATCAGGGGTTGCCTACTGTGAAGTTATTCCCTGGGTGCCCTGGATTTTGTGGCCAAAGACGCAAGGGGCCGTTGTCTGTCCATGGGTAAAATGGAGGGCTCTGCGGAACTGGCCGGTTAGGCTGGACCTCTCCTATTGGCTGAGTGTTTGTGACTCGTCCCCGTCCGAAGTTCCGCCCAGCCTTCTGGTGGCTGTCACCATGGTGATTGGGAAAGAAGCCTTAGGCCCCACACTCAGCCCTCCCCTGGCCTACCTGGCCTCTTTCCCCTCATCTAGACCGCTGTGTGGATGAAAGAAAGGATGTCGGCCAGTGAGCACGTGTCCTGATTTCCTTGGAAGGATTAGGTTCCTTGCCTGGGCAGAAGACAGCCAAGGTCAGCCTGAGCCTAGACACCTAGTGACCTGTGACACTGCAGCCAGTGATAGATGTTGATGTCCACGCTCAGGTATCCGCAGGTGGCGGATTCAGTGTGGTGGGAAGAGAAGTGGAAGTAGAGATGACACACTCACGAGGGCACAGGCCAAAGGTCAGGGAAAATAGCTGAGGTCGTGGAGCTCTAGCGGAGCCAGTCTAGGGCCCAGGCCTCCCTGCTGTACGAGGCAAAGAGGTGATCCATATGCCGCCATCCGTAGATTCTGGACGGCTGGGGCCCTGGATGCCCGGATTTCGGCCTCGTCTACCGAGAAGTGACGCACATGCAGTGTGCCACCGGAGGCCGTGGAGCAGCAGAGGGCAAAATCTTGAAAATGGGGGCTTCAGTTGACTTGGCCTGTGCTCTCCTTTGGCTGAGTGACATCGTGTGTTTCCTAGCAGGTGAAGACATTCGTGGAGAGAGGCGGTTTCCATGCGTGCAGGCAAAGTGTGTGCTGAGATGATGAGTTGCAGGGGAGACCAGGGTGGACTCTCCAGACCCAGAATAGGCCTCTGGCAGGTATGTGTCAATGTTTTCTGCCCATGGCACTCAGCCGGTTATTTGCATAGAATGTTAGGAGCGGAATTAGTAGTCTCCGGAGAGGCTGCCACTTGTCAGCGAGCTTCACCTGGCCAGGTCCCACGGTGATGTCAAGCTTCACCTGGCCAGGTCCGCCCGTGATGTAGCTCCCCAATCAATCACTACTCTCTAGACCTTCCAGATAGACTCCCAGAACTTCTCTCCCCATGGGCAAGCAGTAGAGCCAGAGGCCTTCCCCCTTTGCTCTTTGGTCTCTAGGCCCTCTGTCAGGCACTCCAAGGTGTGAAGTGACAAGGGGGAGAAGGAAGAGATTTCAGAGAACGAAGACAAGCAGAGAGAGACAGAGAGAGGCAAGAGATGCTGAGTGGGGATGCCTTGCCTACTGATATCCTCAGGAAAGTGGGAAAGAGGTACCTGGCGTGCTCTGCCAATGCCCTGAAGCAGTCCGCACCAGGGGCTCCCTTGTGCCTGCGTAGCCTTTCCCGGGGCGTGCTCAAATCCTGTGGCCACTAGGGGTCATAGGTCACAATGGAGGGCCCTGTGTCATCTGCCTGGCGGGCCGGATCTCTGCCATTGGCTCAGTCTTGTCACCAGGCCCATCCCAAGCTCCGCCCACTCTTGCGGTGGGGGGACTGTCTCTATGGTGATGGCAAAGAAGCCTCAGCCCCGCCCACCTGGCCTTGACTTCACCTACCTGGCCCTCTGACCCTCACTCAGACCTCTGTGTTGATAAAAATCAATGTCCGCCAGTGCCCAGGTGTCAGCATCTGGGATAAAGGATTCGGGACCTTGCCTGGGGCAGAAGGCAGCCTAGGTCAGCGGGTAGCTGGAAGTCTAGTGACTTGTGACACTGCTGCCAGTGACAAATGGTGACTCCCACACTCACATATCCCCTGGTGGCAGAATGCTAGTGATGGGTGGAGAAAGATCGCTCCGGAGCACACGTTTAATGGGGCACCAGCCAAAGCAAAGGCCAGGGCCAGTAGTGGACGTCGTGGAGCTGAATGGCGAGCCAGTGAAGGGCCCAAGGATCCCTCCTGTATGTGGCGAACAGGTCATCCGTGTCCCCACGTCCATCAACCGTTGCACTGCTGGGGCCCAGGCTGCCAGGATTTCGGCCTTGCCTTCGGAGCCCGGCCACATAGGCAGCCTTGCACCGGAGGCGGGGACGTGTAGACAGCAAAAATTTGGAAACTGGCAGTGTTTCCTCGATTTCCCTGGCATGGGCCTCTTTGAGCGGCTTGCTTTTTTTCCTGGTATTATAGGGCCCTGACGGAGAAAGGCAGGATTACGTGTGCAGGAAAGGTGTGTGTTGAGAGGGTGACGACGTTGAGACCACGTTGGGATCTTTAGTCCCAGGAAAGGCCCCTGGCGGGTGTGGGTCAATGTTCTCTACCCATCCCCTTTGGCGGGGGGAGGTTTTCACCATACAAAGCAACAGCGCAATTATTCGTCGCCGGAGAGGTTGCATCTGCCCACAAGCTCCCCCTGGCCTGGGTCCGCCCCTACTGTATTGCGCGTGTCAGTCAACAGAAGCTAAGACCTTCCAGAGAGACTACCTGCTATTCTGTCCCCACGGGGAAGCAGTACAGCCAGAAGCCTCCCCCGTTCCATCTCTAGGCTCTCTCTCAGGCCCCTCATACTTGTGATGTGTCTCAGGGGTAGAATGAAGAGATTCCTCTGAGTGAACACATACGTGAGAGGCCACAGATGCTGAGGAAGGGCGCCTTGCCTAGTGATATCCTAGCGTAAGTGGAAAAGAGGTACCTGCCTGCTGTCCCAGTGTGTCGAACGTGTTCACATCAGGGGTTGCCTACTGTGAAGTTATTCCCTGGGTGCCCTGGATTTTGTGGCCAAAGACGCAAGGGGCCGTTGTCTGTCCATGGGTAAAATGGAGGGCTCTGCGGAACTGGCCGGTTAGGCTGGACCTCTCCTATTGGCTGAGTGTTTGTGACTCGTCCCCGTCCGAAGTTCCGCCCAGCCTTCTGGTGGCTGTCACCATGGTGATTGGGAAAGAAGCCTTAGGCCCCACACTCAGCCCTCACCTGGCCTACCCGGCCTCTTTCCCCTCATCTAGACCGCTGTGTAGATAAAAGAAAGGATGTCGGCCAGTGAGCACGTGTCCTGATTTCCTTGGAAGGATTAGGTTCCTTGCCTGGGCAGAAGACAGCCAAGGTCAGCCTGAGCCTAGACACCTAGTGACCTGTGACACTGCAGCCAGTGATAGATGTTGATGTCCACGCTCAGGTATCCGCAGGTGGCGGATTCAGTGTGGTGGGAGGAGAAGTGGAAGTAGAGATGACACACTCAGGAGGGCACAGGCCAAAGGTCAGGGAAAATAGCTGAGGTCGTGGAGCTCTAGCGGAGCCAGTCTAGGGCCCAGGCCTCCCTGCTGTACGAGGCAAAGAGGTGATCCATATGCCGCCATCCGTAGATTCTGGACGGCTGGGGCCCTGGATGCCCGGATTTCGGCCTCGTCTACCGAGAAGTGACGCACATGCAGTGTGCCACCGGAGGCTGTGGAGCAGCAGAGGGCAAAATCTTGAAAATGGGGGCTTCAGTTGACTTGGCCTGTGCTCTCCTTTGGCTGAGTGACATCGTGTGTTTCCTAGCAGGTGAAGACATTCGTGGAGAGAGGCGGTTTCCATGCGTGCAGGCAAAGTGTGTGCTGAGATGATGAGTTGCAGGGGAGACCAGGGTGGACTCTCCAGACCCAGAATAGGCCTCTGGCAGGTATGTGTCAATGTTTTCTGCCCATGGCACTCAGCCGGTTATTTGCATAGAATGTTAGGAGCTGAATTAGTAGTCTCCGGAGAGGCTGCCACTTGTCAGCGAGCTTCACCTGGCCAGGTCCCACGGTGATGTCAAGCTTCACCTGGCCAGGTCCGCCCGTGATGTAGCTCCCCAATCAATCACTACTCTCTAGACCTTCCAGATAGACTCCCAGAACTTCTGTCCCCATGGGCAAGCAGTAGAGCCAGAGGCCTTCCCCCTTTGCTCTTTGGTCTCTAGGCCCTCTGTCAGGCACTCCAAGGTGTGAAGTGACAAGGGGGAGAAGGAAGAGATTTCAGAGAACGAAGACAAGCAGAGAGAGAGAGAGAGAGGCAAGAGATGCTGAGTGGGGATGCCTTGCCTACTGATATCCTCAGGAAAGTGGGAAAGAGGTACCTGGCGTGCTCTGCCAATGCCCTGAAGCAGTCCGCACCAGGGGCTCCCTTGTGCCTGCGTAGCCTTTCCCGGGGCGTGCTCAAATCCTGTGGCCACTAGGGGTCATAGGTCACAATGGAGGGCCCTGTGTCATCTGCCTGGCGGGCCGGATCTCTGCCATTGGCTCAGTCTTGTCACCAGGCCCATCCCAAGCTCCGCCCACTCTTGCGGTGGGGGGACTGTCTCTATGGTGATGGCAAAGAAGCCTCAGCCCCGCCCACCTGGCCTTGACTTCACCTACCTGGCCCTCTGACCCTCACTCAGACCTCTGTGTTGATAAAAATCAATGTCCGCCAGTGCCCAGGTGTCAGCATCTGGGATAAAGGATTCGGGACCTTGCCTGGGGCAGAAGGCAGCCTAGGTCAGCGGGTAGCTGGAAGTCTAGTGACTTGTGACACTGCTGCCAGTGACAAATGGTGACTCCCACACTCACATATCCCCTGGTGGCAGAATGCTAGTGATGGGTGGAGAAAGATCGCTCCGGAGCACACGTTTAATGGGGCACCAGCCAAAGCAAAGGCCAGGGCCAGTAGTGGACGTCGTGGAGCTGAATGGCGAGCCAGTGAAGGGCCCAAGGATCCCTCCTGTATGTGGCGAACAGGTCATCCGTGTCCCCACGTCCATCAACCATTGCACTGCTGGGGCCCCGGCTGCCAGGATTTCGGCCTTGCCTTCGGAGCCCGGCCACATAGGCAGCCTTGCACCGGAGGCGGGGACGTCTGGACAGCAAAAATTTGGAAACTGGCAGTGTTTCCTCGATTTCCCTGGCATCGGCCTCTTTGAGCGGCTTGCTTTTTTTCCTGGTAGGATAGGGCCCTGACGGAGAAAGGCAGGATTACGTGTGCAGGAAAGGTGTGTGTTGAGAGGGTGACGACGTTGAGACCACGTTGGGATCTTTAGTCCCAGGAAAGGCCCCTGGCGGGTGTGGGTCAATGTTCTCTACCCATCCCCCTTGGCGGGGGGAGGTTTTCACCATACAAAGCAGCAGCGCAATTATTCGTCGCCGGAGAGGTTGCATCTGCCCACAAGCTCCCCCTGGCCAGGGTCCGCCCCTACTGTATTGCGCGTGTCAGTCAACAGAAGCTAAGACCTTCCAGAGAGACTACCTGC
This sequence comes from Loxodonta africana, assembly GCF_030014295.1. Lineage (NCBI taxonomy): Eukaryota > Metazoa > Chordata > Mammalia > Proboscidea > Elephantidae > Loxodonta > Loxodonta africana. The sequence continues at coordinate 159,680 of NW_026974932.1, read as the reverse complement.
TATTCTGTCCCCACGGGGAAGCAGTACAGCCAGAAGCCTCCCCCGTTCCATCTCTAGGCTCTCTCTCAGGCCCCTCATACTTGTGATGTGTCTCAGGGGTAGAATGAAGAGATTTCTCTGAGTGAACACATACCTGAGAGGCCAGAGATGCTGAGGAAGGGCGCCTTGCCTAGTGATATCCTAGCGTAAGTGGAAAAGAGGTACCTGCCTGCTGTCCCAGTGTGTCGAACGTGTTCACATCAGGGGTTGCCTACTGTGAAGTTATTCCCTGGGTGCCCTGGATTTTGTGGCCAAAGACGCAAGGGGCCGTTGTCTGTCCATGGGTAAAATGGAGGGCTCTGCGGAACTGGCCGGTTAGGCTGGACCTCTCCTATTGGCTGAGTGTTTGTGACTCGTCCCCGTCCGAAGTTCCGCCCAGCCTTCTGGTGGCTGTCACCATGGTGATTGGGAAAGAAGCCTTAGGCCCCACACTCAGCCCTCCCCTGGCCTACCTGGCCTCTTTCCCCTCATCTAGACCGCTGTGTGGATGAAAGAAAGGATGTCGGCCAGTGAGCACGTGTCCTGATTTCCTTGGAAGGATTAGGTTCCTTGCCTGGGCAGAAGACAGCCAAGGTCAGCCTGAGCCTAGACACCTAGTGACCTGTGACACTGCAGCCAGTGATAGATGTTGATGTCCACGCTCAGGTATCCGCAGGTGGCGGATTCAGTGTGGTGGGAAGAGAAGTGGAAGTAGAGATGACACACTCACGAGGGCACAGGCCAAAGGTCAGGGAAAATAGCTGAGGTCGTGGAGCTCTAGCGGAGCCAGTCTAGGGCCCAGGCCTCCCTGCTGTACGAGGCAAAGAGGTGATCCATATGCCGCCATCCGTAGATTCTGGACGGCTGGGGCCCTGGATGCCCGGATTTCGGCCTCGTCTACCGAGAAGTGACGCACATGCAGTGTGCCACCGGAGGCTGTGGAGCAGCAGAGGGCAAAATCTTGAAAATGGGGGCTTCAGTTGACTTGGCCTGTGCTCTCCTTTGGCTGAGTGACATCGTGTGTTTCCTAGCAGGTGAAGACATTCGTGGAGAGAGGCGGTTTCCATGCGTGCAGGCAAAGTGTGTGCTGAGATGATGAGTTGCAGGGGAGACCAGGGTGGACTCTCCAGACCCAGAATAGGCCTCTGGCAGGTATGTGTCAATATTTTCTGCCCATGGCACTCAGCCGGTTATTTGCATAGAATGTTAGGAGCGGAATTAGTAGTCTCCGGAGAGGCTGCCACTTGTCAGCGAGCTTCACCTGGCCAGGTCCCACGGTGATGTCAAGCTTCACCTGGCCAGGTCCGCCCGTGATGTAGCTCCCCAATCAATCACTACTCTCTAGACCTTCCAGATAGACTCCCAGAACTTCTCTCCCCATGGGCAAGCAGTAGAGCCAGAGGCCTTCCCCCTTTGCTCTTTGGTCTCTAGGCCCTCTGTCAGGCACTCCAAGGTGTGAAGTGACAAGGGGGAGAAGGAAGAGATTTCAGAGAACGAAGACAAGCAGAGAGAGACAGAGAGAGGCAAGAGATGCTGAGTGGGGATGCCTTGCCTACTGATATCCTCAGGAAAGTGGGAAAGAGGTACCTGGCGTGCTCTGCCAATGCCCTGAAGCAGTCCGCACCAGGGGCTCCCTTGTGCCTGCGTAGCCTTTCCCGGGGCGTGCTCAAATCCTGTGGCCACTAGGGGTCATAGGTCACAATGGAGGGCCCTGTGTCATCTGCCTGGCGGGCCGGATCTCTGCCATTGGCTCAGTCTTGTCACCAGGCCCATCCCAAGCTCCGCCCACTCTTGCGGTGGGGGGACTGTCTCTATGGTGATGGCAAAGAAGCCTCAGCCCCGCCCACCTGGCCTTGACTTCACCTACCTGGCCCTCTGACCCTCACTCAGACCTCTGTGTTGATAAAAATCAATGTCCGCCAGTGCCCAGGTGTCAGCATCTGGGATAAAGGATTCGGGACCTTGCCTGGGGCAGAAGGCAGCCTAGGTCAGCGGGTAGCTGGAAGTCTAGTGACTTGTGACACTGCTGCCAGTGACAAATGGTGACTCCCACACTCACATATCCCCTGGTGGCAGAATGCTAGTGATGGGTGGAGAAAGATCGCTCCGGAGCACACGTTTAATGGGGCACCAGCCAAAGCAAAGGCCAGGGCCAGTAGTGGACGTCGTGGAGCTGAATGGCGAGCCAGTGAAGGGCCCAAGGATCCCTCCTGTATGTGGCGAACAGGTCATCCGTGTCCCCACGTCCATCAACCATTGCACTGCTGGGGCCCAGGCTGCCAGGATTTCGGCCTTGCCTTCGGAGCCCGGCCACATAGGCAGCCTTGCACCGGAGGCGGGGACGTGTAGACAGCAAAAATTTGGAAACTGGCAGTGTTTCCTCGATTTCCCTGGCATGGGCCTCTTTGAGCGGCTTGCTTTTTTTCCTGGTATTATAGGGCCCTGACGGAGAAAGGCAGGATTACGTGTGCAGGAAAGGTGTGTGTTGAGAGGGTGACGACGTTGAGACCACGTTGGGATCTTTAGTCCCAGGAAAGGCCCCTGGCGGGTGTGGGTCAATGTTCTCTACCCATCCCCTTTGGCGGGGGGAGGTTTTCACCATACAAAGCAACAGCGCAATTATTCGTCGCCGGAGAGGTTGCATCTGCCCACAAGCTCCCCCTGGCCTGGGTCCGCCCCTACTGTATTGCGCGTGTCAGTCAACAGAAGCTAAGACCTTCCAGAGAGACTACCTGCTATTCTGTCCCCACGGGGAAGCAGTACAGCCAGAAGCCTCCCCCGTTCCATCTCTAGGCTCTCTCTCAGGCCCCTCATACTTGTGATGTGTCTCAGGGGTAGAATGAAGAGATTGCTCTGAGTGAACACATACGTGAGAGGCCAGAGATGCTGAGGAAGGGCGCCTTGCCTAGTGATATCCTAGCGTAAGTGGAAAAGAGGTACCTGCCTGCTGTCCCAGTGTGTCGAACGTGTTCACATCAGGGGTTGCCTACTGTGAAGTTATTCCCTGGGTGCCCTGGATTTTGTGGCCAAAGACGCAAGGGGCCGTTGTCTGTCCATGGGTAAAATGGAGGGCTCTGCGGAACTGGCCGGTTAGGCTGGACCTCTCCTATTGGCTGAGTGTTTGTGACTCGTCCCCGTCCGAAGTTCCGCCCAGCCTTCTGGTGGCTGTCACCATGGTGATTGGGAAAGAAGCCTTAGGCCCCACACTCAGCCCTCCCCTGGCCTACCTGGCCTCTTTCCCCTCATCTAGACCGCTGTGTGGATGAAAGAAAGGATGTCGGCCAGTGAGCACGTGTCCTGATTTCCTTGGAAGGATTAGGTTCCTTGCCTGGGCAGAAGACAGCCAAGGTCAGCCTGAGCCTAGACACCTAGTGACCTGTGACACTGCAGCCAGTGATAGATGTTGATGTCCACGCTCAGGTATCCGCAGGTGGCGGATTCAGTGTGGTGGGAAGAGAAGTGGAAGTAGAGATGACACACTCACGAGGGCACAGGCCAAAGGTCAGGGAAAATAGCTGAGGTCGTGGAGCTCTAGCGGAGCCAGTCTAGGGCCCAGGCCTCCCTGCTGTACGAGGCAAAGAGGTGATCCATATGCCGCCATCCGTAGATTCTGGACGGCTGGGGCCCTGGATGCCCGGATTTCGGCCTCGTCTACCGAGAAGTGACGCACATGCAGTGTGCCACCGGAGGCTGTGGAGCAGCAGAGGGCAAAATCTTGAAAATGGGGGCTTCAGTTGACTTGGCCTGTGCTCTCCTTTGGCTGAGTGACATCGTGTGTTTCCTAGCAGGTGAAGACATTCGTGGAGAGAGGCGGTTTCCATGCGTGCAGGCAAAGTGTGTGCTGAGATGATGAGTTGCAGGGGAGACCAGGGTGGACTCTCCAGACCCAGAATAGGCCTCTGGCAGGTATGTGTCAATATTTTCTGCCCATGGCACTCAGCCGGTTATTTGCATAGAATGTTAGGAGCGGAATTAGTAGTCTCCGGAGAGGCTGCCACTTGTCAGCGAGCTTCACCTGGCCAGGTCCCACGGTGATGTCAAGCTTCACCTGGCCAGGTCCGCCCGTGATGTAGCTCCCCAATCAATCACTACTCTCTAGACCTTCCAGATAGACTCCCAGAACTTCTCTCCCCATGGGCAAGCAGTAGAGCCAGAGGCCTTCCCCCTTTGCTCTTTGGTCTCTAGGCCCTCTGTCAGGCACTCCAAGGTGTGAAGTGACAAGGGGGAGAAGGAAGAGATTTCAGAGAACGAAGACAAGCAGAGAGAGACAGAGAGAGGCAAGAGATGCTGAGTGGGGATGCCTTGCCTACTGATATCCTCAGGAAAGTGGGAAAGAGGTACCTGGCGTGCTCTGCCAATGCCCTGAAGCAGTCCGCACCAGGGGCTCCCTTGTGCCTGCGTAGCCTTTCCCGGGGCGTGCTCAAATCCTGTGGCCACTAGGGGTCATAGGTCCCAATGGAGGGCCCTGTGTCATCTGCCTGGCGGGCCGGATCTCTGCCATTGGCTCAGTCTTGTCACCAGGCCCATCCCAAGCTCCGCCCACTCTTGCGGTGGGGGGACTGTCTCTATGGTGATGGCAAAGAAGCCTCAGCCCCGCCCACCTGGCCTTGACTTCACCTACCTGGCCCTCTGACCCTCACTCAGACCTCTGTGTTGATAAAAATCAATGTCCGCCAGTGCCCAGGTGTCAGCATCTGGGATAAAGGATTCGGGACCTTGCCTGGGGCAGAAGGCAGCCTAGGTCAGCGGGTAGCTGGAAGTCTAGTGACTTGTGACACTGCTGCCAGTGACAAATGGTGACTCCCACACTCACATATCCCCTGGTGGCAGAATGCTAGTGATGGGTGGAGAAAGATCGCTCCGGAGCACACGTTTAATGGGGCACCAGCCAAAGCAAAGGCCAGGGCCAGTAGTGGACGTCGTGGAGCTGAATGGCGAGCCAGTGAAGGGCCCAAGGATCCCTCCTGTATGTGGCGAACAGGTCATCCGTGTCCCCACGTCCATCAACCATTGCACTGCTGGGGCCCAGGCTGCCAGGATTTCGGCCTTGCCTTCGGAGCCCGGCCACATAGGCAGCCTTGCACCGGAGGCGGGGACGTGTAGACAGCAAAAATTTGGAAACTGGCAGTGTTTCCTCGATTTCCCTGGCATGGGCCTCTTTGAGCGGCTTGCTTTTTTTCCTGGTATTATAGGGCCCTGACGGAGAAAGGCAGGATTACGTGTGCAGGAAAGGTGTGTGTTGAGAGGGTGACGACGTTGAGACCACGTTGGGATCTTTAGTCCCAGGAAAGGCCCCTGGCGGGTGTGGGTCAATGTTCTCTACCCATCCCCTTTGGCGGGGGGAGGTTTTCACCATACAAAGCAACAGCGCAATTATTCGTCGCCGGAGAGGTTGCATCTGCCCACAAGCTCCCCCTGGCCTGGGTCCGCCCCTACTGTATTGCGCGTGTCAGTCAACAGAAGCTAAGACCTTCCAGAGAGACTACCTGCTATTCTGTCCCCACGGGGAAGCAGTACAGCCAGAAGCCTCCCCCGTTCCATCTCTAGGCTCTCTCTCAGGCCCCTCATACTTGTGATGTGTCTCAGGGGTAGAATGAAGAGATTCCTCTGAGTGAACACATACGTGAGAGGCCACAGATGCTGAGGAAGGGCGCCTTGCCTAGTGATATCCTAGCGTAAGTGGAAAAGAGGTACCTGCCTGCTGTCCCAGTGTGTCGAACGTGTTCACATCAGGGGTTGCCTACTGTGAAGTTATTCCCTGGGTGCCCTGGATTTTGTGGCCAAAGACGCAAGGGGCCGTTGTCTGTCCATGGGTAAAATGGAGGGCTCTGCGGAACTGGCCGGTTAGGCTGGACCTCTCCTATTGGCTGAGTGTTTGTGACTCGTCCCCGTCCGAAGTTCCGCCCAGCCTTCTGGTGGCTGTCACCATGGTGATTGGGAAAGAAGCCTTAGGCCCCACACTCAGCCCTCACCTGGCCTACCCGGCCTCTTTCCCCTCATCTAGACCGCTGTGTAGATAAAAGAAAGGATGTCGGCCAGTGAGCACGTGTCCTGATTTCCTTGGAAGGATTAGGTTCCTTGCCTGGGCAGAAGACAGCCAAGGTCAGCCTGAGCCTAGACACCTAGTGACCTGTGACACTGCAGCCAGTGATAGATGTTGATGTCCACGCTCAGGTATCCGCAGGTGGCGGATTCAGTGTGGTGGGAGGAGAAGTGGAAGTAGAGATGACACACTCAGGAGGGCACAGGCCAAAGGTCAGGGAAAATAGCTGAGGTCGTGGAGCTCTAGCGGAGCCAGTCTAGGGCCCAGGCCTCCCTGCTGTACGAGGCAAAGAGGTGATCCATATGCCGCCATCCGTAGATTCTGGACGGCTGGGGCCCTGGATGCCCGGATTTCGGCCTCGTCTACCGAGAAGTGACGCACATGCAGTGTGCCACCGGAGGCTGTGGAGCAGCAGAGGGCAAAATCTTGAAAATGGGGGCTTCAGTTGACTTGGCCTGTGCTCTCCTTTGGCTGAGTGACATCGTGTGTTTCCTAGCAGGTGAAGACATTCGTGGAGAGAGGCGGTTTCCATGCGTGCAGGCAAAGTGTGTGCTGAGATGATGAGTTGCAGGGGAGACCAGGGTGGACTCTCCAGACCCAGAATAGGCCTCTGGCAGGTATGTGTCAATGTTTTCTGCCCATGGCACTCAGCCGGTTATTTGCATAGAATGTTAGGAGCGGAATTAGTAGTCTCCGGAGAGGCTGCCACTTGTCAGCGAGCTTCACCTGGCCAGGTCCCACGGTGATGTCAAGCTTCACCTGGCCAGGTCCGCCCGTGATGTAGCTCCCCAATCAATCACTACTCTCTAGACCTTCCAGATAGACTCCCAGAACTTCTCTCCCCATGGGCAAGCAGTAGAGCCAGAGGCCTTCCCCCTTTGCTCTTTGGTCTCTAGGCCCTCTGTCAGGCACTCCAAGGTGTGAAGTGACAAGGGGGAGAAGGAAGAGATTTCAGAGAACGAAGACAAGCAGAGAGAGACAGAGAGAGGCAAGAGATGCTGAGTGGGGATGCCTTGCCTACTGATATCCTCAGGAAAGTGGGAAAGAGGTACCTGGCGTGCTCTGCCAATGCCCTGAAGCAGTCCGCACCAGGGGCTCCCTTGTGCCTGCGTAGCCTTTCCCGGGGCGTGCTCAAATCCTGTGGCCACTAGGGGTCATAGGTCACAATGGAGGGCCCTGTGTCATCTGCCTGGCGGGCCGGATCTCTGCCATTGGCTCAGTCTTGTCACCAGGCCCATCCCAAGCTCCGCCCACTCTTGCGGTGGGGGGACTGTCTCTATGGTGATGGCAAAGAAGCCTCAGCCCCGCCCACCTGGCCTTGACTTCACCTACCTGGCCCTCTGACCCTCACTCAGACCTCTGTGTTGATAAAAATCAATGTCCGCCAGTGCCCAGGTGTCAGCATCTGGGATAAAGGATTCGGGACCTTGCCTGGGGCAGAAGGCAGCCTAGGTCAGCGGGTAGCTGGAAGTCTAGTGACTTGTGACACTGCTGCCAGTGACAAATGGTGACTCCCACACTCACATATCCCCTGGTGGCAGAATGCTAGTGATGGGTGGAGAAAGATCGCTCCGGAGCACACGTTTAATGGGGCACCAGCCAAAGCAAAGGCCAGGGCCAGTAGTGGACGTCGTGGAGCTGAATGGCGAGCCAGTGAAGGGCCCAAGGATCCCTCCTGTATGTGGCGAACAGGTCATCCGTGTCCCCACGTCCATCAACCATTGCACTGCTGGGGCCCAGGCTGCCAGGATTTCGGCCTTGCCTTCGGAGCCCGGCCACATAGGCAGCCTTGCACCGGAGGCGGGGACGTGTAGACAGCAAAAATTTGGAAACTGGCAGTGTTTCCTCGATTTCCCTGGCATCGGCCTTTTTGAGCGGCTTGCTTTTTTTCCTGGTAGGATAGGGCCCTGACGGAGAAAGGCAGGATTACGTGTGCAGGAAAGGTGTGTGTTGAGAGGGTGACGACGTTGAGACCACGTTGGGATCTTTAGTCCCAGGAAAGGCCCCTGGCGGGTGTGGGTCAATGTTCTCTACCCATCCCCCTTGGCGGGGGGAGGTTTTCACCATACAAAGCAGCAGCGCAATTATTCGTCGCCGGAGAGGTTGCATCTGCCCACAAGCTCCACCTGGCCAGGGTCCGCCCCTACTGTATTGGGCGTGTCAGTCAAAAGAAGCTAAGACCTTCCAGAGAGACTACCTGCTATTCTGTCCCCACGGGGAAGCAGTACAGCCAGAAGCCTCCCCCGTTCCATCTCTAGGCTCTCTCTCAGGCCCCTCATACTTGTGATGTGTCTCAGGGGTAGAATGAAGAGATTCCTCTGAGTGAACACATACGTGAGAGGCCACAGATGCTGAGGAAGGGCGCCTTGCCTAGTGATATCCTAGCGTAAGTGGAAAAGAGGTACCTGCCTGCTGTCCCAGTGTGTCGAACGTGTTCACATCAGGGGTTGCCTACTGTGAAGTTATTCCCTGGGTGCCCTGGATTTTGTGGCCAAAGACGCAAGGGGCCGTTGTCTGTCCATGGGTAAAATGGAGGGCTCTGCGGAACTGGCCGGTTAGGCTGGACCTCTCCTATTGGCTGAGTGTTTGTGACTCGTCCCCGTCCGAAGTTCCGCCCAGCCTTCCGGTGGCTGTCACCATGGTGATTGGGAAAGAAGCCTTAGGCCCCACACTCAGCCCTCCCCTGGCCTACCTGGCCTCTTTCCCCTCATCTAGACCGCTGTGTGGATGAAAGAAAGGATGTCGGCCAGTGAGCACGTGTCCTGATTTCCTTGGAAGGATTAGGTTCCTTGCCTGGGCAGAAGACAGCCAAGGTCAGCCTGAGCCTAGACACCTAGTGACCTGTGACACTGCAGCCAGTGATAGATGTTGATGTCCACGCTCAGGTATCCGCAGGTGGCGGATTCAGTGTGGTGGGAAGAGAAGTGGAAGTAGAGATGACACACTCACGAGGGCACAGGCCAAAGGTCAGGGAAAATAGCTGAGGTCGTGGAGCTCTAGCGGAGCCAGTCTAGGGCCCAGGCCTCCCTGCTGTACGAGGCAAAGAGGTGATCCATATGCCGCCATCCGTAGATTCTGGACGGCTGGGGCCCTGGATGCCCGGATTTCGGCCTCGTCTACCGAGAAGTGACGCACATGCAGTGTGCCACCGGAGGCTGTGGAGCAGCAGAGGGCAAAATCTTGAAAATGGGGGCTTCAGTTGACTTGGCCTGTGCTCTCCTTTGGCTGAGTGACATCGTGTGTTTCCTAGCAGGTGAAGACATTCGTGGAGAGAGGCGGTTTCCATGCGTGCAGGCAAAGTGTGTGCTGAGATGATGAGTTGCAGGGGAGACCAGGGTGGACTCTCCAGACCCAGAATAGGCCTCTGGCAGGTATGTGTCAATGTTTTCTGCCCATGGCACTCAGCCGGTTATTTGCATAGAATGTTAGGAGCGGAATTAGTAGTCTCCGGAGAGGCTGCCACTTGTCAGCGAGCTTCACCTGGCCAGGTCCCACGGTGATGTCAAGCTTCACCTGGCCAGGTCCGCCCGTGATGTAGCTCCCCAATCAATCACTACTCTCTAGACCTTCCAGATAGACTCCCAGAACTTCTCTCCCCATGGGCAAGCAGTAGAGCCAGAGGCCTTCCCCCTTTGCTCTTTGGTCTCTAGGCCCTCTGTCAGGCACTCCAAGGTGTGAAGTGACAAGGGGGAGAAGGAAGAGATTTCAGAGAACGAAGACAAGCAGAGAGAGACAGAGAGAGGCAAGAGATGCTGAGTGGGGATGCCTTGCCTACTGATATCCTCAGGAAAGTGGGAAAGAGGTACCTGGCGTGCTCTGCCAATGCCCTGAAGCAGTCCGCACCAGGGGCTCCCTTGTGCCTGCGTAGCCTTTCCCGGGGCGTGCTCAAATCCTGTGGCCACTAGGGGTCATAGGTCCCAATGGAGGGCCCTGTGTCATCTGCCTGGCGGGCCGGATCTCTGCCATTGGCTCAGTCTTGTCACCAGGCCCATCCCAAGCTCCGCCCACTCTTGCGGTGGGGGGACTGTCTCTATGGTGATGGCAAAGAAGCCTCAGCCCCGCCCACCTGGCCTTCACTTCACCTACCTGGCCCTCTGACCCTCACTCAGACCTCTGTGTTGATAAAAATCAATGTCCGCCAGTGCCCAGGTGTCAGCATCTGGGATAAAGGATTCGGGACCTTGCCTGGGGCAGAAGGCAGCCTAGGTCAGCAGGTAGCTGGAAGTCTAGTGACTTGTGACACTGCTGCCAGTGACAAATGGTGACTCCCACACTCACATATCCCCTGGTGGCAGAATGCTAGTGATGGGTGGAGAAAGATCGCTCCGGAGCACACGTTTAATGGGGCACCAGCCAAAGCAAAGGCCAGGGCCAGTAGTGGACGTCGTGGAGCTGAATGGCGAGCCAGTGAAGGGCCCAAGGATCCCTCCTGTATGTGGCGAACAGGTCATCCGTGTCCCCACGACCATCAACCATTGCACTGCTGGGGCCCAGGCTGCCAGGATTTCGGCCTTGCCTTCGGAGCCCGGCCACATAGGCAGCCTTGCACCGGAGGCGGGGACGTGTAGACAGCAAAAATTTGGAAACTGGCAGTGTTTCCTCGATTTCCCTGGCATGGGCCTCTTTGAGCGGCTTGCTTTTTTTCCTGGTAGGATAGGGCCCTGACGGAGAAAGGCAGGATTACGTGTGCAGGAAAGGTGTGTGTTGAGAGGGTGACGACGTTGAGACCACGTTGGGATCTTTAGTCCCAGGAAAGGCCCCTGGCGGGTGTGGGTCAATGTTCTCTACCCATCCCCCTTGGCGGGGGGAGGTTTTCACCATACAAAGCAGCAGCGCAATTATTCGTCGCCGGAGAGGTTGCATCTGCCCACAAGCTCCACCTGGCCAGGGTCCGCCCCTACTGTATTGCGCGTGTCAGTCAACAGAAGCTAAGACCTTCCAGAGAGACTACCTGCTATTCTGTCCCCACGGGGAAGCAGTACAGCCAGAAGCCTCCCCCATTCCATCTCTAGGCTCTCTCTCAGGCCCCTCATACTTGTGATGTGTCTCAGGGGTAGAATGAAGAGATTCCTCTGAGTGAACACATACGTGAGAGGCCACAGATGCTGAGGAAGGGCGCCTTGCCTAGTGATATCCTAGCGTAAGTGGAAAAGAGGTACCTGCCTGCTGTCCCAGTGTGTCGAACGTGTTCACATCAGGGGTTGCCTACTGTGAAGTTATTCCCTGGGTGCCCTGGATTTTGTGGCCAAAGACGCAAGGGGCCGTTGTCTGTCCATGGGTAAAATGGAGGGCTCTGCAGAACTGGCCGGTTAGGCTGGACCTCTCGTATTGGCTGAGTGTTTGTGACTCGTCCCCGTCCGATGTTCCGCCCAGCCTTCCGGTGGCTGTCACCATGGTGATTGGGAAAGAAGCCTTAGGCCCCACACTCAGCCCTCACCTGGCCTACCTGGCCTCTTTCCCCTCATCTAGACCGCTGCGTGGATGAAAGTAAAGATGTCGGCCAGTGAGCACGTGTCCTGATTTCCTTGGAAGGATTAGGTTCCTTGCCTGGGCAGAAGACAGCCAAGGTCAGCCTGAGCCTAGACACCTAGTGACCTGTGACACTGCAGCCAGTGATAGATGTTGATGTCCACGCTCAGGTATCCGCAGGTGGCGGATTCAGTGTGGTGGGAAGAGAAGTGGAAGTAGAGATGACACAATCACGAGGGCACAGGCCAAAGGTCAGGGAAAATAGCTGAGGTCGTGGAGCTCTAGCGGAGCCAGTCTAGGGCCCAGGCCTCCCTGCTGTACGAGGCAAAGAGGTGATCCATATGCCGCCATCCGTAGATTCTGGACGGCTGGGGCCCTGGATGCCCGGATTTCGGCCTCGTCTACCGAGAAGTGACGCACATGCAGTGTGCCACCGGAGGCTGTGGAGCAGCAGAGGGCAAAATCTTGAAAATGGGGGCTTCAGTTGACTTGGCCTGTGCTCTCCTTTGGCTGAGTGACATCGTGTGTTTCCTAGCAGGTGAAGACATTCGTGGAGAGAGGCGGTTTCCATGCGTGCAGGCAAAGTGTGTGCTGAGATGATGAGTTGCAGGGGAGACCAGAGTGGACTCTCCAGACCCAGAATAGGCCTCTGGCAGGTATGTGTCAATGTTTTCTGCCCATGGCACTCAGCCGGTTATTTGCATAGAATGTTAGGAGCAGAATTAGTAGTCTCCGGAGAGGCTGCCACTTGTCAGCGAGCTTCACCTGGCCAGGTCCCACGGTGATGTCAAGCTTCACCTGGCCAGGTCTGCCCGTGATGTAGCTCCCCAATCAATCACTACTCTCTAGACCTTCCAGATAGACTCCCAGAACTTCTGTCCCCATGGGCAAGCAGTAGAGCCAGAGGCCTTTCCCCTTTGCTCTTTGGTCTCTAGGCCCTCTGTCAGGCACTCCAAGGTGTGAAGTGACAAGGGGGAGAAGGAAGAGATTTCAGAGAACGAAGACAAGCAGAGAGAGACAGAGAGAGGCAAGAGATGCTGAGTGGGGATGCCTTGCCTACTGATATCCTCAGGAAAGTGGGAAAGAGGTACCTGGCGTGCTCTGCCAATGCCCTGAAGCAGTCCGCACCAGGGGCTCCCTTGTGCCTGCGTAGCCTTTCCCGGGGCGTGCTCAAATCCTGTGGCCACTAGGGGTCATAGGTCCCAATGGAGGGCCCTGTGTCATCTGCCTGGCGGGCCGGATCTCTGCCATTGGCTCAGTCTTGTCACCAGGCCCATCCCAAGCTCCGCCCACTCTTGCGGTGGGGGGACTGTCTCTATGGTGATGGCAAAGAAGCCTCAGCCCCGCCCACCTGGCCTTCACTTCACCTACCTGGCCCTCTGACCCTCACTCAGACCTCTGTGTTGATAAAAATCAATGTCCGCCAGTGCCCAGGTGTCAGCATCTGGGATAAAGGATTCGGGACCTTGCCTGGGGCAGAAGGCAGCCTAGGTCAGCGGGTAGCTGGAAGTCTAGTGACTTGTGACACTGCTGCCATTGACAAATGGTGACTCCCACACTCAGATATCCCCTGGTGGCAGAATGCTAGTGATGGGTGGAGAAAGATCGCTCCGGAGCACACGTTTAATGGGGCACCAGCCAAAGCAAAGGCCAGGGCCAGTAGTGGACGTCGTGGAGCTGAATGGCGAGCCAGTGAAGGGCCCAAGGATCCCTCCTGTATGTGGCGAACAGGTCATCCGTGTCCCCACGTCCATCAACCATTGCACTGCTGGGGCCCAGGCTGCCAGGATTTCGGCCTTGCCTTCGGAGCCCGGCCACATAGGCAGCCTTGCACCGGAGGCGGGGACGTGTAGACAGCAAAAATTTGGAAACTGGCAGTGTTTCCTCGATTTCCCTGGCATCGGCCTCTTTGAGCGGCTTGCTTTTTTTCCTGGTAGCATAGGGCCCTGACGGAGAAAGGCAGGATTACGTGTGCAGGAAAGGTGTGTGTTGAGAGGGTGACGACGTTGAGACCACGTTGGGATCTTTAGTCCCAGGAAAGGCCCCTGGCGGGTGTGGGTCAATGTTCTCTACCCATCCCCCTTGGCGGGGGGAGGTTTTCACCATACAAAGCAGCAGCGCAATTATTCGTCGCCGGAGAGGTTGCATCTGCCCACAAGCTCCCCCTGGCCAGGGTCCGCCCCTACTGTATTGCGCGTGTCAGTCAACAGAAGCTAAGACCTTCCAGAGAGACTACCTGCTATTCTGTCCCCACGGGGAAGCAGTACAGCCAGAAGCCTCCCCCGTTCCATCTCTAGGCTCTCTCTCAGGCCCCTCATACTTGTGATGTGTCTCAGGGGTAGAATGAAGAGATTCCTCTGAGTGAACACATACGTGAGAGGCCAGAGATGCTGAGGAAGGGCGCCTTGCCTAGTGATATCCTAGCGTAAGTGGAAAAGAGGTACCTGCCTGCTGTCCCAGTGTGTCGAACGTGTTCACATCAGGGGTTGCCTACTGTGAAGTTATTCCCTGGGTGCCCTGGATTTTGTGGCCAAAGACGCAAGGGGCCGTTGTCTGTCCATGGGTAAAATGGAGGGCTCTGCGGAACTGGCCGGTTAGGCTGGACCTCTCCTATTGGCTGAGTGTTTGTGACTCGTCCCCGTCCGAAGTTCCGCCCAGCCTTCCGGTGGCTGTCACCATAGTGATTGGGAAAGAAGCCTTAGGCCCCACACTCAGCCCTCACCTGGCCTACCTGGCCTCTTTCCCCTCATCTAGACCGCTGTGTGGATGAAAGAAAGGATGTCGGCCAGTGAGCACGTGTCCTGATTTCCTTGGAAGGATTAGGTTCCTTGCCTGGGCAGAAGACAGCCAAGGTCAGCCTGAGCCTAGACACCTAGTGACCTGTGACACTGCAGCCAGTGATAGATGTTGATGTCCACGCTCAGGTATCCGCAGGTGGCGGATTCAGTGTGGTGGGAAGAGAAGTGGAAGTAGAGATGACACACTCACGAGGGCACAGGCCAAAGGTCAGGGAAAATAGCTGAGGTCGTGGAGCTCTAGCGGAGCCAGTCTAGGGCCCAGGCCTCCCTGCTGTACGAGGCAAAGAGGTGATCCATATGCCGCCATCCGTAGATTCTGGACGGCTGGGGCCCTGGATGCCCGGATTTCGGCCTCGTCTACCGAGAAGTGACGCACATGCAGTGTGCCACCGGAGGCTGTGGAGCAGCAGAGGGCAAAATCTTGAAAATGGGGGCTTCAGTTGACTTGGCCTGTGCTCTCCTTTGGCTGAGTGACATCGTGTGTTTCCTAGCAGGTGAAGACATTCGTGGAGAGAGGCGGTTTCCATGCGTGCAGGCAAAGTGTGTGCTGAGATGATGAGTTGCAGGGGAGACCAGGGTGGACTCTCCAGACCCAGAATAGGCCTCTGGCAGGTATGTGTCAATGTTTTCTGCCCATGGCACTCAGCCGGTTATTTGCATAGAATGTTAGGAGCGGAATTACTAGTCTCCGGAGAGGCTGCCACTTGTCAGCGAGCTTCACCTGGCCAGGTCCCACGGTGATGTCAAGCTTCACCTGGCCAGGTCCGCCCGTGATGTAGCTCCCCAATCAATCACTACTCTCTAGACCTTCCAGATAGACTCCCAGAACTTCTGTCCCCATGGGCAAGCAGTAGAGCCAGAGGCCTTCCCCCTTTGCTCTTTGGTCTCTAGGCCCTCTGTCAGGCACTCCAAGGTGTGAAGTGACAAGGGGGAGAAGGAAGAGATTTCAGAGAACGAAGACAAGCAGAGAGAGAGAGAGAGAGGCAAGAGATGCTGAGTGGGGATGCCTTGCCTACTGATATCCTCAGGAAAGTGGGAAAGAGGTACCTGGCGTGCTCTGCCAATGCCCTGAAGCAGTCCGCACCAGGGGCTCCCTTGTGCCTGCGTAGCCTTTCCCGGGGCGTGCTCAAATCCTGTGGCCACTAGGGGTCATAGGTCACAATGGAGGGCCCTGTGTCATCTGCCTGGCGGGCCGGATCTCTGCCATTGGCTCAGTCTTGTCACCAGGCCCATCCCAAGCTCCGCCCACTCTTGCGGTGGGGGGACTGTCTCTATGGTGATGGCAAAGAAGCCTCAGCCCCGCCCACCTGGCCTTGACTTCACCTACCTGGCCCTCTGACCCTCACTCAGACCTCTGTGTTGATAAAAATCAATGTCCGCCAGTGCCCAGGTGTCAGCATCTGGGATAAAGGATTCGGGACCTTGCCTGGGGCAGAAGGCAGCCTAGGTCAGCGGGTAGCTGGAAGTCTAGTGACTTGTGACACTGCTGCCAGTGACAAATGGTGACTCCCACACTCACATATCCCCTGGTGGCAGAATGCTAGTGATGGGTGGAGAAAGATCGCTCCGGAGCACACGTTTAATGGGGCACCAGCCAAAGCAAAGGCCAGGGCCAGTAGTGGACGTCGTGGAGCTGAATGGCGAGCCAGTGAAGGGCCCAAGGATCCCTCCTGTATGTGGCGAACAGGTCATCCGTGTCCCCACGACCATCAACCATTGCACTGCTGGGGCCCAGGCTGCCAGGATTTCGGCCTTGCCTTCGGAGCCCGGCCACATAGGCAGCCTTGCACCGGAGGCGGGGACGTGTAGACAGCAAAAATTTGGAAACTGGCAGTGTTTCCTCGATTTCCCTGGCATGGGCCTCTTTGAGCGGCTTGCTTTTTTTCCTGGTAGGATAGGGCCCTGACGGAGAAAGGCAGGATTACGTGTGCAGGAAAGGTGTGTGTTGAGAGGGTGACGACGTTGAGACCACGTTGGGATCTTTAGTCCCAGGAAAGGCCCCTGGCGGGTGTGGGTCAATGTTCTCTACCGATCCCCCTTGGCGGGGGGAGGTTTTCACCATACAAAGCAGCAGCGCAATTATTCGTCGCCGGAGAGGTTGCATCTGCCCACAAGCTCCCCCTGGCCAGGGTCCGCCCCTACTGTATTGCGCGTGTCAGTCAACAGAAGCTAAGACCTTCCAGAGAGACTACCTGCTATTCTGTCCCCACGGGGAAGCAGTACAGCCAGAAGCCTCCCCCGTATCATCTCTAGGCTCTCTCTCAGGCCCCTCATACTTGTGATGTGTCTCAGGGGTAGAATGAAGAGATTCCTCTGAGTGAACACATACGTGAGAGGCCAGAGATGCTGAGGAAGGGCGCCTTGCCTAGTGATATCCTAGCGTAAGTGGAAAAGAGGTACTTGCCTGCTGTCCCAGTGTGTCGAACGTGTTCACATCAGGGGTTGCCTACTGTGAAGTTATTCCCTGGGTGCCCTGGATTTTGTGGCCAAAGACGCAAGGGGCCGTTGTCTGTCCATGGGTAAAATGGAGGGCTCTGCGGAACTGGCCGGTTAGGCTGGACCTCTCCTATTGGCTGAGTGTTTGTGACTCGTCCCCGTCCGAAGTTCCGCCCAGCCTTCCGGTGGCTGTCACCATGGTGATTGGGAAAGAAGCCTTAGGCCCCACACTCAGCCCTCACCTGGCCTACCTGGCCTCTTTCCCCTCATCTAGACCGCTGCGTGGATGAAAGTAAGGATGTCGGCCAGTGAGCACGTGTCCTCATTTCCTTGGAAGGATTAGGTTCCTTGCCTGGGCAGAAGACAGCCAAGGTCAGCCTGAGCCTAGACACCTAGTGACCTGTGACACTGCAGCCAGTGATAGATGTTGATGTCCACGCTCAGGTACCCGCAGGTGGCGGATTCAGTGTGGTGGGAAGAGAAGTGGAAGTAGAGATGACACACTCACGAGGGCACAGGCCAAAGGTCAGGGAAAATAGCTGAGGTCGTGGAGCTCTAGCGGAGCCAGTCTAGGGCCCAGGCCTCCCTGCTGTACGAGGCAAAGAGGTGATCCATATGCCGCCATCCGTAGATTCTGGACGGCTGGGGCCCTGGATGCCCGGATTTCGGCCTCGTCTACCGAGAAGTGACGCACATGCAGTGTGCCACCGGAGGCTGTGGAGCAGCAGAGGGCAAAATCTTGAAAATGGGGGCTTCAGTTGACTTGGCCTGTGCTCTCCTTTGGCTGAGTGACATCGTGTGTTTCCTAGCAGGTGAAGACATTCGTGGAGAGAGGCGGTTTCCATGCGTGCAGGCAAAGTGTGTGCTGAGATGATGAGTTGCAGGGGAGACCAGAGTGGACTCTCCAGACCCAGAATAGGCCTCTGGCAGGTATGTGTCAATGTTTTCTGCCCATGGCACTCAGCCGGTTATTTGCATAGAATGTTAGGAGCGGAATTAGTAGTCTCCGGAGAGGCTGCCACTTGTCAGCGAGCTTCACCTGGCCAGGTCCCACGGTGATGTCAAGCTTCACCTGGCCAGGTCCGCCCGTGATGTAGCTCCCCAATCAATCACTACTCTCTAGACCTTCCAGATAGACTCCCAGAACTTCTGTAACCATGGGCAAGCAGTAGAGCCAGAGGCCTTCCCCCTTTGCTCTTTGGTCTCTAGGCCCTCTGTCAGGCACTCCAAGGTGTGAAGTGACAAGGGGGAGAAGGAAGAGATTTCAGAGAACGAAGACAAGCAGAGAGAGAGAGAGAGAGGCAAGAGATGCTGAGTGGGGATGCCTTGCCTACTGATATCCTCAGGAAAGTGGGAAAGAGGTACCTGGCGTGCTCTGCCAATGCCCTGAAGCAGTCCGCACCAGGGGCTCCCTTGTGCCTGCGTAGCCTTTCCCGGGGCGTGCTCAAATCCTGTGGCCACTAGGGGTCATAGGTCACAATGGAGGGCCCTGTGTCATCTGCCTGGCGGGCCGGATCTCTGCCATTGGCTCAGTCTTGTCACCAGGCCCATCCCAAGCTCCGCCCACCCTTGCGGTGGGGGGACTGTCTCTATGGTGATGGCAAAGAAGCCTCAGCCCCACCCACCTGGCCTTGACTTCACCTACCTGGCCCTCTGACCCTCACTCAGACCTCTGTGTTGATAAAAATCAATGTCCGCCAGTGCCCAGGTGTCAGCATCTGGGATAAAGGATTCGGGACCTTGCCTGGGGCAGAAGGCAGCCTAGGTCAGCGGGTAGCTGGAAGTCTAGTGACTTGTGACACTGCTGCCAGTGACAAATGGTGACTCCCACACTCACATATCCCCTGGTGGCAGAATGCTAGTGATGGGTGGAGAAAGATCGCTCCGGAGCACACGTTTAATGGGGCACCAGCCAAAGCAAAGGCCAGGGCCAGTAGTGGACGTGGTGGAGCTGAATGGCGAGCCAGTGAAGGGCCCAAGGATCCCTCCTGTATGTGGCGAACAGGACATCCGTGTCCCCACGTCCATCAACCATTGCACTGCTGGGGCCCAGGCTGCCAGGATTTCGGCCTTGCCTTCGGAGCCCGGCCACATAGGCAGCCTTGCACCGGAGGCGGGGACGTGTAGACAGCAAAAATTTGGAAACTGGCAGTGTTTCCTCGATTTCCCTGGCATCGGCCTTTTTGAGCGGCTTGCTTTTTTTCCTGGTAGGATAGGGCCCTGACGGAGAAAGGCAGGATTACGTGTGCAGGAAAGGTGTGTGTTGAGAGGGTGACGACGTTGAGACCACGTTGGGATCTTTAGTCCCAGGAAAGGCCCCTGGCGGGTGTGGGTCAATGTTCTCTACCCATCCCCCTTGGCGGGGGGAGGTTTTCACCATACAAAGCAGCAGCGCAATTATTCGTCGCCGGAGAGGTTGCATCTGCCCACAAGCTCCCCCTGGCCAGGGTCCGCCCCTACTGTATTGCGCGTGTCAGTCAACAGAAGCTAAGACCTTCCAGAGAGACTACCTGCTATTCTGTCCCCACGGGGAAGCAGTACAGCCAGAAGCCTCCCCCGTTCCATCTCTAGGCTCTCTCTCAGGCCCCTCATACTTGTGATGTGTCTCAGGGGTAGAATGAAGAGATTCCTCTGAGTGAACACATACGTGAGAGGCCACAGATGCTGAGGAAGGGCGCCTTGCCTAGTGATATCCTAGCGTAAGTGGAAAAGAGGTACCTGCCTGCTGTCCCAGTGTGTCGAACGTGTTCACATCAGGGGTTGCCTACTGTGAAGTTATTCCCTGGGTGCCCTGGATTTTGTGGCCAAAGACGCAAGGGGCCGTTGTCTGTCCATGGGTAAAATGGAGGGCTCTGCGGAACTGGCCGGTTAGGCTGGACCTCTCCTATTGGCTGAGTGTTTGTGACTCGTCCCCGTCCGAAGTTCCGCCCAGCCTTCCGGTGGCTGTCACCATAGTGATTGGGAAAGAAGCCTTAGGCCCCACACTCAGCCCTCACCGGGCCTACCTGGCCTCTTTCCCCTCATCTAGACCGCTGTGTGGATGAAAGAAAGGATGTCGGCCAGTGAGCACGTGTCCTCATTTCCTTGGAAGGATTAGGTTCCTTGCCTGGGCAGAAGACAGCCAAGGTCAGCCTGAGCCTAGACACCTAGTGACCTGTGACACTGCAGCCAGTGATAGATGTTGATGTCCACGCTCAGGTATCCGCAGGTGGCGGATTCAGTGTGGTGGGAAGAGAAGTGGAAGTAGAGATGACACAATCACGAGGGCACAGGCCAAAGGTCAGGGAAAATAGCTGAGGTCGTGGAGCTCTAGCGGAGCCAGTCTAGGGCCCAGGCCTCCCTGCTGTACGAGGCAAAGAGGTGATCCATATGCCGCCATCCGTAGATTCTGGACGGCTGGGGCCCTGGATGCCCGGATTTCGGCCTCGTCTACCGAGAAGTGACGCACATGCAGTGTGCCACCGGAGGCTGTGGAGCAGCAGAGGGCAAAATCTTGAAAATGGGGGCTTCAGTTGACTTGGCCTGTGCTCTCCTTTGGCTGAGTGACATCGTGTGTTTCCTAGCAGGTGAAGACATTCGTGGAGAGAGGCGGTTTCCATGCGTGCAGGCAAAGTGTGTGCTGAGATGATGAGTTGCAGGGGAGACCAGGGTGGACTCTCCAGACCCAGAATAGGCCTCTGGCAGGTATGTGTCAATGTTTTCTGCCCATGGCACTCAGCCGGTTATTTGCATAGAATGTTAGGAGCGGAATTACTAGTCTCCGGAGAGGCTGCCACTTGTCAGCGAGCTTCACCTGGCCAGGTCCCACGGTGATGTCAAGCTTCACCTGGCCAGGTCCGCCCGTGATGTAGCTCCCCAATCAATCACTACTCTCTAGACCTTCCAGATAGACTCCCAGAACTTCTGTCCCCATGGGCAAGCAGTAGAGCCAGAGGCCTTCCCCCTTTGCTCTTTGGTCTCTAGGCCCTCTGTCAGGCACTCCAAGGTGTGAAGTGACAAGGGGGAGAAGGAAGAGATTTCAGAGAACGAAGACAAGCAGAGAGAGAGAGAGAGAGGCAAGAGATGCTGAGTGGGGATGCCTTGCCTACTGATATCCTCAGGAAAGTGGGAAAGAGGTACCTGGCGTGCTCTGCCAATGCCCTGAAGCAGTCCGCACCAGGGGCTCCCTTGTGCCTGCGTAGCCTTTCCCGGGGCGTGCTCAAATCCTGTGGCCACTAGGGGTCATAGGTCACAATGGAGGGCCCTGTGTCATCTGCCTGGCGGGCCGGATCTCTGCCATTGGCTCAGTCTTGTCACCAGGCCCATCCCAAGCTCCGCCCACTCTTGCGGTGGGGGGACTGTCTCTATGGTGATGGCAAAGAAGCCTCAGCCCCGCCCACCTGGCCTTGACTTCACCTACCTGGCCCTCTGACCCTCACTCAGACCTCTGTGTTGATAAAAATCAATGTCCGCCAGTGCCCAGGTGTCAGCATCTGGGATAAAGGATTCGGGACCTTGCCTGGGGCAGAAGGCAGCCTAGGTCAGCGGGTAGCTGGAAGTCTAGTGACTTGTGACACTGCTGCCAGTGACAAATGGTGACTCCCACACTCACATATCCCCTGGTGGCAGAATGCTAGTGATGGGTGGAGAAAGATCGCTCCGGAGCACACGTTTAATGGGGCACCAGCCAAAGCAAAGGCCAGGGCCAGTAGTGGACGTCGTGGAGCTGAATGGCGAGCCAGTGAAGGGCCCAAGGATCCCTCCTGTATGTGGCGAACAGGTCATCCGTGTCCCCACGACCATCAACCATTGCACTGCTGGGGCCCAGGCTGCCAGGATTTCGGCCTTGCCTTCGGAGCCCGGCCACATAGGCAGCCTTGCACCGGAGGCGGGGACGTGTAGACAGCAAAAATTTGGAAACTGGCAGTGTTTCCTCGATTTCCCTGGCATGGGCCTCTTTGAGCGGCTTGCTTTTTTTCCTGGTAGGATAGGGCCCTGACGGAGAAAGGCAGGATTACGTGTGCAGGAAAGGTGTGTGTTGAGAGGGTGACGACGTTGAGACCACGTTGGGATCTTTAGTCCCAGGAAAGGCCCCTGGCGGGTGTGGGTCAATGTTCTCTACCGATCCCCCTTGGCGGGGGGAGGTTTTCACCATACAAAGCAGCAGCGCAATTATTCGTCGCCGGAGAGGTTGCATCTGCCCACAAGCTCCCCCTGGCCAGGGTCCGCCCCTACTGTATTGCGCGTGTCAGTCAACAGAAGCTAAGACCTTCCAGAGAGACTACCTGCTATTCTGTCCCCACGGGGAAGCAGTACAGCCAGAAGCCTCCCCCGTATCATCTCTAGGCTCTCTCTCAGGCCCCTCATACTTGTGATGTGTCTCAGGGGTAGAATGAAGAGATTCCTCTGAGTGAACACATACGTGAGAGGCCACAGATGCTGAGGAAGGGCGCCTTGCCTAGTGATATCCTAGCGTAAGTGGAAAAGAGGTACTTGCCTGCTGTCCCAGTGTGTCGAACGTGTTCACATCAGGGGTTGCCTACTGTGAAGTTATTCCCTGGGTGCCCTGGATTTTGTGGCCAAAGACGCAAGGGGCCGTTGTCTGTCCATGGGTAAAATGGAGGGCTCTGCGGAACTGGCCGGTTAGGCTGGACCTCTCCTATTGGCTGAGTGTTTGTGACTCGTCCCCGTCCGAAGTTCCGCCCAGCCTTCCGGTGGCTGTCACCATGGTGATTGGGAAAGAAGCCTTAGGCCCCACACTCAGTCCTCACCTGGCCTACCTGGCCTCTTTCCCCTCATCTAGACCGCTGTGTGGATGAAAGAAAGGATGTCGGCCAGTCAGCACGTGTCCTGATTTCCTTGGAAGGATTAGGTTCCTTGCCTGGGCAGAAGACAGCCAAGGTCAGCCTGAGCCTAGACACCTAGTGACCTGTGACACTGCAGCCAGTGATAGATGTTGATGTCCACGCTCAGGTACCCGCAGGTGGCGGATTCAGTGTGGTGGGAAGAGAAGTGGAAGTAGAGATGACACAATCACGAGGGCACAGGCCAAAGGTCAGGGAAAATAGCTGAGGTCGTGGAGCTCTAGCGGAGCCAGTCTAGGGCCCAGGCCTCCCTGCTGTACGAGGCAAAGAGGTGATCCATATGCCGCCATCCGTAGATTCTGGACGGCTGGGGCCCTGGATGCCCGGATTTCGGCCTCGTCTACCGAGAAGTGACGCACATGCAGTGTGCCACCGGAGGCTGTGGAGCAGCAGAGGGCAAAATCTTGAAAATGGGGGCTTCAGTTGACTTGGCCTGTGCTCTCCTTTGGCTGAGTGACATCGTGTGTTTCCTAGCAGGTGAAGACATTCGTGGAGAGAGGCGGTTTCCATGCGTGCAGGCAAAGTGTGTGCTGAGATGATGAGTTGCAGGGGAGACCAGAGTGGACTCTCCAGACCCAGAATAGGCCTCTGGCAGGTATGTGTCAATGTTTTCTGCCCATGGCACTCAGCCGGTTATTTGCATAGAATGTTAGGAGCGGAATTAGTAGTCTCCGGAGAGGCTGCCACTTGTCAGCGAGCTTCACCTGGCCAGGTCCCACGGTGATGTCAAGCTTCACCTGGCCAGGTCCGCCCGTGATGTAGCTCCCCAATCAATCACTACTCTCTAGACCTTCCAGATAGACTCCCAGAACTTCTGTAACCATGGGCAAGCAGTAGAGCCAGAGGCCTTCCCCCTTTGCTCTTTGGTCTCTAGGCCCTCTGTCAGGCACTCCAAGGTGTGAAGTGACAAGGGGGAGAAGGAAGAGATTTCAGAGAACGAAGACAAGCAGAGAGAGAGAGAGAGAGGCAAGAGATGCTGAGTGGGGATGCCTTGCCTACTGATATCCTCAGGAAAGTGGGAAAGAGGTACCTGGCGTGCTCTGCCAATGCCCTGAAGCAGTCCGCACCAGGGGCTCCCTTGTGCCTGCGTAGCCTTTCCCGGGGCGTGCTCAAATCCTGTGGCCACTAGGGGTCATAGGTCACAATGGAGGGCCCTGTGTCATCTGCCTGGCGGGCCGGATCTCTGCCATTGGCTCAGTCTTGTCACCAGGCCCATCCCAAGCTCCGCCCACCCTTGCGGTGGGGGGACTGTCTCTATGGTGATGGCAAAGAAGCCTCAGCCCCACCCACCTGGCCTTGACTTCACCTACCTGGCCCTCTGACCCTCACTCAGACCTCTGTGTTGATAAAAATCAATGTCCGCCAGTGCCCAGGTGTCAGCATCTGGGATAAAGGATTCGGGACCTTGCCTGGGGCAGAAGGCAGCCTAGGTCAGCGGGTAGCTGGAAGTCTAGTGACTTGTGACACTGCTGCCAGTGACAAATGGTGACTCCCACACTCACATATCCCCTGGTGGCAGAACGCTACTGATGGGTGGAGAAAGATCGCTCCGGAGCACACGTTTAATGGGGCACCAGCCAAAGCAAAGGCCAGGGCCAGTAGTGGACGTGGTGGAGCTGAATGGCGAGCCAGTGAAGGGCCCAAGGATCCCTCCTGTATGTGGCGAACAGGTCATCCGTGTCCCCACGTCCATCAACCATTGCACTGCTGGGGCCCAGGCTGCCAGGATTTCGGCCTTGCCTTCGGAGCCCGGCCACATAGGCAGCCTTGCACCGGAGGCGGGGACGTGTAGACAGCAAAAATTTGGAAACTGGCAGTGTTTCCTCGATTTCCCTGGCATCGGCCTTTTTGAGCGGCTTGCTTTTTTTCCTGGTAGGATAGGGCCCTGACGGAGAAAGGCAGGATTACGTGTGCAGGAAAGGTGTGTGTTGAGAGGGTGACGACGTTGAGACCACGTTGGGATCTTTAGTCCCAGGAAAGGCCCCTGGCGGGTGTGGGTCAATGTTCTCTACCCATCCCCCTTGGCGGGGGGAGGTTTTCACCATACAAAGCAGCAGCGCAATTATTCGTCGCCGGAGAGGTTGCATCTGCCCACAAGCTCCCCCTGGCCAGGGTCCGCCCCTACTGTATTGCGCGTGTCAGTCAACAGAAGCTAAGACCTTCCAGAGAGACTACCTGCTATTCTGTCCCCACGGGGAAGCAGTACAGCCAGAAGCCTCCCCCGTTCCATCTCTAGGCTCTCTCTCAGGCCCCTCATACTTGTGATGTGTCTCAGGGGTAGAATGAAGAGATTCCTCTGAGTGAACACATACGTGAGAGGCCACAGATGCTGAGGAAGGGCGCCTTGCCTAGTGATATCCTAGCGTAAGTGGAAAAGAGGTACCTGCCTGCTGTCCCAGTGTGTCGAACGTGTTCACATCAGGGGTTGCCTACTGTGAAGTTATTCCCTGGGTGCCCTGGATTTTGTGGCCAAAGACGCAAGGGGCCGTTGTCTGTCCATGGGTAAAATGGAGGGCTCTGCGGAACTGGCCGGTTAGGCTGGACCTCTCCTATTGGCTGAGTGTTTGTGACTCGTCCCCGTCCGAAGTTCCGCCCAGCCTTCCGGTGGCTGTCACCATAGTGATTGGGAAAGAAGCCTTAGGCCCCACACTCAGCCCTCACCGGGCCTACCTGGCCTCTTTCCCCTCATCTAGACCGCTGTGTGGATGAAAGAAAGGATGTCGGCCAGTGAGCACGTGTCCTCATTTCCTTGGAAGGATTAGGTTCCTTGCCTGGGCAGAAGACAGCCAAGGTCAGCCTGAGCCTAGACACCTAGTGACCTGTGACACTGCAGCCAGTGATAGATGTTGATGTCCACGCTCAGGTATCCGCAGGTGGCGGATTCAGTGTGGTGGGAAGAGAAGTGGAAGTAGAGATGACACAATCACGAGGGCACAGGCCAAAGGTCAGGGAAAATAGCTGAGGTCGTGGAGCTCTAGCGGAGCCAGTCTAGGGCCCAGGCCTCCCTGCTGTACGAGGCAAAGAGGTGATCCATATGCCGCCATCCGTAGATTCTGGACGGCTGGGGCCCTGGATGCCCGGATTTCGGCCTCGTCTACCGAGAAGTGACGCACATGCAGTGTGCCACCGGAGGCTGTGGAGCAGCAGAGGGCAAAATCTTGAAAATGGGGGCTTCAGTTGACTTGGCCTGTGCTCTCCTTTGGCTGAGTGACATCGTGTGTTTCCTAGCAGGTGAAGACATTCGTGGAGAGAGGCGGTTTCCATGCGTGCAGGCAAAGTGTGTGCTGAGATGATGAGTTGCAGGGGAGACCAGGGTGGACTCTCCAGACCCAGAATAGGCCTCTGGCAGGTATGTGTCAATGTTTTCTGCCCATGGCACTCAGCCGGTTATTTGCATAGAATGTTAGGAGCGGAATTAGTAGTCTCCGGAGAGGCTGCCACTTGTCAGCGAGCTTCACCTGGCCAGGTCCCACGGTGATGTCAAGCTTCACCTGGCCAGGTCCGCCCGTGATGTAGCTCCCCAATCAATCACTACTCTCTAGACCTTCCAGATAGACTCCCAGAACTTCTCTCCCCATGGGCAAGCAGTAGAGCCAGAGGCCTTCCCCCTTTGCTCTTTGGTCTCTAGGCCCTCTGTCAGGCACTCCAAGGTGTGAAGTGACAAGGGGGAGAAGGAAGAGATTTCAGAGAACGAAGACAAGCAGAGAGAGAGAGAGAGAGGCAAGAGATGCTGAGTGGGGATGCCTTGCCTACTGATATCCTCAGGAAAGTGGGAAAGAGGTACCTGGCGTGCTCTGCCAATGCCCTGAAGCAGTCCGCACCAGGGGCTCCCTTGTGCCTGCGTAGCCTTTCCCGGGGCGTGCTCAAATCCTGTGGCCACTAGGGGTCATAGGTCCCAATGGAGGGCCCTGTGTCATCTGCCTGGCGGGCCGGATCTCTGCCATTGGCTCAGTCTTGTCACCAGGCCCATCCCAAGCTCCGCCCACTCTTGCGGTGGGGGGACTGTCTCTATGGTGATGGCAAAGAAGCCTCAGCCCCGCCCACCTGGCCTTGACTTCACCTACCTGGCCCTCTGACCCTCACTCAGACCTCTGTGTTGATAAAAATCAATGTCCGCCAGTGCCCAGGTGTCAGCATCTGGGATAAAGGATTCGGGACCTTGCCTGGGGCAGAAGGCAGCCTAGGTCAGCGGGTAGCTGGAAGTCTAGTGACTTGTGACACTGCTGCCAGTGACAAATGGTGACTCCCACACTCACATATCCCCTGGTGGCAGAATGCTAGTGATGGGTGGAGAAACATCGCTCCGGAGCACACGTTTAATGGGGCACCAGCCAAAGCAAAGGCCAGGGACAGTAGTGGACGTGGTGGAGCTGAATGGCGAGCCAGTTAAGGGCCCAAGGATCCCTCCTGTATGTGGCGAACAGGTCATCCGTGTCCCCACGTCCATCAACCATTGGACTGCTGGGGCCCAAGCTGCCAGGATTTCGGCCTTGCCTTCGGAGCCCGGCCACATAGGCAGCCTTGCACCGGAGGCGGGGACGTGTAGACAGTAAAAATTTGGAAACTGGCAGTGTTTCCTCGATTTCCCTGGCATCGGCCTCTTTGAGCGGCTTGCTTTTTTTCCTGGTAGGATAGGGCCCTGACGGAGAAAGGCAGGATTACGTGTGCAGGAAAGGTGTGTGTTGAGAGGGTGACGACGTTGGGACCACGTTGGGATCTTTAGTCCCAGGAAAGGCCCCTGGCGGGTGTGGGTCAATGTTCTCTACCCATCCCCCTTGGCGGGGGGAGGTTTTCACCATACAAAGCAGCAGCGCAATTATTCGTCGCCGGAGAGGTTGCATCTGCCCACAAGCTCCCCCTGGCCAGGGTCTGCCCGTACTGTATTGTGCGTGTCAGTCAACAGAAGCTAAGACCTTCCAGAGAGACTACCTGCTATTCTGTCCCCACGGGGAAGCAGTACAGCCAGAAGCCTCCCCCGTTCCATCTCTAGGCTCTCTCTCAGGCCCCTCATACTTGTGATGTGTCTCAGGGGTAGAATGAAGAGATTCCTCTGAGTGAACACATACGTGAGAGGCCAGAGATGCTGAGGAAGGGCGCCTTGCCTAGTGATATCCTAGCGTAAGTGGAAAAGAGGTACCTGCCTGATGTCCCAGTGTGTCGAACGTGTTCACATCAGGGGTTGCCTACTGTGAAGTTATTCCCTGGGTGCCCTGGATTTTGTGGCCAAAGACGCAAGGGGCCGTTGTCTGTCCATGGGTAAAATGGAGGGCTCTGCGGAACTGGCCGGTTAGGCTGGACCTCTCCTATTGGCTGAGTGTTTGTGACTCGTCCCCGTCCGAAGTTCCGCCCAGTCTTCCGGTGGCTGTCACCATGGTGATTGGGAAAGAAGCCTTAGGCCCCACACTCAGCCCTCACCTGGCCTACCTGGCCTCTTTCCCCTCATCTAGACCGCTGTGTAGATGAAAGAAAGGATGTCGGCCAGTGAGCACGTGTCCTCATTTCCTTGGAAGGATTAGGTTCCTTGCCTGGGCAGAAGACAGCCAAGGTCAGCCTGAGCCTAGACACCTAGTGACCTGTGACACTGCAGCCAGTGATAGATGTTGATGTCCACGCTCAGGTATCCGCAGGTGGCGGATTCAGTGTGGTGGGAGGAGAAGTGGAAGTAGAGATGACACACTCACGAGGGCACAGGCCAAAGGTCAGCGAAAATAGCTGAGGTCGTGGAGCTCTAGCGGAGCCAGTCTAGGGCCTAGGCCTCCCTGCTGTACGAGGCAAAGAGGTGATCCATATGCCGCCATCCGTAGATTCTGGACGGCTGGGGCCCTGGATGCCCGGATTTCGGCCTCGTCTACCGAGAAGTGACGCACATGCAGTGTGCCACCGGAGGCTGTGGAGCAGCAGAGGGCAAAATCTTGAAAATGGGGGCTTCAGTTGACTTGGCCTGTGCTCTCCTTTGGCTGAGTGACATCGTGTGTTTCCTAGCAGGTGAAGACATTCGTGGAGAGAGGCGGTTTCCATGCGTGCAGGCAAAGTGTGTGCTGAGATGATGAGTTGCAGGGGAGACCAGGGTGGACTCTCCAGACCCAGAATAGGCCTCTGGCAGGTATGTGTCAATGTTTTCTGCCCATGGCACTCAGCCGGTTATTTGCATAGAATGTTAGGAGCGGAATTAGTAGTCTCCGGAGAGGCTGCCACTTGTCAGCGAGCTTCACCTGGCCAGGTCCCACGGTGATGTCAAGCTTCACCTGGCCAGGTCCGCCCGTGATGTAGCTCCCCAATCAATCACTACTCTCTAGACCTTCCAGATAGACTCCCAGAACTTCTCTCCCCATGGGCAAGCAGTAGAGCCAGAGGCCTTCCCCCTTTGCTCTTTGGTCTCTAGGCCCTCTGTCAGGCACTCCAAGGTGTGAAGTGACAAGGGGGAGAAGGAAGAGATTTCAGAGAACGAAGACAAGCAGAGAGAGAGAGAGAGAGGCAAGAGATGCTGAGTGGGGATGCCTTGCCTACTGATATCCTCAGGAAAGTGGGAAAGAGGTACCTGGCGTGCTCTGCCAATGCCCTGAAGCAGTCCGCACCAGGGGCTCCCTTGTGCCTGCGTAGCCTTTCCCGGGGCGTGCTCAAATCCTGTGGCCACTAGGGGTCATAGGTCACAATGGAGGGCCCTGTGTCATCTGCCTGGCGGGCCGGATCTCTGCCATTGGCTCAGTCTTGTCACCAGGCCCATCCCAAGCTCCGCCCACTCTTGCGGTGGGGGGACTGTCTCTATGGTGATGGCAAAGAAGCCTCAGCCCCGCCCACCTGGCCTTGACTTCACCTACCTGGCCCTCTGACCCTCACTCAGACCTCTGTGTTGATAAAAATCAATGTCCGCCAGTGCCCAGGTGTCAGCATCTGGGATAAAGGATTCGGGACCTTGCCTGGGGCAGAAGGCAGCCTAGGTCAGCGGGTAGCTGGAAGTCTAGTGACTTGTGACACTGCTGCCAGTGACAAATGGTGACTCCCACACTCACATATCCCCTGGTGGCAGAATGCTAGTGATGGGTGGAGAAAGATCGCTCCGGAGCACACGTTTAATGGGGCACCAGCCAAAGCAAAGGCCAGGGCCAGTAGTGGACGTCGTGGAGCTGAATGGCGAGCCAGTGAAGGGCCCAAGGATCCCTTCTGTATGTGGCGAACAGGTCATCCGTGTCCCCACGTCCATCAACCATTGCACTGCTGGGGCCCAGGCTGCCAGGATTTCGGCCTTGCCTTCGGAGCCCGGCCACATAGGCAGCCTTGCACCGGAGGCGGGGACGTGTAGACAGCAAAAATTTGGAAACTGGCAGTGTTTCCTCGATTTCCCTGGCATCGGCCTTTTTGAGCGGCTTGCTTTTTTTCCTGGTAGGATAGGGCCCTGACGGAGAAAGGCAGGATTACGTGTGCAGGAAAGGTGTGTGTTGAGAGGGTGACGACGTTGAGACCACGTTGGGATCTTTAGTCCCAGGAAAGGCCCCTGGCGGGTGTGGGTCAATGTTCTCTACCCATCCCCCTTGGCGGGGGGAGGTTTTCACCATACAAAGCAGCAGCGCAATTATTCGTCGCCGGAGAGGTTGCATCTGCCCACAAGCTCATCCTGGCCAGGGTCCGCCCCTACTGTATTGCGCGTGTCAGTCAACAGAAGCTAAGACCTTCCAGAGAGACTACCTGCTATTCTGTCCCCACGGGGAAGCAGTACAGCCAGAAGCCTCCCCCGTTCCATCTCTAGGCTCTCTCTCAGGCCCCTCATACTTGTGATGTGTCTCAGGGGTAGAATGAAGAGATTCCTCTGAGTGAACACATACGTGAGAGGCCACAGATGCTGAGGAAGGGCGCCTTGCCTAGTGATATCCTAGCGTAAGTGGAAAAGAGGTACCTGCCTGCTGTCCCAGTGTGTCGAACGTGTTCACATCAGGGGTTGCCTACTGTGAAGTTATTCCCTGGGTGCCCTGGATTTTGTGGCCAAAGACGCAAGGGGCCGTTGTCTGTCCATGGGTAAAATGGAGGGCTCTGCGGAACTGGCCGGTTAGGCTGGACCTCTCCTATTGGCTGAGTGTTTGTGACTCGTCCCCGTCAGAAGTTCCGCCCAGCCTTCCGGTGGCTGTCACCATGGTGATTGGGAAAGAAGCCTTAGGCCCCACACTCAGCCCTCACCTGGCCTACCTGGCCTCTTTCCCCTCATCTAGACTGCTGTGTGGATGAAAGAAAGGATGTCGGCCAGTGAGCACGTGTCCTGATTTCCTTGGAAGGATTAGGTTCCTTGCCTGGGCAGAAGACAGCCAAGGTCAGCCTGAGCCTAGACACCTAGTGACCTGTGACACTGCAGCCAGTGATAGATGTTGATGTCCACGCTCAGGTATCCGCAGGTGGCGGATTCAGTGTGGTGGGAAGAGAAGTGGAAGTAGAGATGACACACTCACGAGGGCACAGGCCAAAGGTCAGGGAAAATAGCTGAGGTCGTGGAGCTCTAGCGGAGCCAGTCTAGGGCCCAGGCCTCCCTGCTGTACGAGGCAAAGAGGTGATCCATATGCCGCCATCCGTAGATTCTGGACGGCTGGGGCCCTGGATGCCCGGATTTCGGCCTCGTCTACCGAGAAGTGACGCACATGCAGTGTGCCACCGGAGGCTGTGGAGCAGCAGAGGGCAAAATCTTGAAAATGGGGGCTTCAGTTGACTTGGCCTGTGCTCTCCTTTGGCTGAGTGACATCGTGTGTTTCCTAGCAGGTGAAGACATTCGTGGAGAGAGGCGGTTTCCATGCGTGCAGGCAAAGTGTGTGCTGAGATGATGAGTTGCAGGGGAGACCAGGGTGGACTCTCCAGACCCAGAATAGGCCTCTGGCAGGTATGTGTCAATGTTTTCTGCCCATGGCACTCAGCCGGTTATTTGCATAGAATGTTAGGAGCGGAATTAGTAGTCTCCGGAGAGGCTGCCACTTGTCAGCGAGCTTCACCTGGCCAGGTCCCACGGTGATGTCAAGCTTCACCTGGCCAGGTCCGCCCGTGATGTAGCTCCCCAATCAATCACTACTCTCTAGACCTTCCAGATAGACTCCCAGAACTTCTCTCCCCACGGGCAAGCAATAGAGCCAGAGGCCTTCCCCCTTTGCTCTTTGGTCTCTAGGCCCTCTGTCAGGCACTCCAAGGTGTGAAGTGACAAGGGGGAGAAGGAAGAGATTTCAGAGAACGAAGACAAGCAGAGAGAGAGAGAGGCAAGAGATGCTGAGTGGGGATGCCTTGCCTACTGATATCCTCAGGAAAGTGGGAAAGAGGTACCTGGCGTGCTCTGCCAATGCCCTGAAGCAGTCCGCACCAGGGGCTCCCTTGTGCCTGCGTAGCCTTTCCCGGGGCGTGCTCAAATCCTGTGGCCACTAGGGGTCATAGGTCACAATGGAGGGCCCTGTGTCATCTGCCTGGCGGGCCGGATCTCTGCCATTGGCTCAGTCTTGTCACCAGGCCCATCCCAAGCTCCGCCCACTCTTGCGGTGGGGGGACTGTCTCTATGGTGATGGCAAAGAAGCCTCAGCCCCGCCCACCTGGCCTTCACTTCACCTACCTGGCCCTCTGACCCTCACTCAGACCTCTGTGTTGATAAAAATCAATGTCCGCCAGTGCCCAGGTGTCAGCATCTGGGATAAAGGATTCGGGACCTTGCCTGGGGCAGAAGGCAGCCTAGGTCAGCAGGTAGCTGGAAGTCTAGTGACTTGGGACACTGCTGCCAGTGACAAATGGTGACTCCCACACTCACATATCCCCTGGTGGCAGAATGCTAGTGATGGGTGGAGAAAGATCGCTGCAGAGCACACGTTTAATGGGGCACCAGCCAAAGCAAAGGCCAGGGCCAGTAGTGGACGTCGTGGAGCTGAATGGCGAGCCAGTGAAGGGCCCAAGGATCCCTCCTGTATGTGGCGAACAGGTCATCCGTGTCCCCACGTCCATCAACCATTGCACTGCTGGGGCCCAGGCTGCCAGGATTTCGGCCTTGCCTTCGGAGCCCGGCCACATAGGTAGCCTTGCACCGGAGGCGGGGACGTGTAGACAGCAAAAATTTGGAAACTGGCAGTGTTTCCTCGATTTCCCTGGCATCGGCCTCTTTGAGCAGCTTGCTTTTTTTCCTGGTAGCATAGGGCCCTGACGGAGAAAGGCGGGATTACGTGTGCAGGAATGGTGTGTTTTGAGAGGGTGACGACGTTGAGACCACGTTGGGATCTTTAGTCCCAGGAAAGGCCCCTGGCGGGTGTGGGTCAATGTTCTCTACCCATCCCCCTTGGCGGGGGGAGGTTTTCACCATACAAAGCAGCAGCGCAATTATTCGTCGCCGGAGAGGTTGCATCTGCCCACAAGCTCACCCTGGCCAGGGTCCGCCCCTACTGTATTACGCGTGTCAGTCAACAGAAGCTAAGACCTTCCAGAGAGACTACCTGCTATTCTGTCCCCACGGGGAAGCAGTACAGCCAGAAGCCTCCCCCGTTCCATCTCTAGGCTCTCTCTCAGGCCCCTCATACTTGTGATGTGTCTCAGGGGTAGAATGAAGAGATTCCTCTGAGTGAACACATACGTGAGAGGCCAGAGATGCTGAGGAAGGGCGCCTTGCCTAGTGATATCCTAGCGTAAGTGGAAAAGAGGTACCTGCCTGCTGTCCCAGTGTGTCGAACGTGTTCACATCAGGGGTTGCCTACTGTGAAGTTATTCCCTGGGTGCCCTGGATTTTGTGGCCAAAGACGCAAGGGGCCGTTGTCTGTCCATGGGTAAAATGGAGGGCTCTGCGGAACTGGCCGGTTAGGCTGGACCTCTCCTATTGGCTGAGTGTTTGTGACTCGTCCCCGTCAGAAGTTCCGCCCAGCCTTCCGGTGGCTGTCACCATGGTGATTGGGAAAGAAGCCTTAGGCCCCACACTCAGTCCTCACCTGGCCTACCTGGCCTCTTTCCCCTCATCTAGACCGCTGTGTGGATGAAAGAAAGGATGTCGGCCAGTGAGCACGTGTCCTGATTTCCTTGGAAGGATTAGGTTCCTTGCCTGGGCAGAAGACAGCCAAGGTCAGCCTGAGCCTAGACACCTAGTGACCTGTGACACTGCAGCCAGTGATAGATGTTGATGTCCACGCTCAGGTATCCGCAGGTGGCGGATTCAGTGTGGTGGGAAGAGAAGTGGAAGTAGAGATGACACACTCACGAGGGCACAGGCCAAAGGTCAGGGAAAATAGCTGAGGTCGTGGAGCTCTAGCGGAGCCAGTCTAGGGCCCAGGCCTCCCTGCTGTACGAGGCAAAGAGGTGATCCATATGCCGCCATCCGTAGATTCTGGACGGCTGGGGCCCTGGATGCCCGGATTTCGGCCTCGTCTACCGAGAAGTGACGCACATGCAGTGTGCCACCGGAGGCTGTGGAGCAGCAGAGGGCAAAATCTTGAAAATGGGGGCTTCAGTTGACTTGGCCTGTGCTCTCCTTTGGCTGAGTGACATCGTGTGTTTCCTAGCAGGTGAAGACATTCGTGGAGAGAGGCGGTTTCCATGCGTGCAGGCAAAGTGTGTGCTGAGATGATGAGTTGCAGGGGAGACCAGGGTGGACTCTCCAGACCCAGAATAGGCCTCTGGCAGGTATGTGTCAATGTTTTCTGCCCATGGCACTCAGCCGGTTATTTGCATAGAATGTTAGGAGCGGAATTAGTAGTCTCCGGAGAGGCTGCCACTTGTCAGCGAGCTTCACCTGGCCAGGTCCCACGGTGATGTCAAGCTTCACCTGGCCAGGTCCGCCCGTGATGTAGCTCCCCAATCAATCACTACTCTCTAGACCTTCCAGATAGACTCCCAGAACTTCTCTCCCCATGGGCAAGCAGTAGAGCCAGAGGCCTTCCCCCTTTGCTCTTTGGTCTCTAGGCCCTCTGTCAGGCACTCCAAGGTGTGAAGTGACAAGGGGGAGAAGGAAGAGATTTCAGAGAACGAAGACAAGCAGAGAGAGACAGAGAGAGGCAAGAGATGCTGAGTGGGGATGCCTTGCCTACTGATATCCTCAGGAAAGTGGGAAAGAGGTACCTGGCGTGCTCTGCCAATGCCCTGAAGCAGTCCGCACCAGGGGCTCCCTTGTGCCTGCGTAGCCTTTCCCGGGGCGTGCTCAAATCCTGTGGCCACTAGGGGTCATAGGTCCCAATGGAGGGCCCTGTGTCATCTGCCTGGCGGGCCGGATCTCTGCCATTGGCTCAGTCTTGTCACCAGGCCCATCCCAAGCTCCGCCCACTCTTGCGGTGGGGGGACTGTCTCTATGGTGATGGCAAAGAAGCCTCAGCCCCGCCCACCTGGCCTTGACTTCACCTACCTGGCCCTCTGACCCTCACTCAGACCTCTGTGTTGATAAAAATCAATGTCCGCCAGTGCCCAGGTGTCAGCATCTGGGATAAAGGATTCGGGACCTTGCCTGGGGCAGAAGGCAGCCTAGGTCAGCGGGTAGCTGGAAGTCTAGTGACTTGTGACACTGCTGCCAGTGACAAATGGTGACTCCCACACTCACATATCCCCTGGTGGCAGAATGCTAGTGATGGGTGGAGAAAGATCGCTCCGGAGCACACGTTTAATGGGGCACCAGCCAAAGCAAAGGCCAGGGCCAGTAGTGGACGTCGTGGAGCTGAATGGCGAGCCAGTGAAGGGCCCAAGGATCCCTTCTGTATGTGGCGAACAGGTCATCCGTGTCCCCAGGTCCATCAACCATTGCACTGCTGGGGCCCAGGCTGCCAGGATTTCGGCCTTGCCTTCGGAGCCCGGCCACATAGGCAGCCTTGCACCGGAGGCGGGGACGTGTAGACAGCAAAAATTTGGAAACTGGCAGTGTTTCCTCGATTTCCCTGGCATCGGCCTTTTTGAGCGGCTTGCTTTTTTTCCTGGTAGGATAGGGCCCTGACGGAGAAAGGCAGGATTACGTGTGCAGGAAAGGTGTGTGTTGAGAGGGTGACGACGTTGAGACCACGTTGGGATCTTTAGTCCCAGGAAAGGCCCCTGGCGGGTGTGGGTCAATGTTCTCTACCCATCCCCCTTGGCGGGGGGAGGTTTTCACCATACAAAGCAGCAGCGCAATTATTCGTCGCCGGAGAGGTTGCATCTGCCCACAAGCTCATCCTGGCCAGGGTCCGCCCCTACTGTATTGCGCGTGTCAGTCAACAGAAGCTAAGACCTTCCAGAGAGACTACCTGCTATTCTGTCCCCACGGGGAAGCAGTACAGCCAGAAGCCTCCCCCGTTCCATCTCTAGGCTCTCTCTCAGGCCCCTCATACTTGTGATGTGTCTCAGGGGTAGAATGAAGAGATTCCTCTGAGTGAACACATACGTGAGAGGCCACAGATGCTGAGGAAGGGCGCCTTGCCTAGTGATATCCTAGCGTAAGTGGAAAAGAGGTACCTGCCTGCTGTCCCAGTGTGTCGAACGTGTTCACATCAGGGGTTGCCTACTGTGAAGTTATTCCCTGGGTGCCCTGGATTTTGTGGCCAAAGACGCAAGGGGGCGTTGTCTGTCCATGGGTAAAATGGAGGGCTCTGCGGAACTGGCCGGTTAGGCTGGACCTCTCCTATTGGCTGAGTGTTTGTGACTCGTCCCCGTCAGAAGTTCCGCCCAGCCTTCCGGTGGCTGTCACCATGGTGATTGGGAAAGAAGCCTTAGGCCCCACACTCAGCCCTCACCTGGCCTACCTGGCCTCTTTCCCCTCATCTAGACTGCTGTGTGGATGAAAGAAAGGATGTCGGCCAGTGAGCACGTGTCCTGATTTCCTTGGAAGGATTAGGTTCCTTGCCTGGGCAGAAGACAGCCAAGGTCAGCCTGAGCCTAGACACCTAGTGACCTGTGACACTGCAGCCAGTGATAGATGTTGATGTCCACGCTCAGGTATCCGCAGGTGGCGGATTCAGTGTGGTGGGAAGAGAAGTGGAAGTAGAGATGACACACTCACGAGGGCACAGGCCAAAGGTCAGGGAAAATAGCTGAGGTCGTGGAGCTCTAGCGGAGCCAGTCTAGGGCCCAGGCCTCCCTGCTGTACGAGGCAAAGAGGTGATCCATATGCCGCCATCCGTAGATTCTGGACGGCTGGGGCCCTGGATGCCCGGATTTCGGCCTCGTCTACCGAGAAGTGACGCACATGCAGTGTGCCACCGGAGGCTGTGGAGCAGCAGAGGGCAAAATCTTGAAAATGGGGGCTTCAGTTGACTTGGCCTGTGCTCTCCTTTGGCTGAGTGACATCGTGTGTTTCCTAGCAGGTGAAGACATTCGTGGAGAGAGGCGGTTTCCATGCGTGCAGGCAAAGTGTGTGCTGAGATGATGAGTTGCAGGGGAGACCAGGGTGGACTCTCCAGACCCAGAATAGGCCCCTGAGGTATGTGTCAATGTTTTCTGCCCATGGCACTCAGCCGGTTATTTGCATAGAATGTTAGGAGCGGAATTAGTAGTCTCCGGAGAGGCTGCCACTTGTCAGCGAGCTTCACCTGGCCAGGTCCCACGGTGATGTCAAGCTTCACCTGGCCAGGTCCGCCCGTGATGTAGCTCCCCAATCAATCACTACTCTCTAGACCTTCCAGATAGACTCCCAGAACTTCTCTCCCCACGGGCAAGCAATAGAGCCAGAGGCCTTCCCCCTTTGCTCTTTGGTCTCTAGGCCCTCTGTCAGGCACTCCAAGGTGTGAAGTGACAAGGGGGAGAAGGAAGAGATTTCAGAGAACGAAGACAAGCAGAGAGAGAGAGAGAGAGGCAAGAGATGCTGAGTGGGGATGCCTTGCCTACTGATATCCTCAGGAAAGTGGGAAAGAGGTACCTGGCGTGCTCTGCCAATGCCCTGAAGCAGTCCGCACCAGGGGCTCCCTTGTGCCTGCGTAGCCTTTCCCGGGGCGTGCTCAAATCCTGTGGCCACTAGGGGTCATAGGTCACAATGGAGGGCCCTGTGTCATCTGCCTGGCGGGCCGGATCTCTGCCATTGGCTCAGTCTTGTCACCAGGCCCATCCCAAGCTCCGCCCACTCTTGCGGTGGGGGGACTGTCTCTATGGTGATGGCAAAGAAGCCTCAGCCCCACCCACCTGGCCTTCACTTCACCTACCTGGCCCTCTGACCCTCACTCAGACCTCTGTGTTGATAAAAATCAATGTCCGCCAGTGCCCAGGTGTCAGCATCTGGGATAAAGGATTCGGGACCTTGCCTGGGGCAGAAGGCAGCCTAGGTCAGCGGGTAGCTGGAAGTCTAGTGACTTGTGACACTGCTGCCAGTGACAAATGGTGACTCCCACACTCACATATCCCCTGGTGGCAGAATGCTAGTGATGGGTGGAGAAAGATCGCTGCAGAGCACACGTTTAATGGGGCACCAGCCAAAGCAAAGGCCAGGGCCAGTAGTGGACGTCGTGGAGCTGAATGGCGAGCCAGTGAAGGGCCCAAGGATCCCTCCTGTATGTGGCGAACAGGTCATCCGTGTCCCCACGTCCATCAACCATTGCACTGCTGGGGCCCAGGCTGCCAGGATTTCGGCCTTGCCTTCGGAGCCCGGCCACATAGGTAGCCTTGCACCGGAGGCGGGGACGTGTAGACAGCAAAAATTTGGAAACTGGCAGTGTTTCCTCGATTTCCCTGGCATCGGCCTCTTTGAGCAGCTTGCTTTTTTTCCTGGTAGCATAGGGCCCTGACGGAGAAAGGCGGGATTACGTGTGCAGGAATGGTGTGTTTTGAGAGGGTGACGACGTTGAGACCACGTTGGGATCTTTAGTCCCAGGAAAGGCCCCTGGCGGGTGTGGGTCAATGTTCTCTACCCATCCCCCTTGGCGGGGGGAGGTTTTCACCATACAAAGCAGCAGCGCAATTATTCGTCGCCGGAGAGGTTGCATCTGCCCACAAGCTCACCCTGGCCAGGGTCCGCCCCTACTGTATTACGCGTGTCAGTCAACAGAAGCTAAGACCTTCCAGAGAGACTACCTGCTATTCTGTCCCCACGGGGAAGCAGTACAGCCAGAAGCCTCCCCCGTTCCATCTCTAGGCTCTCTCTCAGGCCCCTCATACTTGTGATGTGTCTCAGGGGTAGAATGAAGAGATTCCTCTGAGTGAACACATACGTGAGAGGCCAGAGATGCTGAGGAAGGGCGCCTTGCCTAGTGATATCCTAGCGTAAGTGGAAAAGAGGTACCTGCCTGCTGTCCCAGTGTGTCGAACGTGTTCACATCAGGGGTTGCCTACTGTGAAGTTATTCCCTGGGTGCCCTGGATTTTGTGGCCAAAGACGCAAGGGGCCGTTGTCTGTCCATGGGTAAAATGGAGGGCTCTGCGGAACTGGCCGGTTAGGCTGGACCTCTCCTATTGGCTGAGTGTTTGTGACTCGTCCCCGTCCGAAGTTCCGCCCAGCCTTCCGGTGGCTGTCACCATGGTGATTGGGAAAGAAGCCTTAGGCCCCACACTCAGTCCTCACCTGGCCTACCTGGCCTCTTTCCCCTCATCTAGACCGCTGTGTGGATGAAAGAAAGGATGTCGGCCAGTGAGCACGTGTCCTGATTTCCTTGGAAGGATTAGGTTCCTTGCCTGGGCAGAAGACAGCCAAGGTCAGCCTGAGCCTAGACACCTAGTGACCTGTGACACTGCAGCCAGTGATAGATGTTGATGTCCACGCTCAGGTATCCGCAGGTGGCGGATTCAGTGTGGTGGGAAGAGAAGTGGAAGTAGAGATGACACACTCACGAGGGCACAGGCCAAAGGTCAGGGAAAATAGCTGAGGTCGTGGAGCTCTAGCGGAGCCAGTCTAGGGCCCAGGCCTCCCTGCTGTACGAGGCAAAGAGGTGATCCATATGCCGCCATCCGTAGATTCTGGACGGCTGGGGCCCTGGATGCCCGGATTTCGGCCTCGTCTACCGAGAAGTGACGCACATGCAGTGTGCCACCGGAGGCTGTGGAGCAGCAGAGGGCAAAATCTTGAAAATGGGGGCTTCAGTTGACTTGGCCTGTGCTCTCCTTTGGCTGAGTGACATCGTGTGTTTCCTAGCAGGTGAAGACATTCGTGGAGAGAGGCGGTTTCCATGCGTGCAGGCAAAGTGTGTGCTGAGATGATGAGTTGCAGGGGAGACCAGGGTGGACTCTCCAGACCCAGAATAGGCCTCTGGCAGGTATGTGTCAATGTTTTCTGCCCATGGCACTCAGCCGGTTATTTGCATAGAATGTTAGGAGCGGAATTAGTAGTCTCCGGAGAGGCTGCCACTTGTCAGCGAGCTTCACCTGGCCAGGTCCCACGGTGATGTCAAGCTTCACCTGGCCAGGTCCGCCCGTGATGTAGCTCCCCAATCAATCACTACTCTCTAGACCTTCCAGATAGACTCCCAGAACTTCTCTCCCCATGGGCAAGCAGTAGAGCCAGAGGCCTTCCCCCTTTGCTCTTTGGTCTCTAGGCCCTCTGTCAGGCACTCCAAGGTGTGAAGTGACAAGGGGGAGAAGGAAGAGATTTCAGAGAACGAAGACAAGCAGAGAGAGACAGAGAGAGGCAAGAGATGCTGAGTGGGGATGCCTTGCCTACTGATATCCTCAGGAAAGTGGGAAAGAGGTACCTGGCGTGCTCTGCCAATGCCCTGAAGCAGTCCGCACCAGGGGCTCCCTTGTGCCTGCGTAGCCTTTCCCGGGGCGTGCTCAAATCCTGTGGCCACTAGGGGTCATAGGTCCCAATGGAGGGCCCTGTGTCATCTGCCTGGCGGGCCGGATCTCTGCCATTGGCTCAGTCTTGTCACCAGGCCCATCCCAAGCTCCGCCCACTCTTGCGGTGGGGGGACTGTCTCTATGGTGATGGCAAAGAAGCCTCAGCCCCACCCACCTGGCCTTCACTTCACCTACCTGGCCCTCTGACCCTCACTCAGACCTCTGTGTTGATAAAAATCAATGTCCACCAGTGCCCAGGTGTCAGCATCTGGGATAAAGGATTCGGGACCTTGCCTGGGGCAGAAGGCAGCCTAGGTCAGCGGGTAGCTGGAAGTCTAGTGACTTGTGACACTGCTGCCAGTGACAAATGGTGACTCCCACACTCACATATCCCCTGGTGGCAGAACGCTAGTGATGGGTGGAGAAACATCGCTCCGGAGCACACGTTTAATGGGGCACCAGCCAAAGCAAAGGCCAGGGCCAGTAGTGGACGTCGTGGAGCTGAATGGCGAGCCAGTGAAGGGCCCAAGGATCCCTCCTGTGTGTGGTGAACAGGTCATCCGTGTCCCCACGTCCATCAACCATTGCACTGCTGGGGCCCAGGCTGCCAGGATTTCGGCCTTGCCTTCGGAGCCCGACCACATAGGCAGCCTTGCACCGGAGGCGGGGACGTGTAGACAGCAAAAATTTGGAAACTGGCAGTGTTTCCTCGATTTCCCTGGCATCGGCCTCTTTGAGCGGCTTCCTTTTTTTCCTGGTAGGATAGGGCCCTGACGGAGAAAGGCAGGATTACGTGTGCAGGAAAGGTGTGTGTTGAGAGGGTGACGACGTTGGGACCACGTTGGGATCTTTAGTCCCAGGAAAGGCCCCTGGCGGGTGTGGGTCAATGTTTTCTACCCATCCCCCTTGGCGGGGGGAGGTTTTCACCATACAAAGCAGCAGCGCAATTATTCGTCGCCGGAGAGGTTGCATCTGCCCACAAGCTCCACCTGGCCAGGGTCCGCCCCTACTGTATTGCGCGTGTCAGTCAACAGAAGCTAAGACCTTCCAGAGAGACTACCTGCTATTCTGTCCCCACGGGGAAGCAGTACAGCCAGAAGCCTCCCCCGTTCCATCTCTAGGCTCTCTCTCAGGCCCCTCATACTTGTGATGTGTCTCAGGGGTAGAATGAAGAGATTCCTCTGAGTGAACACATACGTGAGAGGCCAGAGATGCTGAGGAAGGGCGCCTTGCCTAGTGATATCCTAGCGTAAGTGGAAAAGAGGTACCTGCCTGCTGTCCCAGTGTGTCGAACGTGTTCACATCAGGGGTTGCCTACTGTGAAGTTATTCCCTGGGTGCCCTGGATTTTGTGGCCAAAGACGCAAGGGGCCGTTGTCTGTCCATGGGTAAAATGGAGGGCTCTGCGGAACTGGCCGGTTAGGCTGGACCTCTCCTATTGGCTGAGTGTTTGTGACTCGTCCCCGTCCGAAGTTCCGCCCAGCCTTCCGGTGGCTGTCAGCATGGTGATTGGGAAAGAAGCCTTAGGCCCCACACTCAGCCCTCACCTGGCCTACCTGGCCTCTTTCCCCTCATCTAGACCGCTGTGTGGATGAAAGAAAGGATGTCGGCCAGTGAGCACGTGTCCTCATTTCCTTGGAAGGATTAGGTTCCTTGCCTGGGCAGAAGACAGCCAAGGTCAGCCTGAGCCTAGACACCTAGTGACCTGTGACACTGCAGCCAGTGATAGATGTTGATGTCCACGCTCAGGTATCCGCAGGTGGCGGATTCAGTGTGGTGGGAAGAGAAGTGGAAGTAGAGATGACACACTCACGAGGGCACAGGCCAAAGGTCAGGGAAAATAGCTGAGGTCGTGGAGCTCTAGCGGAGCCAGTCTAGGGCCCAGGCCTCCCTGCTGTACGAGGCAAAGAGGTGATCCATATGCCGCCATCCGTAGATTCTGGACGGCTGGGGCCCTGGATGCCCGGATTTCGGCCTCGTCTACCGAGAAGTGACGCACATGCAGTGTGCCACCGGAGGCTGTGGAGCAGCAGAGGGCAAAATCTTGAAAATGGGGGCTTCGGTTGACTTGGCCTGTGCTCTCCTTTGGCTGAGTGACATCGTGTGTTTCCTAGCAGGTGAAGACATTCGTGGAGAGAGGCGGTTTCCATGCGTGCAGGCAAAGTGTGTGCTGAGATGATGAGTTGCAGGGGAGACCAGGGTGGACTCTCCAGACCCAGAATAGGCCTCTGGCAGGTATGTGTCAATGTTTTCTGCCCATGGCACTCAGCCGGTTATTTGCATAGAATGTTAGGAGCGGAATTAGTAGTCTCCGGAGAGGCTGCCACTTGTCAGCGAGCTTCACCTGGCCAGGTCCCACGGTGATGTCAAGCTTCACCTGGCCAGGTCCGCCCGTGATGTAGCTCCCCAATCAATCACTACTCTCTAGACCTTCCAGATAGACTCCCAGAACTTCTGTCCCCATGGGCAAGCAGTAGAGCCAGAGGCCTTCCCCCTTTGCTCTTTGGTCTCTAGGCCCTCTGTCAGGCACTCCAAGGTGTGAAGTGACAAGGGGGAGAAGGAAGAGATTTCAGAGAACGAAGACAAGCAGAGAGAGACAGAGAGAGGCAAGAGATGCTGAGTGGGGATGCCTTGCCTACTGATATCCTCAGGAAAGTGGGAAAGAGGTACCTGGCGTGCTCTGCCAATGCCCTGAAGCAGTCCGCACCAGGGGCTCCCTTGTGCCTGCGTAGCCTTTCCCGGGGCGTGCTCAAATCCTGTGGCCACTAGGGGTCATAGGTCCCAATGGAGGGCCCTGTGTCATCTGCCTGGCGGGCCGGATCTCTGCCATTGGCTCAGTCTTGTCACCAGGCCCATCCCAAGCTCCGCCCACTCTTGCGGTGGGGGGACTGTCTCTATGGTGATGGCAAAGAAGCCTCAGCCCCACCCACCTGGCCTTCACTTCACCTACCTGGCCCTCTGACCCTCACTCAGACCTCTGTGTTGATAAAAATCAATGTCCGCCAGTGCCCAGGTGTCAGCATCTGGGATAAAGGATTCGGGACCTTGCCTGGGGCAGAAGGCAGCCTAGGTCAGCGGGTAGCTGGAAGTCTAGTGACTTGTGACACTGCTGCCAGTGACAAATGGTGACTCCCACACTCACATATCCCCTGGTGGCAGAACGCTAGTGATGGGTGGAGAAACATCGCTCCGGAGCACACGTTTAATGGGGCACCAGCCAAAGCAAAGGCCAGGGCTAGTAGTGGACGTCGTGGAGCTGAATGACGAGCCAGTGAAGGGCCCAAGGATCCCTCCTGTATGTGGCGAACAGGTCATCCGTGTCCCCACGTCCATCAACCATTGCACTGCTGGGGCCCAGGCTGCCAGGATTTCGGCCTTGCCTTCGGAGCCCGGCCACATAGGCAGCCTTGCACCGGAGGCGGGGACGTGTAGACAGCAAAAATTTGGAAACTGGCAGTGTTTCCTCGATTTCCCTGGCATCGGCCTTTTTGAGCGGCTTGCTTTTTTTCCTGGTAGGATAGGGCCCTGACGGAGAAAGGCAGGATTACGTGTGCAGGAAAGGTGTGTGTTGAGAGGGTGACTACGTTGAGACCACGTTGGGATCTTTAGTCCCAGGAAAGGCCCCTGGCGGGTATGGGTCAATGTTCTCTACCCATCCCCCTTGGCGGGGGGAGGTTTTCACCATACAAAGCAGCAGCGCAATTATTCGTCGCCGGAGAGGTTGCATCTGCCCACAAGCTCCCCCTGGCCTGGGTCCGCCCCTACTGTATTGCGCGTGTCAGTCAACAGAAGCTAAGACCTTCCAGAGAGACTACCTGCTATTCTGTCCCCACGGGGAAGCAGTACAGCCAGAAGCCTCCCCCGTTCCATCTCTAGGCTCTCTCTCAGGCCCCTCATACTTGTGATGTGTCTCAGGGGTAGAATGAAGAGATTCCTCTGAGTGAACACATACGTGAGAGGCCAGAGATGCTGAGGAAGGGCGCCTTGCCTAGTGATATCCTAGCGTAAGTGGAAAAGAGGTACCTGCCTGCTGTCCCAGTGTGTCGAACGTGTTCACATCAGGGG
Source organism: Loxodonta africana (assembly GCF_030014295.1). Lineage (NCBI taxonomy): Eukaryota > Metazoa > Chordata > Mammalia > Proboscidea > Elephantidae > Loxodonta > Loxodonta africana. Next base: position 115,376 of record NW_026974932.1, on the reverse strand, counting down.
TTGCCTACTGTGAAGTTATTCCCTGGGTGCCCTGGATTTTGTGGCCAAAGACGCAAGGGGGCGTTGTCTGTCCATGGGTAAAATGAAGGGCTCTGCGGAACTGGCCGGTTAGGCTGGACCTCTCCTATTGGCTGAGTGTTTGTGACTCGTCCCCGTCCGAAGTTCCGCCCAGCCTTCCGGTGGCTGTCACCATGGTGATTGGGAAAGAAGCCTTAGGCCCCACACTCAGCCCTCACCTGGCCTACCTGGCCTCATTACCCTCATCTAGACCACTGTGTGGATGAAAGAAAGGATGTCGGCCAGTGAGCACGTGTCCTGATTTCCTTGGAAGGATTAGGTTCCTTGCCTGGGCAGAAGACAGCCAAGGTCAGCCTGAGCCTAGACACCTAGTGACCTGTGACACTGCAGCCAGTGATAGATGTTGATGTCCACGCTCAGGTATCCGCAGGTGGCGGATTCAGTGTGGTGGGAAGAGAAGTGGAAGTAGAGATGACACACTCACGAGGGCACAGGCCAAAGGTCAGGGAAAATAGCTGAGGTCGTGGAGCTCTAGCGGAGCCAGTCTAGGGCCCAGGCCTCCCTGCTGTACGAGGCAAAGAGGTGATCCATATGCCGCCATCCGTAGATTCTGGACGGCTGGTTCCCTGGATGCCCGGATTTCGACCTCGTCTACCGAGAAGTGACGCACATGCAGTGTGCCACCGGAGGCTGTGGAGCAGCAGAGGGCAAAATCTTGAAAATGGGGGCTTCAGTTGACTTGGCCTGTGCTCTCCTTTGGCTGAGTGATATCGTGTGTTTCCTAGCAGGTGAAGACATTCGTGGAGAGAGGCGGTTTCCATGCGTGCAGGCAAAGTGTGTGCTGAGATGATGAGTTGCAGGGGAGACCAGGGTGGACTCTCCAGACCCAGAATAGGCCTCTGGCAGGTATGTGTCAATGTTTTCTGCCCATGGCACTCAGCCGGTTATTTGCATAGAATGTTAGGAGCGGAATTAGTAGTCTCCGGAGAGGCTGCCACTTGTCAGCGAGCTTCACCTGGCCAGGTCCCACGGTGATGTCAAGCTTCACCTGGCCAGGTCCGCCCGTGATGTAGCTCCCCAATCAATCACTGCTCTTTAGACCTTCCAGATAGACTCCCAGAACTTCTGTCCCCATGGGCAAACAGTAGAGCCAGAGGCCTTCCCCCTTTGCTCTTTGGTCTCTAGGCCCTCTGTCAGGCACTCCAAGGTGTGAAGTGACAAGGGGGAGAAGGAAGAGATTTCAGAGAACGAAGACAAGCAGAGAGAGACAGAGAGAGGCAAGAGATGCTGAGTGGGGATGCCTTGCCTACTGATATCCTCAGGAAAGTGGGAAAGAGGTACCTGGCGTGCTCTGCCAATGCCCTGAAGCAGTCCGCACCAGGGGCTCCCTTGTGCCTGCGTAGCCTTTCCCGGGGCGTGCTCAAATCCTGTGGCCACTAGGGGTCATAGGTCCCAATGGAGGGCCCTGTGTCATCTGCCTGGCGGGCCGGATCTCTGCCATTGGCTCAGTCTTGTCACCAGGCCCATCCCAAGCTCCGCCCACTCTTGCGGTGGGGGGACTGTCTCTATGGTGATGGCAAAGAAGCCTCAGCCCTGCCCACCTGGCCTTCACTTCACCTACCTGGCCCTCTGACCCTCACTCAGACCTCTGTGTTGATAAAAATCAATGTCCGCCAGTGCCCAGGTGTCAGCATCTGGGATAAAGGATTCGGGACCTTGCCTGGGGCAGAAGGCAGCCTAGGTCAGCGGGTAGCTGGAAGTCTAGTGACTTGTGACACTGCTGCCAGTGACAAATGGTGACTCCCACACTCACATATCCCCTGGTGGCAGAATGCTAGTGATGGGTGGAGAAAGATCGCTCCGGAGCACACGTTTAATGGGGCACCAGCCAAAGCAAAGGCCAGGGCCAGTAGTGGACGTCGTGGAGCTGAATGGCGAGCCAGTGAAGGGCCCAAGGATCCCTCCTGTATGTGGCGAACAGGTCATCCGTGTCCCCACGTCCATCAACCATTGCACTGCTGGGGCCCCGGCTGCCAGGATTTCGGCCTTGCCTTCGGAGCCCGGCCACATAGGCAGCCTTGCACCGGAGGCGGGGACGTGTAGACAGCAAAAATTTGGAAACTGGCAGTGTTTCCTCGATTTCCCTGGCATCGGCCTCTTTGAGCGGCTTGCTTTTTTTCCTGGTAGGATAGGGCCCTGACGGAGAAAGGCAGGATTACGTGTGCAGGAAAGGTGTGTGTTGAGAGGGTGACGACGTTGAGACCACGTTGGGATCTTTAGTCCCAGGAAAGGCCCCTGGCGGGTGTGGGTCAATGTTCTCTACCCATCCCCCTTGGCGGGGGGAGGTTTTCACCATACAAAGCAGCAGCGCAATTATTCGTCGCCGGAGAGGTTGCATCTGCCCACAAGCTCCCCCTGGCCAGGGTCCGCCCCTACTGTATTGCGCGTGTCAGTCAACAGAAGCTAAGACCTTCCAGAGAGACTACCTGCTATTCTGTCCCCACGGGGAAGCAGTACAGCCAGAAGCCTCCCCCGTTCCATCTCTAGGCTCTCTCTCAGGCCCCTCATACTTGTGATGTGTCTCAGGGGTAGAATGAAGAGATTCCTCTGAGTGAACACATACGTGAGAGGCCAGAGATGCTGAGGAAGGGCGCCTTGCCTAGTGATATCCTAGCGTAAGTGGAAAAGAGGTACCTGCCTGCTGTCCCAGTGTGTCGAACGTGTTCACATCAGGGGTTGCCTACTGTGAAGTTATTCCCTGGGTGCCCTGGATTTTGTGGCCAAAGACGCAAGGGGCCGTTGTCTGTCCATGGGTAAAATGGAGGGCTCTGCGGAACTGGCCGGTTAGGCTGGACCTCTCCTATTGGCTGAGTGTTTGTGACTCGTCCCCGTCCGAAGTTCCGCCCAGCCTTCCGGTGGCTGTCACCATGGTGATTGGGAAAGAAGCCTTAGGCCCCACACTCAGCCCTCCCCTGGCCTACCTGGCCTCTTTCCCCTCATCTAGACCGCTGTGTGGATGAAAGAAAGGATGTCGGCCAGTGAGCACGTGTCCTGATTTCCTTGGAAGGATTAGGTTCCTTGCCTGGGCAGAAGACAGCCAAGGTCAGCCTGAGCCTAGACACCTAGTGACCTGTGACACTGCAGCCAGTGATAGATGTTGATGTCCACGCTCAGGTATCCGCAGGTGGCGGATTCAGTGTGGTGGGAAGAGAAGTGGAAGTAGAGATGACACACTCACGAGGGCACAGGCCAAAGGTCAGGGAAAATAGCTGAGGTCGTGGAGCTCTAGCGGAGCCAGTCTAGGGCCCAGGCCTCCCTGCTGTACGAGGCAAAGAGGTGATCCATATGCCGCCATCCGTAGATTCTGGACGGCTGGGGCCCTGGATGCCCGGATTTCGGCCTCGTCTACCGAGAAGTGACGCACATGCAGTGTGCCACCGGAGGCTGTGGAGCAGCAGAGGGCAAAATCTTGAAAATGGGGGCTTCAGTTGACTTGGCCTGTGCTCTCCTTTGGCTGAGTGACATCGTGTGTTTCCTAGCAGGTGAAGACATTCGTGGAGAGAGGCGGTTTCCATGCGTGCAGGCAAAGTGTGTGCTGAGATGATGAGTTGCAGGGGAGACCAGGGTGGACTCTCCAGACCCAGAATAGGCCTCTGGCAGGTATGTGTCAATGTTTTCTGCCCATGGCACTCAGCCGGTTATTTGCATAGAATGTTAGGAGCGGAATTAGTAGTCTCCGGAGAGGCTGCCACTTGTCAGCGAGCTTCACCTGGCCAGGTCCCACGGTGATGTCAAGCTTCACCTGGCCAGGTCCGCCCGTGATGTAGCTCCCCAATCAATCACTGCTCTCTAGACCTTCCAGATAGACTCCCAGAACTTCTGTCCCCATGGGCAAACAGTAGAGCCAGAGGCCTTCCCCCTTTGCTCTTTGGTCTCTAGGCCCTCTGTCAGGCACTCCAAGGTGTGAAGTGACAAGGGGGAGAAGGAAGAGATTTCAGAGAACGAAGACAAGCAGAGAGAGACAGAGAGAGGCAAGAGATGCTGAGTGGGGATGCCTTGCCTACTGATATCCTCAGGAAAGTGGGAAAGAGGTACCTGGCGTGCTCTGCCAATGCCCTGAAGCAGTCCGCACCAGGGGCTCCCTTGTGCCTGCGTAGCCTTTCCCGGGGCGTGCTCAAATCCTGTGGCCACTAGGGGTCATAGGTCCCAATGGAGGGCCCTGTGTCATCTGCCTGGCGGGCCGGATCTCTGCCATTGGCTCAGTCTTGTCACCAGGCCCATCCCAAGCTCCGCCCACTCTTGCGGTGGGGGGACTGTCTCTATGGTGATGGCAAAGAAGCCTCAGCCCCGCCCACCTGGCCTTGACTTCACCTACCTGGCCCTCTGACCCTCACTCAGACCTCTGTGTTGATAAAAATCAATGTCCGCCAGTGCCCAGGTGTCAGCATCTGGGATAAAGGATTCGGGACCTTGCCTGGGGCAGAAGGCAGCCTAGGTCAGCGGGTAGCTGGAAGTCTAGTGACTTGTGACACTGCTGCCAGTGACAAATGGTGACTCCCACACTCACATATCCCCTGGTGGCAGAACGCTAGTGATGGGTGGAGAAACATCGCTCCGGAGCACACGTTCAATGGGGCACCAGCCAAAGCAAAGGCCAGGGCTAGTAGTGGACGTCGTGGAGCTGAATGACGAGCCAGTGAAGGGCCCAAGGATCCCTCCTGTATGTGGCGAACAGGTCATCCGTGTCCCCACGTCCATCAACCATTGCACTGCTGGGGCCCAGGCTGCCAGGATTTCGGCCTTGCCTTCGGAGCCCGGACACATAGGCAGCCTTGCACCGGAGGCGGGGACGTGTAGACAGCAAAAATTTGGAAACTGGCAGTGTTTCCTCGATTTCCCTGGCATCGGCCTTTTTGAGCGGCTTGCTTTTTTTCCTGGTAGGATAGGGCCCTGACGGAGAAAGGCAGGATTACGTGTGCAGGAAAGGTGTGTGTTGAGAGGGTGACTACGTTGAGACCACGTTGGGATCTTTAGTCCCAGGAAAGGCCCCTGGCGGGTATGGGTCAATGTTCTCTACCCATCCCCCTTGGCGGGGGGAGGTTTTCACCATACAAAGCAGCAGCGCAATTATTCGTCGCCGGAGAGGTTGCATCTGCCCACAAGCTCCCCCTGGCCTGGGTCCGCCCCTACTGTATTGCGCGTGTCAGTCAACAGAAGCTAAGACCTTCCAGAGAGACTACCTGCTATTCTGTCCCCACGGGGAAGCAGTACAGCCAGAAGCCTCCCCCGTTCCATCTCTAGGCTCTCTCTCAGGCCCCTCATACTTGTGATGTGTCTCAGGGGTAGAATGAAGAGATTCCTCTGAGTGAACACATACGTGAGAGGCCACAGATGCTGAGGAAGGGCGCCTTGCCTAGTGATATCCTAGCGTAAGTGGAAAAGAGGTACCTGCCTGCTGTCCCAGTGTGTCGAACGTGTTCACATCAGGGGTTGCCTACTGTGAAGTTATTCCCTGGGTGCCCTGGATTTTGTGGCCAAAGACGCAAGGGGCCGTTGTCTGTCCATGGGTAAAATGGAGGGCTCTGCGGAACTGGCCGGTTAGGCTGGACCTCTCCTATTGGCTGAGTGTTTGTGACTCGTCCCCGTCCGAAGTTCCGCCCAGCCTTCCGGTGGCTGTCACCATGGTGATTGGGAAAGAAGCCTTAGGCCCCACACTCAGCCCTCACCTGGCCTACCTGGCCTCTTTCCCCTCATCTAGACCGCTGTGTGGATGAAAGAAAGGATGTCGGCCAGTGAGCACGTGTCCTGATTTCCTTGGAAGGATTAGGTTCCTTGCCTGGGCAGAAGACAGCCAAGGTCAGCCTGAGCCTAGACACCTAGTGACCTGTGACACTGCAGCCAGTGATAGATGTTGATGTCCACGCTCAGGTATCCGCAGGTGGCGGATTCAGTGTGGTGGGAAGAGAAGTGGAAGTAGAGATGACACACTCACGAGGGCACGGTCCAAAGGTCAGGGAAAATAGCTGAGGTCGTGGAGCTCTAGCGGAGCCAGTCTAGGGCCCAGGCCTCCCTGCTGTACGAGGCAAAGAGGTGATCCATATGCCGCCATCCGTAGATTCTGGACGGCTGGGGCCCTGGATGCCCGGATTTCGGCCTCGTCTACCGAGAAGTGACGCACATGCAGTGTGCCACCGGAGGCTGTGGAGCAGCAGAGGGCAAAATCTTGAAAATGGGGGCTTCAGTTGACTTGGCCTGTGCTCTCCTTTGGCTGAGTGACATCGTGTGTTTCCTAGCAGGTGAAGACATTCGTGGAGAGAGGCGGTTTCCATGCGTGCAGGCAAAGTGTGTGCTGAGATGATGAGTTGCAGGGGAGACCAGGGTGGACTCTCCAGACCCAGAATAGGCCTCTGGCAGGTATGTGTCAATGTTTTCTGCCCATGGCACTCAGCCGGTTATTTGCATAGAATGTTAGGAGCGGAATTAGTAGTCTCCGGAGAGGCTGCCACTTGTCAGCGAGCTTCACCTGGCCAGGTCCCACGGTGATGTCAAGCTTCACCTGGCCAGGTCCGCCCGTGATGTAGCTCCCCAATCAATCACTACTCTCTAGACCTTCCAGATAGACTCCCAGAACTTCTCTCCCCATGGGCAAGCAGTAGAGCCAGAGGCCTTCCCCCTTTGCTCTTTGGTCTCTAGGCCCTCTGTCAGGCACTCCAAGGTGTGAAGTGACAAGGGGGAGAAGGAAGAGATTTCAGAGAACGAAGACAAGCAGAGAGAGACAGAGAGAGGCAAGAGATGCTGAGTGGGGATGCCTTGCCTACTGATATCCTCAGGAAAGTGGGAAAGAGGTACCTGGCGTGCTCTGCCAATGCCCTGAAGCAGTCCGCACCAGGGGCTCCCTTGTGCCTGCGTAGCCTTTCCCGGGGCGTGCTCAAATCCTGTGGCCACTAGGGGTCATAGGTCCCAATGGAGGGCCCTGTGTCATCTGCCTGGCGGGCCGGATCTCTGCCATTGGCTCAGTCTTGTCACCAGGCCCATCCCAAGCTCCGCCCACTCTTGCGGTGGGGGGACTGTCTCTATGGTGATGGCAAAGAAGCCTCAGCCCCGCCCACCTGGCCTTGACTTCACCTACCTGGCCCTCTGACCCTCACTCAGACCTCTGTGTTGATAAAAATCAATGTCCGCCAGTGCCCAGGTGTCAGCATCTGGGATAAAGGATTCGGGACCTTGCCTGGGGCAGAAGGCAGCCTAGGTCAGCGGGTAGCTGGAAGTCTAGTGACTTGTGACACTGCTGCCAGTGACAAATGGTGACTCCCACACTCACATATCCCCTGGTGGCAGAATGCTAGTGATGGGTGGAGAAAGATCGCTCCGGAGCACACGTTTAATGGGGCACCAGCCAAAGCAAAGGCCAGGGCCAGTAGTGGACGTCGTGGAGCTGAATGGCGAGCCAGTGAAGGGCCCAAGGATCCCTCCTGTATGTGGCGAACAGGTCATCCGTGTCCCCACGTCCATCAACCATTGCACTGCTGGGGCCCAGGCTGCCAGGATTTCGGCCTTGCCTTCGGAGCCCGGCCACATAGGCAGCCTTGCACCGGAGGCGGGGACGTGTAGACAGCAAAAATTTGGAAACTGGCAGTGTTTCCTCGATTTCCCTGGCATCGGCCTCTTTGAGCGGCTTGCTTTTTTTCCTGGTAGGATAGGGCCCTGACGGAGAAAGGCAGGATTACGTGTGCAGGAAAGGTGTGTGTTGAGAGGGTGACGACGTTGAGACCACGTTGGGATCTTTAGTCCCAGGAAAGGCCCCTGGCGGGTGTGGGTCAATGTTCTCTACCCATCCCCCTTGGCGGGGGGAGGTTTTCACCATACAAAGCAGCAGCGCAATTATTCGTCGCCGGAGAGGTTGCATCTGCCCACAAGCTCCCCCTGGCCAGGGTCCGCCCCTACTGTATTGCGCGTGTCAGTCAACAGAAGCTAAGACCTTCCAGAGAGACTACCTGCTATTCTGTCCCCACGGGGAAGCAGTACAGCCAGAAGCCTCCCCCGTTCCATCTCTAGGCTCTCTCTCAGGCCCCTCATACTTGTGATGTGTCTCAGGGGTAGAATGAAGAGATTCCTCTGAGTGAACACATACGTGAGAGGCCAGAGATGCTGAGGAAGGGCGCCTTGCCTAGTGATATCCTAGCGTAAGTGGAAAAGAGGTACCTGCCTGCTGTCCCAGTGTGTCGAACGTGTTCACATCAGGGGTTGCCTACTGTGAAGTTATTCCCTGGGTGCCCTGGATTTTGTGGCCAAAGACGCAAGGGGCCGTTGTCTGTCCATGGGTAAAATGGAGGGCTCTGCGGAACTGGCCGGTTAGGCTGGACCTCTCCTATTGGCTGAGTGTTTGTGACTCGTCCCCGTCCGAAGTTCCGCCCAGCCTTCCGGTGGCTGTCAGCATGGTGATTGGGAAAGAAGCCTTAGGCCCCACCCTCAGCCCTCACCTGGCCTACCTGGCCTCTTTCCCCTCATCTAGACCGCTGTGTGGATGAAAGAAAGGATGTCGGCCAGTGAGCACGTGTCCTGATTTCCTTGGAAGGATTAGGTTCCTTGCCTGGGCAGAAGACAGCCAAGGTCAGCCTGAGCCTAGACACCTAGTGACCTGTGACACTGCAGCCAGTGATAGATGTTGATGTCCACGCTCAGGTATCCGCAGGTGGCGGATTCAGTGTGGTGGGAAGAGAAGTGGAAGTAGAGATGACACACTCACGAGGGCACAGGCCAAAGGTCAGGGAAAATAGCTGAGGTCGTGGAGCTCTAGCGGAGCCAGTCTAGGGCCCAGGCCTCCCTGCTGTACGAGGCAAAGAGGTGATCCATATGCCGCCATCCGTAGATTCTGGACGGCTGGGGCCCTGGATGCCCGGATTTCGGCCTCGTCTACCGAGAAGTGACGCACATGCAGTGTGCCACCGGAGGCTGTGGAGCAGCAGAGGGCAAAATCTTGAAAATGGGGGCTTCAGTTGACTTGGCCTGTGCTCTCCTTTGGCTGAGTGACATCGTGTGTTTCCTAGCAGGTGAAGACATTCGTGGAGAGAGGCGGTTTCCATGCGTGCAGGCAAAGTGTGTGCTGAGATGATGAGTTGCAGGGGAGACCAGGGTGGACTCTCCAGACCCAGAATAGGCCTCTGGCAGGTATGTGTCAATGTTTTCTGCCCATGGCACTCAGCCGGTTATTTGCATAGAATGTTAGGAGCGGAATTAGTAGTCTCCGGAGAGGCTGCCACTTGTCAGCGAGCTTCACCTGGCCAGGTCCCACGGTGATGTCAAGCTTCACCTGGCCAGGTCCGCCCGTGATGTAGCTCCCCAATCAATCACTACTCTCTAGACCTTCCAGATAGACTCCCAGAACTTCTCTCCCCATGGGCAAGCAGTAGAGCCAGAGGCCTTCCCCCTTTGCTCTTTGGTCTCTAGGCCCTCTGTCAGGCACTCCAAGGTGTGAAGTGACAAGGGGGAGAAGGAAGAGATTTCAGAGAACGAAGACAAGCAGAGAGAGACAGAGAGAGGCAAGAGATGCTGAGTGGGGATGCCTTGCCTACTGATATCCTCAGGAAAGTGGGAAAGAGGTACCTGGCGTGCTCTGCCAATGCCCTGAAGCAGTCCGCACCAGGGGCTCCCTTGTGCCTGCGTAGCCTTTCCCGGGGCGTGCTCAAATCCTGTGGCCACTAGGGGTCATAGGTCCCAATGGAGGGCCCTGTGTCATCTGCGTGGCGGGCCGGATCTCTGCCATTGGCTCAGTCTTGTCACCAGGCCCATCCCAAGCTCCGCCCACTCTTGCGGTGGGGGGACTGTCTCTATGGTGATGGCAAAGAAGCCTCAGCCCCACCCACCTGGCCTTCACTTCACCTACCTGGCCCTCTGACCCTCACTCAGACCTCTGTGTTGATAAAAATCAATATCCGCCAGTGCCCAGGTGTCAGCATCTGGGATAAAGGATTCGGGACCTTGCCTGGGGCAGAAGGCAGCCTAGGTCAGCGGGTAGCTGGAAGTCTAGTGACTTGTGACACTGCTGCCAGTGACAAATGGTGACTCCCACACTCACATATCCCCTGGTGGCAGAATGCTAGTGATGGGTGGAGAAACATCGCTCCGGAGCACACGTTTAATGGGGCACCAGCCAAAGCAAAGGCCAGGGCCAGTAGAGGACGTCGTGGAGCTGAATGGCGAGCCAGTGAAGGGCCCAAGGATCCCTCCTGTATGTGGTGAACAGGTCATCCGTGTCCCCACGTCCATCAACCATTGCACTGCTGGGGCCCAGGCTGCCAGGATTTCGGCCTTGCCTTCGGAGCCCGACCACATAGGCAGCCTTGCACCGGAGGCGGGGACGTGTAGACAGCAAAAATTTGGAAACTGGCAGTGTTTCCTCGATTTCCCTGGCATCGGCCTCTTTGAGCGGCTTCCTTTTTTTCCTGGTAGGATAGGGCCCTGACGGAGAAAGGCAGGATTACGTGTGCAGGAAAGGTGTGTGTTGAGAGGGTGACGACGTTGAGACCACGTTGGGATCTTTAGTCCCAGGAAAGGCCCCTGGCGGGTATGGGTCAATGTTCTCTACCCATCCCCCTTGGCGGGGGGAGGTTTTCACCATACAAAGCAGCAGCGCAATTATTCGTCGCCGGAGAGGTTGCATCTGCCCACAAGCTCCCCCTGGCCAGGGTCCGCCCCTACTGTATTGCGCGTGTCAGTCAACAGAAGCTAAGACCTTCCAGAGAGACTACCTGCTATTCTGTCCCCACGGGGAAGCAGTACAGCCAGAAGCCTCCCCCGTTCCATCTCTAGGCTCTCTCTCAGGCCCCTCATACTTGTGATGTGTCTCAGGGGTAGAATGAAGAGATTCCTCTGAGTGAACACATACGTGAGAGGCCAGAGATGCTGAGGAAGGGCGCCTTGCCTAGTGATATCCTAGCGTAAGTGGAAAAGAGGTACCTGCCTGCTGTCCCAGTGTGTCGAACGTGTTCACATCAGGGGTTGCCTACTGTGAAGTTATTCCCTGGGTGCCCTGGATTTTGTGGCCAAAGACGCAAGGGGCCGTTGTCTGTCCATGGGTAAAATGGAGGGCTCTGCGGAACTGGCCGGTTAGGCTGGACCTCTCCTATTGGCTGAGTGTTTGTGACTCGTCCCCGTCCGAAGTTCCGCCCAGCCTTCCGGTGGCTGTCACCATGGTGATTGGGAAAGAAGCCTTAGGCCCCACACTCAGCCCTCACCTGGCCTACCTGGCCTCTTTCCCCTCATCTAGACCGCTGTGTGGATGAAAGAAAGGATGTCGGCCAGTGAGCACGTGTCCTGATTTCCTTGGAAGGATTAGGTTCCTTGCCTGGGCAGAAGACAGCCAAGGTCAGCCTGAGCCTAGACACCTAGTGACCTGTGACACTGCAGCCAGTGATAGATGTTGATGTCCACGCTCAGGTATCCGCAGGTGGCGGATTCAGTGTGGTGGGAAGAGAAGTGGAAGTAGAGATGACACACTCACGAGGGCACAGGCCAAAGGTCAGGGAAAATAGCTGAGGTCGTGGAGCTCTAGCGGAGCCAGTCTAGGGCCCAGGCCTCCCTGCTGTACGAGGCAAAGAGGTGATCCATATGCCGCCATCCGTAGATTCTGGACGGCTGGGGCCCTGGATGCCCGGATTTCGGCCTCGTCTACCGAGAAGTGACGCACATGCAGTGTGCCACCGGAGGCTGTGGAGCAGCAGAGGGCAAAATCTTGAAAATGGGGGCTTCAGTTGACTTGGCCTGTGCTCTCCTTTGGCTGAGTGACATCGTGTGTTTCCTAGCAGGTGAAGACATTCGTGGAGAGAGGCGGTTTCCATGCGTGCAGGCAAAGTGTGTGCTGAGATGATGAGTTGCAGGGGAGACCAGGGTGGACTCTCCAGACCCAGAATAGGCCTCTGGCAGGTATGTGTCAATGTTTTCTGCCCATGGCACTCAGCCGGTTATTTGCATAGAATGTTAGGAGCGGAATTAGTAGTCTCCGGAGAGGCTGCCACTTGTCAGCGAGCTTCACCTGGCCAGGTCCCACGGTGATGTCAAGCTTCACCTGGCCAGGTCCGCCCGTGATGTAGCTCCCCAATCAATCACTACTCTCTAGACCTTCCAGATAGACTCCCAGAACTTCTGTCCCCATGGGCAAGCAGTAGAGCCAGAGGCCTTCCCCCTTTGCTCTTTGGTCTCTAGGCCCTCTGTCAGGCACTCCAAGGTGTGAAGTGACAAGGGGGAGAAGGAAGAGATTTCAGAGAACGAAGACAAGCAGAGAGAGACAGAGAGAGGCAAGAGATGCTGAGTGGGGATGCCTTGCCTACTGATATCCTCAGGAAAGTGGGAAAGAGGTACCTGGCGTGCTCTGCCAATGCCCTGAAGCAGTCCGCACCAGGGGCTCCCTTGTGCCTGCGTAGCCTTTCCCGGGGCGTGCTCAAATCCTGTGGCCACTAGGGGTCATAGGTCCCAATGGAGGGCCCTGTGTCATCTGCCTGGCGGGCCGGATCTCTGCCATTGGCTCAGTCTTGTCACCAGGCCCATCCCAAGCTCCGCCCACTCTTGCGGTGGGGGGACTGTCTCTATGGTGATGGCAAAGAAGCCTCAGCCCCACCCACCTGGCCTTCACTTCACCTACCTGGCCCTCTGACCCTCACTCAGACCTCTGTGTTGATAAAAATCAATGTCCGCCAGTGCCCAGGTGTCAGCATCTGGGATAAAGGATTCGGGACCTTGCCTGGGGCAGAAGGCAGCCTAGGTCAGCGGGTAGCTGGAAGTCTAGTGACTTGTGACACTGCTGCCAGTGACAAATGGTGACTCCCACACTCACATATCCCCTGGTGGCAGAATGCTAGTGATGGGTGGAGAAACATCGCTCCGGAGCACACGTTTAATGGGGCACCAGCCAAAGCAAAGGCCAGGGCCAGTAGTGGACGTCGTGGAGCTGAATGGCGAGCCAGTGAAGGGCCCAAGGATCCCTCCTGTGTGTGGTGAACAGGTCATCCGTGTCCCCACGTCCATCAACCATTGCACTGCTGGGGCCCAGGCTGCCAGGATTTCGGCCTTGCCTTCGGAGCCCGACCACATAGGCAGCCTTGCACCGGAGGCGGGGACGTGTAGACAGCAAAAATTTGGAAACTGGCAGTGTTTCCTCGATTTCCCTGGCATCGGCCTCTTTGAGCGGCTTGCTTTTTTTCCTGGTAGGATAGGGCCCTGACGGAGAAAGGCAGGATTACGTGTGCAGGAAAGGTGTGTGTTGAGAGGGTGACGACGTCGGGACCACGTTGGGATCTTTAGTCCCAGGAAAGGCCCCTGGCGGGTGTGGGTCAATGTTTTCTACCCATCCCCCTTGGCGGGGGGAGGTTTTCACCATACAAAGCAGCAGCGCAATTATTCGTCGCCGGAGAGGTTGCATCTGCCCACAAGCTCCACCTGGCCAGGGTCCGCCCCTACTGTATTGCGCGTGTCAGTCAACAGAAGCTAAGACCTTCCAGAGAGACTACCTGCTATTCTGTCCCCACGGGGAAGCAGTACAGCCAGAAGCCTCCCCCGTTCCATCTCTAGGCTCTCTCTCAGGCCCCTCATACTTGTGATGTGTCTCAGGGGTAGAATGAAGAGATTCCTCTGAGTGAACACATACGTGAGAGGCCACAGATGCTGAGGAAGGGCGCCTTGCCTAGTGATATCCTAGCGTAAGTGGAAAAGAGGTACCTGCCTGCTGTCCCAGTGTGTCGAACGTGTTCACATCAGGGGTTGCCTACTGTGAAGTTATTCCCTGGGTGCCCTGGATTTTGTGGCCAAAGACGCAAGGGGCCGTTGTCTGTCCATGGGTAAAATGGAGGGCTCTGCGGAACTGGCCGGTTAGGCTGGACCTCTCCTATTGGCTGAGTGTTTGTGACTCGTCCCCGTCCGAAGTTCCGCCCAGCCTTCCGGTGGCTGTCACCATGGTGATTGGGAAAGAAGCCTTAGGCCCCACACTCAGCCCTCCCCTGGCCTACCTGGCCTCTTTCCCCTCATCTAGACCGCTGTGTGGATGAAAGAAAGGATGTCGGCCAGTGAGCACGTGTCCTGATTTCCTTGGAAGGATTAGGTTCCTTGCCTGGGCAGAAGACAGCCAAGGTCAGCCTGAGCCTAGACACCTAGTGACCTGTGACACTGCAGCCAGTGATAGATGTTGATGTCCACGCTCAGGTATCCGCAGGTGGCGGATTCAGTGTGGTGGGAAGAGAAGTGGAAGTAGAGATGACACACTCACGAGGGCACAGGCCAAAGGTCAGGGAAAATAGCTGAGGTCGTGGAGCTCTAGCGGAGCCAGTCTAGGGCCCAGGCCTCCCTGCTGTACGAGGCAAAGAGGTGATCCATATGCCGCCATCCGTAGATTCTGGACGGCTGGGGCCCTGGATGCCCGGATTTCGGCCTCGTCTACCGAGAAGTGACGCACATGCAGTGTGCCACCGGAGGCTGTGGAGCAGCAGAGGGCAAAATCTTGAAAATGGGGGCTTCAGTTGACTTGGCCTGTGCTCTCCTTTGGCTGAGTGACATCGTGTGTTTCCTAGCAGGTGAAGACATTCGTGGAGAGAGGCGGTTTCCATGCGTGCAGGCAAAGTGTGTGCTGAGATGATGAGTTGCAGGGGAGACCAGGGTGGACTCTCCAGACCCAGAATAGGCCTCTGGCAGGTATGTGTCAATGTTTTCTGCCCATGGCACTCAGCCGGTTATTTGCATAGAATGTTAGGAGCGGAATTAGTAGTCTCCGGAGAGGCTGCCACTTGTCAGCGAGCTTCACCTGGCCAGGTCCCACGGTGATGTCAAGCTTCACCTGGCCAGGTCCGCCCGTGATGTAGCTCCCCAATCAATCACTACTCTCTAGACCTTCCAGATAGACTCCCAGAACTTCTCTCCCCATGGGCAAGCAGTAGAGCCAGAGGCCTTCCCCCTTTGCTCTTTGGTCTCTAGGCCCTCTGTCAGGCACTCCAAGGTGTGAAGTGACAAGGGGGAGAAGGAAGAGATTTCAGAGAACGAAGACAAGCAGAGAGAGACAGAGAGAGGCAAGAGATGCTGAGTGGGGATGCCTTGCCTACTGATATCCTCAGGAAAGTGGGAAAGAGGTACCTGGCGTGCTCTGCCAATGCCCTGAAGCAGTCCGCACCAGGGGCTCCCTTGTGCCTGCGTAGCCTTTCCCGGGGCGTGCTCAAATCCTGTGGCCACTAGGGGTCATAGGTCCCAATGGAGGGCCCTGTGTCATCTGCCTGGCGGGCCGGATCTCTGCCATTGGCTCAGTCTTGTCACCAGGCCCATCCCAAGCTCCGCCCACTCTTGCGGTGGGGGGACTGTCTCTATGGTGATGGCAAAGAAGCCTCAGCCCCACCCACCTGGCCTTCACTTCACCTACCTGGCCCTCTGACCCTCACTCAGACCTCTGTGTTGATAAAAATCAATGTCCGCCAGTGCCCAGGTGTCAGCATCTGGGATAAAGGATTCGGGACCTTGCCTGGGGCAGAAGGCAGCCTAGGTCAGCGGGTAGCTGGAAGTCTAGTGACTTGTGACACTGCTGCCAGTGACAAATGGTGACTCCCACACTCACATATCCCCTGGTGGCAGAATGCTAGTGATGGGTGGAGAAACATCGCTCCGGAGCACACGTTTAATGGGGCACCAGCCAAAGCAAAGGCCAGGGCCAGTAGTGGACGTCGTGGAGCTGAATGGCGAGCCAGTGAAGGGCCCAAGGATCCCTCCTGTGTGTGGTGAACAGGTCATCCGTGTCCCCACGTCCATCAACCATTGCACTGCTGGGGCCCAGGCTGCCAGGATTTCGGCCTTGCCTTCGGAGCCCGACCACATAGGCAGCCTTGCACCGGAGGCGGGGACGTGTAGACAGCAAAAATTTGGAAACTGGCAGTGTTTCCTCGATTTCCCTGGCATCGGCCTCTTTGAGCGGCTTCCTTTTTTTCCTGGTAGGATAGGGCCCTGACGGAGAAAGGCAGGATTACGTGTGCAGGAAAGGTGTGTGTTGAGAGGGTGACGACGTTGGGACCACGTTGGGATCTTTAGTCCCAGGAAAGGCCCCTGGCGGGTGTGGGTCAATGTTTTCTACCCATCCCCCTTGGCGGGGGGAGGTTTTCACCATACAAAGCAGCAGCGCAATTATTCGTCGCCGGAGAGGTTGCATCTGCCCACAAGCTCCACCTGGCCAGGGTCCGCCCCTACTGTATTGCGCGTGTCAGTCAACAGAAGCTAAGACCTTCCAGAGAGACTACCTGCTATTCTGTCCCCACGGGGAAGCAGTACAGCCAGAAGCCTCCCCCGTTCCATCTCTAGGCTCTCTCTCAGGCCCCTCATACTTGTGATGTGTCTCAGGGGTAGAATGAAGAGATTCCTCTGAGTGAACACATACGTGAGAGGCCACAGATGCTGAGGAAGGGCGCCTTGCCTAGTGATATCCTAGCGTAAGTGGAAAAGAGGTACCTGCCTGCTGTCCCAGTGTGTCGAACGTGTTCACATCAGGGGTTGCCTACTGTGAAGTTATTCCCTGGGTGCCCTGGATTTTGTGGCCAAAGACGCAAGGGGCCGTTGTCTGTCCATGGGTAAAATGGAGGGCTCTGCGGAACTGGCCGGTTAGGCTGGACCTCTCCTATTGGCTGAGTGTTTGTGACTCGTCCCCGTCCGAAGTTCCGCCCAGCCTTCCGGTGGCTGTCACCATGGTGATTGGGAAAGAAGCCTTAGGCCCCACACTCAGCCCTCCCCTGGCCTACCTGGCCTCTTTCCCCTCATCTAGACCGCTGCGTGGATGAAAGTAAGGATGTCGGCCAGTGAGCACGTGTCCTGATTTCCTTGGAAGGATTAGGTTCCTTGCCTGGGCAGAAGACAGCCAAGGTCAGCCTGAGCCTAGACACCTAGTGACCTGTGACACTGCAGCCAGTGATAGATGTTGATGTCGACGCTCAGGTATCCGCAGGTGGCGGATTCAGTGTGGTGGGAAGAGAAGTGGAAGTAGAGATGACACACTCACGAGGGCACAGGCCAAAGGTCAGGGAAAATAGCTGAGGTCGTGGAGCTCTAGCGGAGCCAGTCTAGGGCCCAGGCCTCCCTGCTGTACGAGGCAAAGAGGTGATCCATATGCCGCCATCCGTAGATTCTGGACGGCTGGGGCCCTGGATGCCCGGATTTCGGCCTCGTCTACCGAGAAGTGACGCACATGCAGTGTGCCACCGGAGGCTGTGGAGCAGCAGAGGGCAAAATCTTGAAAATGGGGGCTTCAGTTGACTTGGCCTGTGCTCTCCTTTGGCTGAGTGACATCGTGTGTTTCCTAGCAGGTGAAGACATTCGTGGAGAGAGGCGGTTTCCATGCGTGCAGGCAAAGTGTGTGCTGAGATGATGAGTTGCAGGGGAGACCAGGGTGGACTCTCCAGACCCAGAATAGGCCTCTGGCAGGTATGTGTCAATGTTTTCTGCCCATGGCACTCAGCCGGTTATTTGCATAGAATGTTAGGAGCGGAATTAGTAGTCTCCGGAGAGGCTGCCACTTGTCAGCGAGCTTCACCTGGCCAGGTCCCACGGTGATGTCAAGCTTCACCTGGCCAGGTCCGCCCGTGATGTAGCTCCCCAATCAATCACTGCTCTCTAGACCTTCCAGATAGACTCCCAGAACTTCTGTCCCCATGGGCAAACAGTAGAGCCAGAGGCCTTCCCCCTTTGCTCTTTGGTCTCTAGGCCCTCTGTCAGGCACTCCAAGGTGTGAAGTGACAAGGGGGAGAAGGAAGAGATTTCAGAGAACGAAGACAAGCAGAGAGAGACAGAGAGAGGCAAGAGATGCTGAGTGGGGATGCCTTGCCTACTGATATCCTCAGGAAAGTGGGAAAGAGGTACCTGGCGTGCTCTGCCAATGCCCTGAAGCAGTCCGCACCAGGGGCTCCCTTGTGCCTGCGTAGCCTTTCCCGGGGCGTGCTCAAATCCTGTGGCCACTAGGGGTCATAGGTCCCAATGGAGGGCCCTGTGTCATCTGCCTGGCGGGCCGGATCTCTGCCATTGGCTCAGCCTTGTCACCAGGCCCATCCCAAGCTCCGCCCACTCTTGCGGTGGGGGGACTGTCTCTATGGTGATGGCAAAGAAGCCTCAGCCCCGCCCACCTGGCCTTCACTTCACCTACCTGGCCCTCTGACCCTCACTCAGACCTCTGTGTTGATAAAAATCAATGTCCGCCAGTGCCCAGGTGTCAGCATCTGGGATAAAGGATTCGGGACCTTGCCTGGGGCAGAAGGCAGCCTAGGTCAGCGGGTAGCTGGAAGTCTAGTGACTTGTGACACTGCTGCCAGTGACAAATGGTGACTCCCACACTCACATATCCCCTGGTGGCAGAATGCTAGTGATGGGTGGAGAAAGATCGCTCCGGAGCACACGTTTAATGGGGCACCAGCCAAAGCAAAGGCCAGGGCCAGTAGTGGACGTCGTGGAGCTGAATGGCGAGCCAGTGAAGGGCCCAAGGATCCCTCCTGTATGTGGCGAACAGGTCATCCGTGTCCCCACGTCCATCAACCATTGCACTGCTGGGGCCCCGGCTGCCAGGATTTCGGCCTTGCCTTCGGAGCCCGGCCACATAGGCAGCCTTGCACCGGAGGCGGGGACGTGTAGACAGCAAAAATTTGGAAACTGGCAGTGTTTCCTCGATTTCCCTGGCATCGGCCTCTTTGAGCGGCTTGCTTTTTTTCCTGGTAGGATAGGGCCCTGACGGAGAAAGGCAGGATTACGTGTGCAGGAAAGGTGTGTGTTGAGAGGGTGACGACGTTGAGACCACGTTGGGATCTTTAGTCCCAGGAAAGGCCCCTGGCGGGTGTGGGTCAATGTTCTCTACCCATCCCCCTTGGCGGGGGGAGGTTTTCACCATACAAAGCAGCAGCGCAATTATTCGTCGCCGGAGAGGTTGCATCTGCCCACAAGCTCCCCCTGGCCAGGGTCCGCCCCTACTGTATTGCGCGTGTCAGTCAACAGAAGCTAAGACCTTCCAGAGAGACTACCTGCTATTCTGTCCCCACGGGGAAGCAGTACAGCCAGAAGCCTCCCCCGTTCCATCTCTAGGCTCTCTCTCAGGCCCCTCATACTTGTGATGTGTCTCAGGGGTAGAATGAAGAGATTCCTCTGAGTGAACACATACGTGAGAGGCCAGAGATGCTGAGGAAGGGCGCCTTGCCTAGTGATATCCTAGCGTAAGTGGAAAAGAGGTACCTGCCTGCTGTCCCAGTGTGTCGAACGTGTTCACATCAGGGGTTGCCTACTGTGAAGTTATTCCCTGGGTGCCCTGGATTTTGTGGCCAAAGACGCAAGGGGCCGTTGTCTGTCCATGGGTAAAATGGAGGGCTCTGCGGAACTGGCCGGTTAGGCTGGACCTCTCCTATTGGCTGAGTGTTTGTGACTCGTCCCCGTCCGAAGTTCCGCCCAGCCTTCCGGTGGCTGTCACCATGGTGATTGGGAAAGAAGCCTTAGGCCCCACACTCAGCCCTCACCTGGCCTACCTGGCCTCTTTCCCCTCATCTAGACCGCTGTGTGGATGAAAGAAAGGATGTCGGCCAGTGAGCACGTGTCCTGATTTCCTTGGAAGGATTAGGTTCCTTGCCTGGGCAGAAGACAGCCAAGGTCAGCCTGAGCCTAGACACCTAGTGACCTGTGACACTGCAGCCAGTGATAGATGTTGATGTCCACGCTCAGGTATCCGCAGGTGGCGGATTCAGTGTGGTGGGAAGAGAAGTGGAAGTAGAGATGACACACTCACGAGGGCACAGGCCAAAGGTCAGGGAAAATAGCTGAGGTCGTGGAGCTCTAGCGGAGCCAGTCTAGGGCCCAGGCCTCCCTGCTGTACGAGGCAAAGAGGTGATCCATATGCCGCCATCCGTAGATTCTGGACGGCTGGGGCCCTGGATGCCCGGATTTCGGCCTCGTCTACCGAGAAGTGACGCACATGCAGTGTGCCACCGGAGGCTGTGGAGCAGCAGAGGGCAAAATCTTGAAAATGGGGGCTTCAGTTGACTTGGCCTGTGCTCTCCTTTGGCTGAGTGACATCGTGTGTTTCCTAGCAGGTGAAGACATTCGTGGAGAGAGGCGGTTTCCATGCGTGCAGGCAAAGTGTGTGCTGAGATGATGAGTTGCAGGGGAGACCAGGGTGGACTCTCCAGACCCAGAATAGGCCTCTGGCAGGTATGTGTCAATGTTTTCTGCCCATGGCACTCAGCCGGTTATTTGCATAGAATGTTAGGAGCGGAATTAGTAGTCTCCGGAGAGGCTGCCACTTGTCAGCGAGCTTCACCTGGCCAGGTCCCACGGTGATGTCAAGCTTCACCTGGCCAGGTCCGCCCGTGATGTAGCTCCCCAATCAATCACTACTCTCTAGACCTTCCAGATAGACTCCCAGAACTTCTCTCCCCATGGGCAAGCAGTAGAGCCAGAGGCCTTCCCCCTTTGCTCTTTGGTCTCTAGGCCCTCTGTCAGGCACTCCAAGGTGTGAAGTGACAAGGGGGAGAAGGAAGAGATTTCAGAGAACGAAGACAAGCAGAGAGAGACAGAGAGAGGCAAGAGATGCTGAGTGGGGATGCCTTGCCTACTGATATCCTCAGGAAAGTGGGAAAGAGGTACCTGGCGTGCTCTGCCAATGCCCTGAAGCAGTCCGCACCAGGGGCTCCCTTGTGCCTGCGTAGCCTTTCCCGGGGCGTGCTCAAATCCTGTGGCCACTAGGGGTCATAGGTCCCAATGGAGGGCCCTGTGTCATCTGCCTGGCGGGCCGGATCTCTGCCATTGGCTCAGTCTTGTCACCAGGCCCATCCCAAGCTCCGCCCACTCTTGCGGTGGGGGGACTGTCTCTATGGTGATGGCAAAGAAGCCTCAGCCCCGCCCACCTGGCCTTCACTTCACCTACCTGGCCCTCTGACCCTCACTCAGACCTCTGTGTTGATAAAAATCAATGTCCGCCAGTGCCCAGGTGTCAGCATCTGGGATAAAGGATTCGGGACCTTGCCTGGGGCAGAAGGCAGCCTAGGTCAGCGGGTAGCTGGAAGTCTAGTGACTTGTGACACTGCTGCCAGTGACAAATGGTGACTCCCACACTCACATATCCCCTGGTGGCAGAATGCTAGTGATGGGTGGAGAAACATCGCTCCAGAGCACACGTTTAATGGGGCACCAGCCAAAGCAAAGGCCAGGGCCAGTAGTGGACGTCGTGGAGCTGAATGGCGAGCCAGTGAAGGGCCCAAGGATCCCTCCTGTGTGTGGTGAACAGGTCATCCGTGTCCCCACGTCCATCAACCATTGCACTGCTGGGGCCCAGGCTGCCAGGATTTCGGCCTTGCCTTCGGAGCCCGACCACATAGGCAGCCTTGCACCGGAGGCGGGGACGTGTAGACAGCAAAAATTTGGAAACTGGCAGTGTTTCCTTGATTTCCCTGGCATCGGCCTCTTTGAGCGGCTTCCTTTTTTTCCTGGTAGGATAGGGCCCTGACGGAGAAAGGCAGGATTACGTGTGCAGGAAAGGTGTGTGTTGAGAGGGTGACGACGTTGGGACCACGTTGGGATCTTTAGTCCCAGGAAAGGCCCCTGGCGGGTGTGGGTCAATGTTTTCTACCCATCCCCCTTGGCGGGGGGAGGTTTTCACCATACAAAGCAGCAGCGCAATTATTCGTCGCCGGAGAGGTTGCATCTGCCCACAAGCTCCACCTGGCCAGGGTCCGCCCCTACTGTATTGCGCGTGTCAGTCAACAGAAGCTAAGACCTTCCAGAGAGACTACCTGCTATTCTGTCCCCACGGGGAAGCAGTACAGCCAGAAGCCTCCCCCGTTCCATCTCTAGGCTCTCTCTCAGGCCCCTCATACTTGTGATGTGTCTCAGGGGTAGAATGAAGAGATTCCTCTGAGTGAACACATACGTGAGAGGCCAGAGATGCTGAGGAAGGGCGCCTTGCCTAGTGATATCCTAGCGTAAGTGGAAAAGAGGTACCTGCCTGCTGTCCCAGTGTGTCGAACGTGTTCACATCAGGGGTTGCCTACTGTGAAGTTATTCCCTGGGTGCCCTGGATTTTGTGGCCAAAGACGCAAGGGGCCGTTGTCTGTCCATGGGTAAAATGGAGGGCTCTGCGGAACTGGCCGGTTAGGCTGGACCTCTCCTATTGGCTGAGTGTTTGTGACTCGTCCCCGTCCGAAGTTCCGCCCAGCCTTCCGGTGGCTGTCACCATGGTGATTGGGAAAGAAGCCTTAGGCCCCACACTCAGCCCTCACCTGGCCTACCTGGCCTCTTTCCCCTCATCTAGACCGCTGCGTGGATGAAAGTAAGGATGTCGGCCAGTGAGCACGTGTCCTGATTTCCTTGGAAGGATTAGGTTCCTTGCCTGGGCAGAAGACAGCCAAGGTCAGCCTGAGCCTAGACACCTAGTGACCTGTGACACTGCAGCCAGTGATAGATGTTGATGTCCACGCTCAGGTATCTGCAGGTGGCGGATTCAGTGTGGTGGGAAGAGAAGTGGAAGTAGAGATGACACACTCACGAGGGCACAGGCCAAAGGTCAGGGAAAATAGCTGAGGTCGTGGAGCTCTAGCGGAGCCAGTCTAGGGCCCAGGCCTCCCTGCTGTACGAGGCAAAGAGGTGATCCATATGCCGCCATCCGTAGATTCTGGACGGCTGGGGCCCTGGATGCCCGGATTTCGGCCTCGTCTACCGAGAAGTGACGCACATGCAGTGTGCCACCGGAGGCTGTGGAGCAGCAGAGGGCAAAATCTTGAAAATGGGGGCTTCAGTTGACTTGGCCTGTGCTCTCCTTTGGCTGAGTGACATCGTGTGTTTCCTAGCAGGTGAAGACATTCGTGGAGAGAGGCGGTTTCCATGCGTGCAGGCAAAGTGTGTGCTGAGATGATGAGTTGCAGGGGAGACCAGGGTGGACTCTCCAGACCCAGAATAGGCCTCTGGCAGGTATGTGTCAATGTTTTCTGCCCATGGCACTCAGCCGGTTATTTGCATAGAATGTTAGGAGCGGAATTAGTAGTCTCCGGAGAGGCTGCCACTTGTCAGCGAGCTTCACCTGGCCAGGTCCCACGGTGATGTCAAGCTTCACCTGGCCAGGTCCGCCCGTGATGTAGCTCCCCAATCAATCACTGCTCTCTAGACCTTCCAGATAGACTCCCAGAACTTCTGTCCCCATGGGCAAACAGTAGAGCCAGAGGCCTTCCCCCTTTGCTCTTTGGTCTCTAGGCCCTCTGTCAGGCACTCCAAGGTGTGAAGTGACAAGGGGGAGAAGGAAGAGATTTCAGAGAACGAAGACAAGCAGAGAGAGACAGAGAGAGGCAAGAGATGCTGAGTGGGGATGCCTTGCCTACTGATATCCTCAGGAAAGTGGGAAAGAGGTACCTGGCGTGCTCTGCCAATGCCCTGAAGCAGTCCGCACCAGGGGCTCCCTTGTGCCTGCGTAGCCTTTCCCGGGGCGTGCTCAAATCCTGTGGCCACTAGGGGTCATAGGTCACAATGGAGGGCCCTGTGTCATCTGCCTGGCGGGCCGGATCTCTGCCATTGGCTCAGTCTTGTCACCAGGCCCATCCCAAGCTCCGCCCACTCTTGCGGTGGGGGGACTGTCTCTATGGTGATGGCAAAGAAGCCTCAGATACCACCCACCTGGCCTTCACTTCACCTACCTGGCCCTCTGACCCTCACTCAGACCTCTGTGTTGATAAAAATCAATGTCCGCCAGTGCCCAGGTGTCAGCATCTGGGATAAAGGATTCGGGACCTTGCCTGGGGCAGAAGGCAGCCTAGGTCAGCGGGTAGCTGGAAGTCTAGTGACTTGTGACACTGCTGCCAGTGACAAATGGTGACTCCCACACTCACATATCCCCTGGTGGCAGAATGCTAGTGATGGGTGGAGAAACATCGCTCCGGAGCACACGTTTAATGGGGCACCAGCCAAAGCAAAGGCCAGGGCCAGTAGTGGACGTCGTGGAGCTGAATGGCGAGCCAGTGAAGGGCCCAAGGATCCCTCCTGTATGTGGCGAACAGGTCATCCGTGTCCCCACGTCCATCAACCATTGCACTGCTGGGGCCCCGGCTGCCAGGATTTCGGCCTTGCCTTCGGAGCCCGGCCACATAGGCAGCCTTGCACCGGAGGCGGGGACGTGTAGACAGCAAAAATTTGGAAACTGGCAGTGTTTCCTCGATTTCCCTGGCATCGGCCTCTTTGAGCGGCTTGCTTTTTTTCCTGGTAGGATAGGGCCCTGACGGAGAAAGGCAGGATTACGTGTGCAGGAAAGGTGTGTGTTGAGAGGGTGACGACGTTGAGACCACGTTGGGATCTTTAGTCCCAGGAAAGGCCCCTGGCGGGTGTGGGTCAATGTTCTCTACCCATCCCCCTTGGCGGGGGGAGGTTTTCACCATACAAAGCAGCAGCGCAATTATTCGTCGCCGGAGAGGTTGCATCTGCCCACAAGCTCCCCCTGGCCAGGGTCCGCCCCTACTGTATTGCGCGTGTCAGTCAACAGAAGCTAAGACCTTCCAGAGAGACTACCTGCTATTCTGTCCCCACGGGGAAGCAGTACAGCCAGAAGCCTCCCCCGTTCCATCTCTAGGCTCTCTCTCAGGCCCCTCATACTTGTGATGTGTCTCAGGGGTAGAATGAAGAGATTCCTCTGAGTGAACACATACGTGAGAGGCCACAGATGCTGAGGAAGGGCGCCTTGCCTAGTGATATCCTAGCGTAAGTGGAAAAGAGGTACCTGCCTGCTGTCCCAGTGTGTCGAACGTGTTCACATCAGGGGTTGCCTACTGTGAAGTTATTCCCTGGGTGCCCTGGATTTTGTGGCCAAAGACGCAAGGGGCCGTTGTCTGTCCATGGGTAAAATGGAGGGCTCTGCGGAACTGGCCGGTTAGGCTGGACCTCTCCTATTGGCTGAGTGTTTGTGACTCGTCCCCGTCCGAAGTTCCGCCCAGCCTTCCGGTGGCTGTCCCCATGGTGATTGGGAAAGAAGCCTTAGGCCCCACACTCAGCCCTCCCCTGGCCTACCTGGCCTCTTTCCCCTCATCTAGACCGCTGTGTGGATGAAAGAAAGGATGTCGGCCAGTGAGCACGTGTCCTGATTTCCTTGGAAGGATTAGGTTCCTTGCCTGGGCAGAAGACAGCCAAGGTCAGCCTGAGCCTAGACACCTAGTGACCTGTGACACTGCAGCCAGTGATAGATGTTGATGTCCACGCTCAGGTATCCGCAGGTGGCGGATTCAGTGTGGTGGGAAGAGAAGTGGAAGTAGAGATGACACACTCACGAGGGCACAGGCCAAAGGTCAGGGAAAATAGCTGAGGTCGTGGAGCTCTAGCGGAGCCAGTCTAGGGCCCAGGCCTCCCTGCTGTACGAGGCAAAGAGGTGATCCATATGCCGCCATCCGTAGATTCTGGACGGCTGGGGCCCTGGATGCCCGGATTTCGGCCTCGTCTACCGAGAAGTGACGCACATGCAGTGTGCCACCGGAGGCTGTGGAGCAGCAGAGGGCAAAATCTTGAAAATGGGGGCTTCAGTTGACTTGGCCTGTGCTCTCCTTTGGCTGAGTGACATCGTGTGTTTCCTAGCAGGTGAAGACATTCGTGGAGAGAGGCGGTTTCCATGCGTGCAGGCAAAGTGTGTGCTGAGATGATGAGTTGCAGGGGAGACCAGGGTGGACTCTCCAGACCCAGAATAGGCCTCTGGCAGGTATGTGTCAATGTTTTCTGTCCATGGCACTCAGCCGGTTATTTGCATAGAATGTTAGGAGCGGAATTAGTAGTCTCCGGAGAGGCTGCCACTTGTCAGCGAGCTTCACCTGGCCAGGTCCCACGGTGATGTCAAGCTTCACCTGGCCAGGTCCGCCCGTGATGTAGCTCCCCAATCAATCACTGCTCTCTAGACCTTCCAGATAGACTCCCAGAACTTCTGTCCCCATGGGCAAACAGTAGAGCCAGAGGCCTTCCCCCTTTGCTCTTTGGTCTCTAGGCCCTCTGTCAGGCACTCCAAGGTGTGAAGTGACAAGGGGGAGAAGGAAGAGATTTCAGAGAACGAAGACAAGCAGAGAGAGACAGAGAGAGGCAAGAGATGCTGAGTGGGGATGCCTTGCCTACTGATATCCTCAGGAAAGTGGGAAAGAGGTACCTGGCGTGCTCTGCCAATGCCCTGAAGCAGTCCGCACCAGGGGCTCCCTTGTGCCTGCGTAGCCTTTCCCGGGGCGTGCTCAAATCCTGTGGCCACTAGGGGTCATAGGTCACAATGGAGGGCCCTGTGTCATCTGCCTGGCGGGCCGGATCTCTGCCATTGGCTCAGTCTTGTCACCAGGCCCATCCCAAGCTCCGCCCACTCTTGCGGTGGGGGGACTGTCTCTATGGTGATGGCAAAGAAGCCTCAGATACCACCCACCTGGCCTTCACTTCACCTACCTGGCCCTCTGACCCTCACTCAGACCTCTGTGTTGATAAAAATCAATGTCCGCCAGTGCCCAGGTGTCAGCATCTGGGATAAAGGATTCGGGACCTTGCCTGGGGCAGAAGGCAGCCTAGGTCAGCGGGTAGCTGGAAGTCTAGTGACTTGTGACACTGCTGCCAGTGACAAATGGTGACTCCCACACTCACATATCCCCTGGTGGCAGAATGCTAGTGATGGGTGGAGAAACATCGCTCCGGAGCACACGTTTAATGGGGCACCAGCCAAAGCAAAGGCCAGGGCCAGTAGTGGACGTCGTGGAGCTGAATGGCGAGCCAGTGAAGGGCCCAAGGATCCCTCCTGTATGTGGCGAACAGGTCATCCGTGTCCCCACGTCCATCAACCATTGCACTGCTGGGGCCCCGGCTGCCAGGATTTCGGCCTTGCCTTCGGAGCCCGGCCACATAGGCAGCCTTGCACCGGAGGCGGGGACGTGTAGACAGCAAAAATTTGGAAACTGGCAGTGTTTCCTCGATTTCCCTGGCATCGGCCTCTTTGAGCGGCTTGCTTTTTTTCCTGGTAGGATAGGGCCCTGACGGAGAAAGGCAGGATTACGTGTGCAGGAAAGGTGTGTGTTGAGAGGGTGACGACGTTGAGACCACGTTGGGATCTTTAGTCCCAGGAAAGGCCCCTGGCGGGTGTGGGTCAATGTTCTCTACCCATCCCCCTTGGCGGGGGGAGGTTTTCACCATACAAAGCAGCAGCGCAATTATTCGTCGCCGGAGAGGTTGCATCTGCCCACAAGCTCCCCCTGGCCAGGGTCCGCCCCTACTGTATTGCGCGTGTCAGTCAACAGAAGCTAAGACCTTCCAGAGAGACTACCTGCTATTCTGTCCCCACGGGGAAGCAGTACAGCCAGAAGCCTCCCCCGTTCCATCTCTAGGCTCTCTCTCAGGCCCCTCATACTTGTGATGTGTCTCAGGGGTAGAATGAAGAGATTCCTCTGAGTGAACACATACGTGAGAGGCCACAGATGCTGAGGAAGGGCGCCTTGCCTAGTGATATCCTAGCGTAAGTGGAAAAGAGGTACCTGCCTGCTGTCCCAGTGTGTCGAACGTGTTCACATCAGGGGTTGCCTACTGTGAAGTTATTCCCTGGGTGCCCTGGATTTTGTGGCCAAAGACGCAAGGGGCCGTTGTCTGTCCATGGGTAAAATGGAGGGCTCTGCGGAACTGGCCG
This sequence comes from Loxodonta africana, assembly GCF_030014295.1. Classification (NCBI taxonomy): domain Eukaryota; kingdom Metazoa; phylum Chordata; class Mammalia; order Proboscidea; family Elephantidae; genus Loxodonta; species Loxodonta africana. The sequence continues at coordinate 87,727 of NW_026974932.1, read as the reverse complement.
GTTAGGCTGGACCTCTCCTATTGGCTGAGTGTTTGTGACTCGTCCCCGTCCGAAGTTCCGCCCAGCCTTCCGGTGGCTGTCACCATGGTGATTGGGAAAGAAGCCTTAGGCCCCACACTCAGCCCTCCCCTGGCCTACCTGGCCTCTTTCCCCTCATCTAGACCGCTGTGTGGATGAAAGAAAGGATGTCGGCCAGTGAGCACGTGTCCTGATTTCCTTGGAAGGATTAGGTTCCTTGCCTGGGCAGAAGACAGCCAAGGTCAGCCTGAGCCTAGACACCTAGTGACCTGTGACACTGCAGCCAGTGATAGATGTTGATGTCCACGCTCAGGTATCCGCAGGTGGCGGATTCAGTGTGGTGGGAAGAGAAGTGGAAGTAGAGATGACACACTCACGAGGGCACAGGCCAAAGGTCAGGGAAAATAGCTGAGGTCGTGGAGCTCTAGCGGAGCCAGTCTAGGGCCCAGGCCTCCCTGCTGTACGAGGCAAAGAGGTGATCCATATGCCGCCATCCGTAGATTCTGGACGGCTGGGGCCCTGGATGCCCGGATTTCGGCCTCGTCTACCGAGAAGTGACGCACATGCAGTGTGCCACCGGAGGCTGTGGAGCAGCAGAGGGCAAAATCTTGAAAATGGGGGCTTCAGTTGACTTGGCCTGTGCTCTCCTTTGGCTGAGTGACATCGTGTGTTTCCTAGCAGGTGAAGACATTCGTGGAGAGAGGCGGTTTCCATGCGTGCAGGCAAAGTGTGTGCTGAGATGATGAGTTGCAGGGGAGACCAGGGTGGACTCTCCAGACCCAGAATAGGCCTCTGGCAGGTATGTGTCAATGTTTTCTGCCCATGGCACTCAGCCGGTTATTTGCATAGAATGTTAGGAGCGGAATTAGTAGTCTCCGGAGAGGCTGCCACTTGTCAGCGAGCTTCACCTGGCCAGGTCCCACGGTGATGTCAAGCTTCACCTGGCCAGGTCCGCCCGTGATGTAGCTCCCCAATCAATCACTACTCTCTAGACCTTCCAGATAGACTCCCAGAACTTCTGTCCCCATGGGCAAGCAGTAGAGCCAGAGGCCTTCCCCCTTTGCTCTTTGGTCTCTAGGCCCTCTGTCAGGCACTCCAAGGTGTGAAGTGACAAGGGGGAGAAGGAAGAGATTTCAGAGAACGAAGACAAGCAGAGAGAGACAGAGAGAGGCAAGAGATGCTGAGTGGGGATGCCTTGCCTACTGATATCCTCAGGAAAGTGGGAAAGAGGTACCTGGCGTGCTCTGCCAATGCCCTGAAGCAGTCCGCACCAGGGGCTCCCTTGTGCCTGCGTAGCCTTTCCCGGGGCGTGCTCAAATCCTGTGGCCACTAGGGGTCATAGGTCCCAATGGAGGGCCCTGTGTCATCTGCCTGGTGGGCCGGATCTCTGCCATTGGCTCAGTCTTGTCACCAGGCCCATCCCAAGCTCCGCCCACTCTTGCGGTGGGGGGACTGTCTCTATGGTGATGGCAAAGAAGCCTCAGCCCCACCCACCTGGCCTTCACTTCACCTACCTGGCCCTCTGACCCTCACTCAGACCTCTGTGTTGATAAAAATCAATGTCCGCCAGTGCCCAGGTGTCAGCATCTGGGATAAAGGATTCGGGACCTTGCCTGGGGCAGAAGGCAGCCTAGGTCAGCGGGTAGCTGGAAGTCTAGTGACTTGTGACACTGCTGCCAGTGACAAATGGTGACTCCCACACTCACATATCCCCTGGTGGCAGAATGCTAGTGATGGGTGGAGAAACATCGCTCCGGAGCACACGTTTAATGGGGCACCAGCCAAAGCAAAGGCCAGGGCCAGTAGTGGACGTCGTGGAGCTGAATGGCGAGCCAGTGAAGGGCCCAAGGATCCCTCCTGTGTGTGGCGAACAGGTCATCCGTGTCCCCACGTCCATCAACCATTGCACTGCTGGGGCCCCGGCTGCCAGGATTTCGGCCTTGCCTTCGGAGCCCGGCCACATAGGCAGCCTTGCACCGGAGGCGGGGACGTGTAGACAGCAAAAATTTGGAAACTGGCAGTGTTTCCTCGATTTCCCTGGCATCGGCCTTTTTGAGCGGCTTGCTTTTTTTCCTGGTAGGATAGGGCCCTGACGGAGAAAGGCAGGATTACGTGTGCAGGAAAGGTGTGTGTTGAGAGGGTGACGACGTTGAGACCACGTTGGGATCTTTAGTCCCAGGAAAGGTCCCTGGCTGGTGTGGGTCAATGTTCTCTACCCATGCCCCTTGGCGGGGGGAGGTTTTCACCATACAAAGCAGCAGCGCAATTATTCGTCGCCGGAGAGGTTGCATCTGCCCACAAGCTCCACCTGGCCAGGGTCCGCCCCTACTGTATTGCGCGTGTCAGTCAACAGAAGCTAAGACCTTCCAGAGAGACTACCTGCTATTCTGTCCCCACGGGGAAGCAGTACAGCCAGAAGCCTCCCCCGTTCCATCTCTAGGCTCTCTCTCAGGCCCCTCATACTTGTGATGTGTCTCAGGGGTAGAATGAAGAGATTCCTCTGAGTGAACACATACGTGAGAGGCCACAGATGCTGAGGAAGGGCGCCTTGCCTAGTGATATCCTAGCGTAAGTGGAAAAGAGGTACCTGCCTGCTGTCCCAGTGTGTCGAACGTGTTCACATCAGGGGTTGCCTACTGTGAAGTTATTCCCTGGGTGCCCTGGATTTTGTGGCCAAAGACGCAAGGGGGCGTTGTCTGTCCATGGGTAAAATGGAGGGCTCTGCGGAACTGGCCGGTTAGGCTGGACCTCTCCTATTGGCTGAGTGTTTGTGACTCGTCCCCGTCAGAAGTTCCGCCCAGCCTTCCGGTGGCTGTCACCATGGTGATTGGGAAAGAAGCCTTAGGCCCCACACTCAGCCCTCACCTGGCCTACCTGGCCTCTTTCCCCTCATCTAGACTGCTGTGTGGATGAAAGAAAGGATGTCGGCCAGTGAGCACGTGTCCTGATTTCCTTGGAAGGATTAGGTTCCTTGCCTGGGCAGAAGACAGCCAAGGTCAGCCTGAGCCTAGACACCTAGTGACCTGTGACACTGCAGCCAGTGATAGATGTTGATGTCCACGCTCAGGTATCCGCAGGTGGCGGATTCAGTGTGGTGGGAAGAGAAGTGGAAGTAGAGATGACACACTCACGAGGGCACAGGCCAAAGGTCAGGGAAAATAGCTGAGGTCGTGGAGCTCTAGCGGAGCCAGTCTAGGGCCCAGGCCTCCCTGCTGTACGAGGCAAAGAGGTGATCCATATGCCGCCATCCGTAGATTCTGGACGGCTGGGGCCCTGGATGCCCGGATTTCGGCCTCGTCTACCGAGAAGTGACGCACATGCAGTGTGCCACCGGAGGCTGTGGAGCAGCAGAGGGCAAAATCTTGAAAATGGGGGCTTCAGTTGACTTGGCCTGTGCTCTCCTTTGGCTGAGTGACATCGTGTGTTTCCTAGCAGGTGAAGACATTCGTGGAGAGAGGCGGTTTCCATGCGTGCAGGCAAAGTGTGTGCTGAGATGATGAGTTGCAGGGGAGACCAGGGTGGACTCTCCAGACCCAGAATAGGCCCCTGAGGTATGTGTCAATGTTTTCTGCCCATGGCACTCAGCCGGTTATTTGCATAGAATGTTAGGAGCGGAATTAGTAGTCTCCGGAGAGGCTGCCACTTGTCAGCGAGCTTCACCTGGCCAGGTCCCACGGTGATGTCAAGCTTCACCTGGCCAGGTCCGCCCGTGATGTAGCTCCCCAATCAATCACTACTCTCTAGACCTTCCAGATAGACTCCCAGAACTTCTCTCCCCACGGGCAAGCAATAGAGCCAGAGGCCTTCCCCCTTTGCTCTTTGGTCTCTAGGCCCTCTGTCAGGCACTCCAAGGTGTGAAGTGACAAGGGGGAGAAGGAAGAGATTTCAGAGAACGAAGACAAGCAGAGAGAGAGAGAGAGAGGCAAGAGATGCTGAGTGGGGATGCCTTGCCTACTGATATCCTCAGGAAAGTGGGAAAGAGGTACCTGGCGTGCTCTGCCAATGCCCTGAAGCAGTCCGCACCAGGGGCTCCCTTGTGCCTGCGTAGCCTTTCCCGGGGCGTGCTCAAATCCTGTGGCCACTAGGGGTCATAGGTCACAATGGAGGGCCCTGTGTCATCTGCCTGGCGGGCCGGATCTCTGCCATTGGCTCAGTCTTGTCACCAGGCCCATCCCAAGCTCCGCCCACTCTTGCGGTGGGGGGACTGTCTCTATGGTGATGGCAAAGAAGCCTCAGCCCCACCCACCTGGCCTTCACTTCACCTACCTGGCCCTCTGACCCTCACTCAGACCTCTGTGTTGATAAAAATCAATGTCCGCCAGTGCCCAGGTGTCAGCATCTGGGATAAAGGATTCGGGACCTTGCCTGGGGCAGAAGGCAGCCTAGGTCAGCGGGTAGCTGGAAGTCTAGTGACTTGTGACACTGCTGCCAGTGACAAATGGTGACTCCCACACTCACATATCCCCTGGTGGCAGAATGCTAGTGATGGGTGGAGAAAGATCGCTGCAGAGCACACGTTTAATGGGGCACCAGCCAAAGCAAAGGCCAGGGCCAGTAGTGGACGTCGTGGAGCTGAATGGCGAGCCAGTGAAGGGCCCAAGGATCCCTCCTGTATGTGGCGAACAGGTCATCCGTGTCCCCACGTCCATCAACCATTGCACTGCTGGGGCCCAGGCTACCAGGATTTCGGCCTTGCCTTCGGAGCCCGGCCACATAGGTAGCCTTGCACCGGAGGCGGGGACGTGTAGACAGCAAAAATTTGGAAACTGGCAGTGTTTCCTCGATTTCCCTGGCATCGGCCTCTTTGAGCGGCTTGCTTTTTTTCCTGGTAGCATAGGGCCCTGACGGAGAAAGGCGGGATTACGTGTGCAGGAATGGTGTGTTTTGAGAGGGTGACGACGTTGAGACCACGTTGGGATCTTTAGTCCCAGGAAAGGCCCCTGGCGGGTGTGGGTCAATGTTCTCTACCCATCCCCCTTGGCGGGGGGAGGTTTTCACCATACAAAGCAGCAGCGCAATTATTCGTCGCCGGAGAGGTTGCATCTGCCCACAAGCTCACCCTGGCCAGGGTCCGCCCCTACTGTATTACGCGTGTCAGTCAACAGAAGCTAAGACCTTCCAGAGAGACTACCTGCTATTCTGTCCCCACGGGGAAGCAGTACAGCCAGAAGCCTCCCCCGTTCCATCTCTAGGCTCTCTCTCAGGCCCCTCATACTTGTGATGTGTCTCAGGGGTAGAATGAAGAGATTCCTCTGAGTGAACACATACGTGAGAGGCCAGAGATGCTGAGGAAGGGCGCCTTGCCTAGTGATATCCTAGCGTAAGTGGAAAAGAGGTACCTGCCTGCTGTCCCAGTGTGTCGAACGTGTTCACATCAGGGGTTGCCTACTGTGAAGTTATTCCCTGGGTGCCCTGGATTTTGTGGCCAAAGACGCAAGGGGCCGTTGTCTGTCCATGGGTAAAATGGAGGGCTCTGCGGAACTGGCCGGTTAGGCTGGACCTCTCCTATTGGCTGAGTGTTTGTGACTCGTCCCCGTCCGAAGTTCCGCCCAGCCTTCCGGTGGCTGTCACCATGGTGATTGGGAAAGAAGCCTTAGGCCCCACACTCAGTCCTCACCTGGCCTACCTGGCCTCTTTCCCCTCATCTAGACCGCTGTGTGGATGAAAGAAAGGATGTCGGCCAGTGAGCACGTGTCCTGATTTCCTTGGAAGGATTAGGTTCCTTGCCTGGGCAGAAGACAGCCAAGGTCAGCCTGAGCCTAGACACCTAGTGACCTGTGACACTGCAGCCAGTGATAGATGTTGATGTCCACGCTCAGGTATCCGCAGGTGGCGGATTCAGTGTGGTGGGAAGAGAAGTGGAAGTAGAGATGACACACTCACGAGGGCACAGGCCAAAGGTCAGGGAAAATAGCTGAGGTCGTGGAGCTCTAGCGGAGCCAGTCTAGGGCCCAGGCCTCCCTGCTGTACGAGGCAAAGAGGTGATCCATATGCCGCCATCCGTAGATTCTGGACGGCTGGGGCCCTGGATGCCCGGATTTCGGCCTCGTCTACCGAGAAGTGACGCACATGCAGTGTGCCACCGGAGGCTGTGGAGCAGCAGAGGGCAAAATCTTGAAAATGGGGGCTTCAGTTGACTTGGCCTGTGCTCTCCTTTGGCTGAGTGACATCGTGTGTTTCCTAGCAGGTGAAGACATTCGTGGAGAGAGGCGGTTTCCATGCGTGCAGGCAAAGTGTGTGCTGAGATGATGAGTTGCAGGGGAGACCAGGGTGGACTCTCCAGACCCAGAATAGGCCTCTGGCAGGTATGTGTCAATGTTTTCTGCCCATGGCACTCAGCCGGTTATTTGCATAGAATGTTAGGAGCGGAATTAGTAGTCTCCGGAGAGGCTGCCACTTGTCAGCGAGCTTCACCTGGCCAGGTCCCACGGTGATGTCAAGCTTCACCTGGCCAGGTCCGCCCGTGATGTAGCTCCCCAATCAATCACTGCTCTCTAGACCTTCCAGATAGACTCCCAGAACTTCTGTCCCCATGGGCAAACAGTAGAGCCAGAGGCCTTCCCCCTTTGCTCTTTGGTCTCTAGGCCCTCTGTCAGGCACTCCAAGGTGTGAAGTGACAAGGGGGAGAAGGAAGAGATTTCAGAGAACGAAGACAAGCAGAGAGAGACAGAGAGAGGCAAGAGATGCTGAGTGGGGATGCCTTGCCTACTGATATCCTCAGGAAAGTGGGAAAGAGGTACCTGGCGTGCTCTGCCAATGCCCTGAAGCAGTCCGCACCAGGGGCTCCCTTGTGCCTGCGTAGCCTTTCCCGGGGCGTGCTCAAATCCTGTGGCCACTAGGGGTCATAGGTCCCAATGGAGGGCCCTGTGTCATCTGCCTGGCGGGCCGGATCTCTGCCATTGGCTCAGTCTTGTCACCAGGCCCATCCCAAGCTCCGCCCACTCTTGCGGTGGGGGGACTGTCTCTATGGTGATGGCAAAGAAGCCTCAGCCCCGCCCACCTGGCCTTGACTTCACCTACCTGGCCCTCTGACCCTCACTCAGACCTCTGTGTTGATAAAAATCAATGTCCGCCAGTGCCCAGGTGTCAGCATCTGGGATAAAGGATTCGGGACCTTGCCTGGGGCAAAAGGCAGCCTAGGTCAGCGGGTAGCTGGAAGCCTAGTGACTTGTGACGCTGCTGCCAGTGACAAATGGTGACTCCCACACTCACATATCCCCTGGTGGCAGAACGCTAGTGATGGGTGGAGAAAGATCGCTCCGGAGCACACGTTTAATGGGGCACCAGCCAAAGCAAAGGCCAGGGCCAGTAGTGGACGTCGTGGAGCTGAATGGCGAGCCAGTGAAGGGCCCAAGGATCCCTCCTGTATGTGGCGAACAGGTCATCCGTGTCCCCACGTCCATCAACCATTGCACTGCTGGGGCCCAGGCTGCCAGGATTTCGGCCTTGCCTTCGGAGCCCGGCCACATAGGCAGCCTTGCACCGGAGGCGGGGACGTGTAGACAGCAAAAATTTGGAAACTGGCAGTGTTTCCTCGATTTCCCTGGCATCGGCCTCTTTGAGCGGCTTGCTTTTTTTCCTGGTAGGATAGGGCCCTGACGGAGAAAGGCAGGATTACGTGTGCAGGAAAGGTGTGTGTTGAGAGGGTGACGACGTTGAGACCACGTTGGGATCTTTAGTCCCAGGAAAGGCCCCTGGCAGGTGTGGGTCAATGTTCTCTACCCATCCCCCTTGGCGGGGGGAGGTTTTCACCATACAAAGCAGCAGCGCAATTATTCGTCGCCGGAGAGGTTGCATCTGCCCACAAGCTCCCCCTGGCCAGGGTCCGCCCCTACTGTATTGCGCGTGTCAGTCAACAGAAGCTAAGACCTTCCAGAGAGACTACCTGCTATTCTGTCCCCACGGGGAAGCAGTACAGCCAGAAGCCTCCCCCGTTCCATCTCTAGGCTCTCTCTCAGGCCCCTCATACTTGTGATGTGTCTCAGGGGTAGAATGAAGAGATTCCTCTGAGTGAACACATACGTGAGAGGCCAGAGATGCTGAGGAAGGGCGCCTTGCCTAGTGATATCCTAGCGTAAGTGGAAAAGAGGTACCTGCCTGCTGTCCCAGTGTGTCGAACGTGTTCACATCAGGGGTTGCCTACTGTGAAGTTATTCCCTGGGTGCCCTGGATTTTGTGGCCAAAGACGCAAGGGGCCGTTGTCTGTCCATGGGTAAAATGGAGGGCTCTGCGGAACTGGCCGGTTAGGCTGGACCTCTCCTATTGGCTGAGTGTTTGTGACTCGTCCCCGTCCGAAGTTCCGCCCAGCCTTCCGGTGGCTGTCACCATGGTGATTGGGAAAGAAGCCTTAGGCCCCACACTCAGCCCTCACCTGGCCTACCTGGCCTCTTTCCCCTCATCTAGACCGCTGTGTGGATGAAAGAAAGGATGTCGGCCAGTGAGCACGTGTCCTGATTTCCTTGGAAGGATTAGGTTCCTTGCCTGGGCAGAAGACAGCCAAGGTCAGCCTGAGCCTAGACACCTAGTGACCTGTGACACTGCAGCCAGTGATAGATGTTGATGTCCACGCTCAGGTATCCGCAGGTGGCGGATTCAGTGTGGTGGGAAGAGAAGTGGAAGTAGAGATGACACACTCACGAGGGCACAGGCCAAAGGTCAGGGAAAATAGCTGAGGTCGTGGAGCTCTAGCGGAGCCAGTCTAGGGCCCAGGCCTCCCTGCTGTACGAGGCAAAGAGGTGATCCATATGCCGCCATCCGTAGATTCTGGACGGCTGGGGCCCTGGATGCCCGGATTTCGGCCTCGTCTACCGAGAAGTGACGCACATGCAGTGTGCCACCAGAGGCTGTGGAGCAGCAGAGGGCAAAATCTTGAAAATGGGGGCTTCAGTTGACTTGGCCTGTGCTCTCCTTTGGCTGAGTGACATCGTGTGTTTCCTAGCAGGTGAAGACATTCGTGGAGAGAGGCGGTTTCCATGCGTGCAGGCAAAGTGTGTGCTGAGATGATGAGTTGCAGGGGAGACCAGGGTGGACTCTCCAGACCCAGAATAGGCCTCTGGCAGGTATGTGTCAATGTTTTCTGCCCATGGCACTCAGCCGGTTATTTGCATAGAATGTTAGGAGCGGAATTAGTAGTCTCCGGAGAGGCTGCCACTTGTCAGCGAGCTTCACCTGGCCAGGTCCCACGGTGATGTCAAGCTTCACCTGGCCAGGTCCGCCCGTGATGTAGCTCCCCAATCAATCACTACTCTCTAGACCTTCCAGATAGACTCCCAGAACTTCTCTCCCCATGGGCAAGCAGTAGAGCCAGAGGCCTTCCCCCTTTGCTCTTTCGTCTCTAGGCCCTCTGTCAGGCACTCCAAGGTGTGAAGTGACAAGGGGGAGAAGGAAGAGATTTCAGAGAACGAAGACAAGCAGAGAGAGACAGAGAGAGGCAAGAGATGCTGAGTGGGGATGCCTTGCCTACTGATATCCTCAGGGAAGTGGGAAAGAGGTACCTGGCGTGCTCTGCCAATGCCCTGAAGCAGTCCGCACCAGGGGCTCCCTTGTGCCTGCGTAGCCTTTCCCGGGGCGTGCTCAAATCCTGTGGCCACTAGGGGTCATAGGTCCCAATGGAGGGCCCTGTGTCATCTGCCTGGCGGGCCGGATCTCTGCCATTGGCTCAGTCTTGTCACCAGGCCCATCCCAAGCTCCGCCCACTCTTGCGGTGGGGGGACTGTCTCTATGGTGATGTCAAAGAAGCCTCAGCCCCACCCACCTGGCCTTCACTTCACCTACCTGGCCCTCTGACCCTCACTCAGACCTCTGTGTTGATAAAAATCAATGTCCGCCAGTGCCCAGGTGTCAGCATCTGGGATAAAGGATTCGGGACCTTGCCTGGGGCAGAAGGCAGCCTAGGTCAGCGGGTAGCTGGAAGTCTAGTGACTTGTGACACTGCTGCCAGTGACAAATGGTGACTCCCACACTCACATATCCCCTGGTGGCAGAACGCTAGTGATGGGTGGAGAAAGATCGCTCCGGAGCACACGTTTAATGGGGCACCAGCCAAAGCAAAGGCCAGGGCCAGTAGTGGACGTCGTGGAGCTGAATGGCGAGCCAGTGAAGGGCCCAAGGATCCCTCCTGTATGTGGCGAACAGGTCATCCGTGTCCCCACGTCCATCAACCATTGCACTGCTGGGGCCCAGGCTGCCAGGATTTCGGCCTTGCCTTCGGAGCCCGGCCACATAGGCAGCCTTGCACCGGAGGCGGGGACGTGTAGACAGCAAAAATTTGGAAACTGACAGTGTTTCCTCGATTTCCCTGGCATCGGCCTCTTTGAGCGGCTTGCTTTTTTTCCTGGTAGGATAGGGCCCTGACGGAGAAAGGCAGGATTACGTGTGCAGGAAAGGTGTGTGTTGAGAGGGTGACGACGTTGAGACCACGTTGGGATCTTTAGTCCCAGGAAAGGCCCCTGGCGGGTGTGGGTCAATGTTCTCTACCCATCCCCCTTGGCGGGGGGAGGTTTTCACCATACAAAGCAGCAGCGCAATTATTCGTCGCCGGAGAGGTTGCATCTGCCCACAAGCTCCCCCTGGCCAGGGTCCGCCCCTACTGTATTGCGCGTGTCAGTCAACAGAAGCTAAGACCTTCCAGAGAGACTACCTGCTATTCTGTCCCCACGGGGAAGCAGTACAGCCAGAAGCCTCCCCCGTTCCATCTCTAGGCTCTCTCTCAGGCCCCTCATACTTGTGATGTGTCTCAGGGGTAGAATGAAGAGATTCCTCTGAGTGAACACATACGTGAGAGGCCACAGATGCTGAGGAAGGGCGCCTTGCCTAGTGATATCCTAGCGTAAGTGGAAAAGAGGTACCTGCCTGCTGTCCCAGTGTGTCGAACGTGTTCACATCAGGGGTTGCCTACTGTGAAGTTATTCCCTGGGTGCCCTGGATTTTGTGGCCAAAGACGCAAGGGGCCGTTGTCTGTCCATGGGTAAAATGGAGGGCTCTGCGGAACTGGCCGGTTAGGCTGGACCTCTCCTATTGGCTGAGTGTTTGTGACTCGTCCCCGTCCGAAGTTCCGCCCAGCCTTCCGGTGGCTGTCACCATGGTGATTGGGAAAGAAGCCTTAGGCCCCACACTCAGCCCTCACCTGGCCTACCTGGCCTCTTTCCCCTCATCTAGACCGCTGTGTGGATGAAAGAAAGGATGTCGGCCAGTGAGCACGTGTCCTGATTTCCTTGGAAGGATTAGGTTCCTTGCCTGGGCAGAAGACAGCCAAGGTCAGCCTGAGCCTAGACACCTAGTGACCTGTGACACTGCAGCCAGTGATAGATGTTGATGTCCACGCTCAGGTATCCGCAGGTGGCGGATTCAGTGTGGTGGGAAGAGAAGTGGAAGTAGAGATGACACACTCACGAGGGCACGGTCCAAAGGTCAGGGAAAATAGCTGAGGTCGTGGAGCTCTAGCGGAGCCAGTCTAGGGCCCAGGCCTCCCTGCTGTACGAGGCAAAGAGGTGATCCATATGCCGCCATCCGTAGATTCTGGACGGCTGGGGCCCTGGATGCCCGGATTTCGGCCTCGTCTACCGAGAAGTGACGCACATGCAGTGTGCCACCGGAGGCTGTGGAGCAGCAGAGGGCAAAATCTTGAAAATGGGGGCTTCAGTTGACTTGGCCTGTGCTCTCCTTTGGCTGAGTGACATCGTGTGTTTCCTAGCAGGTGAAGACATTCGTGGAGAGAGGCGGTTTCCATGCGTGCAGGCAAAGTGTGTGCTGAGATGATGAGTTGCAGGGGAGACCAGGGTGGACTCTCCAGACCCAGAATAGGCCTCTGGCAGGTATGTGTCAATGTTTTCTGCCCATGGCACTCAGCCGGTTATTTGCATAGAATGTTAGGAGCGGAATTAGTAGTCTCCGGAGAGGCTGCCACTTGTCAGCGAGCTTCACCTGGCCAGGTCCCACGGTGATGTCAAGCTTCACCTGGCCAGGTCCGCCCGTGATGTAGCTCCCCAATCAATCACTACTCTCTAGACCTTCCAGATAGACTCCCAGAACTTCTCTCCCCATGGGCAAGCAGTAGAGCCAGAGGCCTTCCCCCTTTGCTCTTTGGTCTCTAGGCCCTCTGTCAGGCACTCCAAGGTGTGAAGTGACAAGGGGGAGAAGGAAGAGATTTCAGAGAACGAAGACAAGCAGAGAGAGACAGAGAGAGGCAAGAGATGCTGAGTGGGGATGCCTTGCCTACTGATATCCTCAGGAAAGTGGGAAAGAGGTACCTGGCGTGCTCTGCCAATGCCCTGAAGCAGTCCGCACCAGGGGCTCCCTTGTGCCTGCGTAGCCTTTCCCGGGGCGTGCTCAAATCCTGTGGCCACTAGGGGTCATAGGTCCCAATGGAGGGCCCTGTGTCATCTGCCTGGCGGGCCGGATCTCTGCCATTGGCTCAGTCTTGTCACCAGGCCCATCCCAAGCTCCGCCCACTCTTGCGGTGGGGGGACTGTCTCTATGGTGATGGCAAAGAAGCCTCAGCCCCGCCCACCTGGCCTTGACTTCACCTACCTGGCCCTCTGACCCTCACTCAGACCTCTGTGTTGATAAAAATCAATGTCCGCCAGTGCCCAGGTGTCAGCATCTGGGATAAAGGATTCGGGACCTTGCCTGGGGCAGAAGGCAGCCTAGGTCAGCGGGTAGCTGGAAGTCTAGTGACTTGTGACACTGCTGCCAGTGACAAATGGTGACTCCCACACTCACATATCCCCTGGTGGCAGAATGCTAGTGATGGGTGGAGAAAGATCGCTCCGGAGCACACGTTTAATGGGGCACCAGCCAAAGCAAAGGCCAGGGCCAGTAGTGGACGTCGTGGAGCTGAATGGCGAGCCAGTGAAGGGCCCAAGGATCCCTCCTGTATGTGGCGAACAGGTCATCCGTGTCCCCACGTCCATCAACCATTGCACTGCTGGGGCCCAGGCTGCCAGGATTTCGGCCTTGCCTTCGGAGCCCGGCCACATAGGCAGCCTTGCACCGGAGGCGGGGACGTGTAGACAGCAAAAATTTGGAAACTGGCAGTGTTTCCTCGATTTCCCTGGCATCGGCCTCTTTGAGCGGCTTGCTTTTTTTCCTGGTAGGATAGGGCCCTGACGGAGAAAGGCAGGATTACGTGTGCAGGAAAGGTGTGTGTTGAGAGGGTGACGACGTTGAGACCACGTTGGGATCTTTAGTCCCAGGAAAGGCCCCTGGCGGGTGTGGGTCAATGTTCTCTACCCATCCCCCTTGGCGGGGGGAGGTTTTCACCATACAAAGCAGCAGCGCAATTATTCGTCGCCGGAGAGGTTGCATCTGCCCACAAGCTCCCCCTGGCCAGGGTCCGCCCCTACTGTATTGCGCGTGTCAGTCAACAGAAGCTAAGACCTTCCAGAGAGACTACCTGCTATTCTGTCCCCACGGGGAAGCAGTACAGCCAGAAGCCTCCCCCGTTCCATCTCTAGGCTCTCTCTCAGGCCCCTCATACTTGTGATGTGTCTCAGGGGTAGAATGAAGAGATTCCTCTGAGTGAACACATACGTGAGAGGCCAGAGATGCTGAGGAAGGGCGCCTTGCCTAGTGATATCCTAGCGTAAGTGGAAAAGAGGTACCTGCCTGCTGTCCCAGTGTGTCGAACGTGTTCACATCAGGGGTTGCCTACTGTGAAGTTATTCCCTGGGTGCCCTGGATTTTGTGGCCAAAGACGCAAGGGGCCGTTGTCTGTCCATGGGTAAAATGGAGGGCTCTGCGGAACTGGCCGGTTAGGCTGGACCTCTCCTATTGGCTGAGTGTTTGTGACTCGTCCCCGTCCGAAGTTCTGCCCAGCCTTCCGGTGGCTGTCAGCATGGTGATTGGGAAAGAAGCCTTAGGCCCCACACTCAGCCCTCACCTGGCCTACCTGGCCTCTTTCCCCTCATCTAGACCGCTGTGTGGATGAAAGAAAGGATGTCGGCCAGTGAGCACGTGTCCTGATTTCCTTGGAAGGATTAGGTTCCTTGCCTGGGCAGAAGACAGCCAAGGTCAGCCTGAGCCTAGACACCTAGTGACCTGTGACACTGCAGCCAGTGATAGATGTTGATGTCCACGCTCAGGTATCCGCAGGTGGCGGATTCAGTGTGGTGGGAAGAGAAGTGGAAGTAGAGATGACACACTCACGAGGGCACAGGCCAAAGGTCAGGGAAAATAGCTGAGGTCGTGGAGCTCTAGCGGAGCCAGTCTAGGGCCCAGGCCTCCCTGCTGTACGAGGCAAAGAGGTGATCCATATGCCGCCATCCGTAGATTCTGGACGGCTGGGGCCCTGGATGCCCGGATTTCGGCCTCGTCTACCGAGAAGTGACGCACATGCAGTGTGCCACCGGAGGCTGTGGAGCAGCAGAGGGCAAAATCTTGAAAATGGGGGCTTCAGTTGACTTGGCCTGTGCTCTCCTTTGGCTGAGTGACATCGTGTGTTTCCTAGCAGGTGAAGACATTCGTGGAGAGAGGCGGTTTCCATGCGTGCAGGCAAAGTGTGTGCTGAGATGATGAGTTGCAGGGGAGACCAGGGTGGACTCTCCAGACCCAGAATAGGCCTCTGGCAGGTATGTGTCAATGTTTTCTGCCCATGGCACTCAGCCGGTTATTTGCATAGAATGTTAGGAGCGGAATTAGTAGTCTCCGGAGAGGCTGCCACTTGTCAGCGAGCTTCACCTGGCCAGGTCCCACGGTGATGTCAAGCTTCACCTGGCCAGGTCCGCCCGTGATGTAGCTCCCCAATCAATCACTACTCTCTAGACCTTCCAGATAGACTCCCAGAACTTCTCTCCCCATGGGCAAGCAGTAGAGCCAGAGGCCTTCCCCCTTTGCTCTTTGGTCTCTAGGCCCTCTGTCAGGCACTCCAAGGTGTGAAGTGACAAGGGGGAGAAGGAAGAGATTTCAGAGAACGAAGACAAGCAGAGAGAGACAGAGAGAGGCAAGAGATGCTGAGTGGGGATGCCTTGCCTACTGATATCCTCAGGAAAGTGGGAAAGAGGTACCTGGCGTGCTCTGCCAATGCCCTGAAGCAGTCCGCACCAGGGGCTCCCTTGTGCCTGCGTAGCCTTTCCCGGGGCGTGCTCAAATCCTGTGGCCACTAGGGGTCATAGGTCCCAATGGAGGGCCCTGTGTCATCTGCCTGGCGGGCCGGATCTCTGCCATTGGCTCAGTCTTGTCACCAGGCCCATCCCAAGCTCCGCCCACTCTTGCGGTGGGGGGACTGTCTCTATGGTGATGGCAAAGAAGCCTCAGCCCCGCCCACCTGGCCTTCACTTCACCTACCTGGCCCTCTGACCCTCACTCAGACCTCTGTGTTGATAAAAATCAATATCTGCCAGTGCCCAGGTGTCAGCATCTGGGATAAAGGATTCGGGACCTTGCCTGGGGCAGAAGGCAGCCTAGGTCAGCGGGTAGCTGGAAGTCTAGTGACTTGTGACACTGCTGCCAGTGACAAATGGTGACTCCCACACTCACATATCCCCTGGTGGCAGAATGCTAGTGATGGGTGGAGAAACATCGCTCCGGAGCACACGTTTAATGGGGCACCAGCCAAAGCAAAGGCCAGGGCCAGTAGTGGACGTCGTGGAGCTGAATGGCGAGCCAGTGAAGGGCCCAAGGATCCCTCCTGTATGTGGTGAACAGGTCATCCGTGTCCCCACGTCCATCAACCATTGCACTGCTGGGGCCCAGGCTGCCAGGATTTCGGCCTTGCCTTCGGAGCCCGACCACATAGGCAGCCTTGCACCGGAGGCGGGGACGTGTAGACAGCAAAAATTTGGAAACTGGCAGTGTTTCCTCGATTTCCCTGGCATCGGCCTCTTTGAGCGGCTTCCTTTTTTTCCTGGTAGGATAGGGCCCTGACGGAGAAAGGCAGGATTACGTGTGCAGGAAAGGTGTGTGTTGAGAGGGTGACGACGTTGAGACCACGTTGGGATCTTTAGTCCCAGGAAAGGCCCCTGGCGGGTGTGGGTCAATGTTCTCTACCCATCCCCCTTGGCGGGGGGAGGTTTTCACCATACAAAGCAGCAGCGCAATTATTCGTCGCCGGAGAGGTTGCATCTGCCCACAAGCTCCCCCTGGCCAGGGTCCGCCCCTACTGTATTGCGCGTGTCAGTCAACAGAAGCTAAGACCTTCCAGAGAGACTACCTGCTATTCTGTCCCCACGGGGAAGCAGTACAGCCAGAAGCCTCCCCCGTTCCATCTCTAGGCTCTCTCTCAGGCCCCTCATACTTGTGATGTGTCTCAGGGGTAGAATGAAGAGATTCCTCTGAGTGAACACATACGTGAGAGGCCAGAGATGCTGAGGAAGGGCGCCTTGCCTAGTGATATCCTAGCGTAAGTGGAAAAGAGGTACCTGCCTGCTGTCCCAGTGTGTCGAACGTGTTCACATCAGGGGTTGCCTACTGTGAAGTTATTCCCTGGGTGCCCTGGATTTTGTGGCCAAAGACGCAAGGGGCCGTTGTCTGTCCATGGGTAAAATGGAGGGCTCTGCGGAACTGGCCGGTTAGGCTGGACCTCTCCTATTGGCTGAGTGTTTGTGACTCGTCCCCGTCCGAAGTTCCGCCCAGCCTTCCGGTGGCTGTCACCATGGTGATTGGGAAAGAAGCCTTAGGCCCCACACTCAGCCCTCCCCTGGCCTACCTGGCCTCTTTCCCCTCATCTAGACCGCTGTGTGGATGAAAGAAAGGATGTCGGCCAGTGAGCACGTGTCCTGATTTCCTTGGAAGGATTAGGTTCCTTGCCTGGGCAGAAGACAGCCAAGGTCAGCCTGAGCCTAGACACCTAGTGACCTGTGACACTGCAGCCAGTGATAGATGTTGATGTCCACGCTCAGGTATCCGCAGGTGGCGGATTCAGTGTGGTGGGAAGAGAAGTGGAAGTAGAGATGACACACTCACGAGGGCACAGGCCAAAGGTCAGGGAAAATAGCTGAGGTCGTGGAGCTCTAGCGGAGCCAGTCTAGGGCCCAGGCCTCCCTGCTGTACGAGGCAAAGAGGTGATCCATATGCCGCCATCCGTAGATTCTGGACGGCTGGGGCCCTGGATGCCCGGATTTCGGCCTCGTCTACCGAGAAGTGACGCACATGCAGTGTGCCACCGGAGGCTGTGGAGCAGCAGAGGGCAAAATCTTGAAAATGGGGGCTTCAGTTGACTTGGCCTGTGCTCTCCTTTGGCTGAGTGACATCGTGTGTTTCCTAGCAGGTGAAGACATTCGTGGAGAGAGGCGGTTTCCATGCGTGCAGGCAAAGTGTGTGCTGAGATGATGAGTTGCAGGGGAGACCAGGGTGGACTCTCCAGACCCAGAATAGGCCTCTGGCAGGTATGTGTCAATGTTTTCTGCCCATGGCACTCAGCCGGTTATTTGCATAGAATGTTAGGAGCGGAATTAGTAGTCTCCGGAGAGGCTGCCACTTGTCAGCGAGCTTCACCTGGCCAGGTCCCACGGTGATGTCAAGCTTCACCTGGCCAGGTCCGCCCGTGATGTAGCTCCCCAATCAATCACTACTCTCTAGACCTTCCAGATAGACTCCCAGAACTTCTGTCCCCATGGGCAAGCAGTAGAGCCAGAGGCCTTCCCCCTTTGCTCTTTGGTCTCTAGGCCCTCTGTCAGGCACTCCAAGGTGTGAAGTGACAAGGGGGAGAAGGAAGAGATTTCAGAGAACGAAGACAAGCAGAGAGAGACAGAGAGAGGCAAGAGATGCTGAGTGGGGATGCCTTGCCTACTGATATCCTCAGGAAAGTGGGAAAGAGGTACCTGGCGTGCTCTGCCAATGCCCTGAAGCAGTCCGCACCAGGGGCTCCCTTGTGCCTGCGTAGCCTTTCCCGGGGCGTGCTCAAATCCTGTGGCCACTAGGGGTCATAGGTCCCAATGGAGGGCCCTGTGTCATCTGCCTGGCGGGCCGGATCTCTGCCATTGGCTCAGTCTTGTCACCAGGCCCATCCCAAGCTCCGCCCACTCTTGCGGTGGGGGGACTGTCTCTATGGTGATGGCAAAGAAGCCTCAGCCCCACCCACCTGGCCTTCACTTCACCTACCTGGCCCTCTGACCCTCACTCAGACCTCTGTGTTGATAAAAATCAATGTCCGCCAGTGCCCAGGTGTCAGCATCTGGGATAAAGGATTCGGGACCTTGCCTGGGGCAGAAGGCAGCCTAGGTCAGCGGGTAGCTGGAAGTCTAGTGACTTGTGACACTGCTGCCAGTGACAAATGGTGACTCCCACACTCACATATCCCCTGGTGGCAGAATGCTAGTGATGGGTGGAGAAACATCGCTCCGGAGCACACGTTTAATGGGGCACCAGCCAAAGCAAAGGCCAGGGCCAGTAGTGGACGTCGTGGAGCTGAATGGCGAGCCAGTGAAGGGCCCAAGGATCCCTCCTGTGTGTGGTGAACAGGTCATCCGTGTCCCCACGTCCATCAACCATTGCACTGCTGGGGCCCAGGCTGCCAGGATTTCGGCCTTGCCTTCGGAGCCCGACCACATAGGCAGCCTTGCACCGGAGGCGGGGACGTGTAGACAGCAAAAATTTGGAAACTGGCAGTGTTTCCTCGATTTCCCTGGCATCGGCCTCTTTGAGCGGCTTGCTTTTTTTCCTGGTAGGATAGGGCCCTGACGGAGAAAGGCAGGATTACGTGTGCAGGAAAGGTGTGTGTTGAGAGGGTGACGACGTTGGGACCACGTTGGGATCTTTAGTCCCAGGAAAGGCCCCTGGCGGGTGTGGGTCAATGTTTTCTACCCATCCCCCTTGGCGGGGGGAGGTTTTCACCATACAAAGCAGCAGCGCAATTATTCGTCGCCGGAGAGGTTGCATCTGCCCACAAGCTCCACCTGGCCAGGGTCCGCCCCTACTGTATTGCGCGTGTCAGTCAACAGAAGCTAAGACCTTCCAGAGAGACTACCTGCTATTCTGTCCCCACGGGGAAGCAGTACAGCCAGAAGCCTCCCCCGTTCCATCTCTAGGCTCTCTCTCAGGCCCCTCATACTTGTGATGTGTCTCAGGGGTAGAATGAAGAGATTCCTCTGAGTGAACACATACGTGAGAGGCCAGAGATGCTGAGGAAGGGCGCCTTGCCTAGTGATATCCTAGCGTAAGTGGAAAAGAGGTACCTGCCTGCTGTCCCAGTGTGTCGAACGTGTTCACATCAGGGGTTGCCTACTGTGAAGTTATTCCCTGGGTGCCCTGGATTTTGTGGCCAAAGACGCAAGGGGCCGTTGTCTGTCCATGGGTAAAATGGAGGGCTCTGCGGAACTGGCCGGTTAGGCTGGACCTCTCCTATTGGCTGAGTGTTTGTGACTCGTCCCCGTCCGAAGTTCCGCCCAGCCTTCCGGTGGCTGTCACCATGGTGATTGGGAAAGAAGCCTTAGGCCCCACACTCAGCCCTCCCCTGGCCTACCTGGCCTCTTTCCCCTCATCTAGACCGCTGTGTGGATGAAAGAAAGGATGTCGGCCAGTGAGCACGTGTCCTGATTTCCTTGGAAGGATTAGGTTCCTTGCCTGGGCAGAAGACAGCCAAGGTCAGCCTGAGCCTAGACACCTAGTGACCTGTGACACTGCAGCCAGTGATAGATGTTGATGTCCACGCTCAGGTATCCGCAGGTGGCGGATTCAGTGTGGTGGGAAGAGAAGTGGAAGTAGAGATGACACACTCACGAGGGCACAGGCCAAAGGTCAGGGAAAATAGCTGAGGTCGTGGAGCTCTAGCGGAGCCAGTCTAGGGCCCAGGCCTCCCTGCTGTACGAGGCAAAGAGGTGATCCATATGCCGCCATCCGTAGATTCTGGACGGCTGGGGCCCTGGATGCCCGGATTTCGGCCTCGTCTACCGAGAAGTGACGCACATGCAGTGTGCCACCGGAGGCTGTGGAGCAGCAGAGGGCAAAATCTTGAAAATGGGGGCTTCAGTTGACTTGGCCTGTGCTCTCCTTTGGCTGAGTGACATCGTGTGTTTCCTAGCAGGTGAAGACATTCGTGGAGAGAGGCGGTTTCCATGCGTGCAGGCAAAGTGTGTGCTGAGATGATGAGTTGCAGGGGAGACCAGGGTGGACTCTCCAGACCCAGAATAGGCCTCTGGCAGGTATGTGTCAATGTTTTCTGCCCATGGCACTCAGCCGGTTATTTGCATAGAATGTTAGGAGCGGAATTAGTAGTCTCCGGAGAGGCTGCCACTTGTCAGCGAGCTTCACCTGGCCAGGTCCCACGGTGATGTCAAGCTTCACCTGGCCAGGTCCGCCCGTGATGTAGCTCCCCAATCAATCACTACTCTCTAGACCTTCCAGATAGACTCCCAGAACTTCTCTCCCCATGGGCAAGCAGTAGAGCCAGAGGCCTTCCCCCTTTGCTCTTTGGTCTCTAGGCCCTCTGTCAGGCACTCCAAGGTGTGAAGTGACAAGGGGGAGAAGGAAGAGATTTCAGAGAACGAAGACAAGCAGAGAGAGACAGAGAGAGGCAAGAGATGCTGAGTGGGGATGCCTTGCCTACTGATATCCTCAGGAAAGTGGGAAAGAGGTACCTGGCGTGCTCTGCCAATGCCCTGAAGCAGTCCGCACCAGGGGCTCCCTTGTGCCTGCGTAGCCTTTCCCGGGGCGTGCTCAAATCCTGTGGCCACTAGGGGTCATAGGTCCCAATGGAGGGCCCTGTGTCATCTGCCTGGCGGGCCGGATCTCTGCCATTGGCTCAGTCTTGTCACCAGGCCCATCCCAAGCTCCGCCCACTCTTGCGGTGGGGGGACTGTCTCTATGGTGATGGCAAAGAAGCCTCAGCCCCACCCACCTGGCCTTCACTTCACCTACCTGGCCCTCTGACCCTCACTCAGACCTCTGTGTTGATAAAAATCAATGTCCGCCAGTGCCCAGGTGTCAGCATCTGGGATAAAGGATTCGGGACCTTGCCTGGGGCAGAAGGCAGCCTAGGTCAGCGGGTAGCTGGAAGTCTAGTGACTTGTGACACTGCTGCCAGTGACAAATGGTGACTCCCACACTCACATATCCCCTGGTGGCAGAATGCTAGTGATGGGTGGAGAAACATCGCTCCGGAGCACACGTTTAATGGGGCACCAGCCAAAGCAAAGGCCAGGGCCAGTAGTGGACGTCGTGGAGCTGAATGGCGAGCCAGTGAAGGGCCCAAGGATCCCTCCTGTGTGTGGTGAACAGGTCATCCGTGTCCCCACGTCCATCAACCATTGCACTGCTGGGGCCCAGGCTGCCAGGATTTCGGCCTTGCCTTCGGAGCCCGACCACATAGGCAGCCTTGCACCGGAGGCGGGGACGTGTAGACAGCAAAAATTTGGAAACTGGCAGTGTTTCCTCGATTTCCCTGGCATCGGCCTCTTTGAGCGGCTTCCTTTTTTTCCTGGTAGGATAGGGCCCTGACGGAGAAAGGCAGGATTACGTGTGCAGGAAAGGTGTGTGTTGAGAGGGTGACGACGTTGGGACCACGTTGGGATCTTTAGTCCCAGGAAAGGCCCCTGGCGGGTGTGGGTCAATGTTTTCTACCCATCCCCCTTGGCGGGGGGAGGTTTTCACCATACAAAGCAGCAGCGCAATTATTCGTCGCCGGAGAGGTTGCATCTGCCCACAAGCTCCACCTGGCCAGGGTCCGCCCCTACTGTATTGCGCGTGTCAGTCAACAGAAGCTAAGACCTTCCAGAGAGACTACCTGCTATTCTGTCCCCACGGGGAAGCAGTACAGCCAGAAGCCTCCCCCGTTCCATCTCTAGGCTCTCTCTCAGGCCCCTCATACTTGTGATGTGTCTCAGGGGTAGAATGAAGAGATTCCTCTGAGTGAACACATACGTGAGAGGCCACAGATGCTGAGGAAGGGCGCCTTGCCTAGTGATATCCTAGCGTAAGTGGAAAAGAGGTACCTGCCTGCTGTCCCAGTGTGTCGAACGTGTTCACATCAGGGGTTGCCTACTGTGAAGTTATTCCCTGGGTGCCCTGGATTTTGTGGCCAAAGACGCAAGGGGCCGTTGTCTGTCCATGGGTAAAATGGAGGGCTCTGCGGAACTGGCCGGTTAGGCTGGACCTCTCCTATTGGCTGAGTGTTTGTGACTCGTCCCCGTCCGAAGTTCCGCCCAGCCTTCCGGTGGCTGTCACCATGGTGATTGGGAAAGAAGCCTTAGGCCCCACACTCAGCCCTCCCCTGGCCTACCTGGCCTCTTTCCCCTCATCTAGACCGCTGCGTGGATGAAAGTAAGGATGTCGGCCAGTGAGCACGTGTCCTGATTTCCTTGGAAGGATTAGGTTCCTTGCCTGGGCAGAAGACAGCCAAGGTCAGCCTGAGCCTAGACACCTAGTGACCTGTGACACTGCAGCCAGTGATAGATGTTGATGTCGACGCTCAGGTATCCGCAGGTGGCGGATTCAGTGTGGTGGGAAGAGAAGTGGAAGTAGAGATGACACACTCACGAGGGCACAGGCCAAAGGTCAGGGAAAATAGCTGAGGTCGTGGAGCTCTAGCGGAGCCAGTCTAGGGCCCAGGCCTCCCTGCTGTACGAGGCAAAGAGGTGATCCATATGCCGCCATCCGTAGATTCTGGACGGCTGGGGCCCTGGATGCCCGGATTTCGGCCTCGTCTACCGAGAAGTGACGCACATGCAGTGTGCCACCGGAGGCTGTGGAGCAGCAGAGGGCAAAATCTTGAAAATGGGGGCTTCAGTTGACTTGGCCTGTGCTCTCCTTTGGCTGAGTGACATCGTGTGTTTCCTAGCAGGTGAAGACATTCGTGGAGAGAGGCGGTTTCCATGCGTGCAGGCAAAGTGTGTGCTGAGATGATGAGTTGCAGGGGAGACCAGGGTGGACTCTCCAGACCCAGAATAGGCCTCTGGCAGGTATGTGTCAATGTTTTCTGCCCATGGCACTCAGCCGGTTATTTGCATAGAATGTTAGGAGCGGAATTAGTAGTCTCCGGAGAGGCTGCCACTTGTCAGCGAGCTTCACCTGGCCAGGTCCCACGGTGATGTCAAGCTTCACCTGGCCAGGTCCGCCCGTGATGTAGCTCCCCAATCAATCACTGCTCTCTAGACCTTCCAGATAGACTCCCAGAACTTCTGTCCCCATGGGCAAACAGTAGAGCCAGAGGCCTTCCCCCTTTGCTCTTTGGTCTCTAGGCCCTCTGTCAGGCACTCCAAGGTGTGAAGTGACAAGGGGGAGAAGGAAGAGATTTCAGAGAACGAAGACAAGCAGAGAGAGACAGAGAGAGGCAAGAGATGCTGAGTGGGGATGCCTTGCCTACTGATATCCTCAGGAAAGTGGGAAAGAGGTACCTGGCGTGCTCTGCCAATGCCCTGAAGCAGTCCGCACCAGGGGCTCCCTTGTGCCTGCGTAGCCTTTCCCGGGGCGTGCTCAAATCCTGTGGCCACTAGGGGTCATAGGTCCCAATGGAGGGCCCTGTGTCATCTGCCTGGCGGGCCGGATCTCTGCCATTGGCTCAGTCTTGTCACCAGGCCCATCCCAAGCTCCGCCCACTCTTGCGGTGGGGGGACTGTCTCTATGGTGATGGCAAAGAAGCCTCAGCCCCGCCCACCTGGCCTTCACTTCACCTACCTGGCCCTCTGACCCTCACTCAGACCTCTGTGTTGATAAAAATCAATGTCCGCCAGTGCCCAGGTGTCAGCATCTGGGATAAAGGATTCGGGACCTTGCCTGGGGCAGAAGGCAGCCTAGGTCAGCGGGTAGCTGGAAGTCTAGTGACTTGTGACACTGCTGCCAGTGACAAATGGTGACTCCCACACTCACATATCCCCTGGTGGCAGAATGCTAGTGATGGGTGGAGAAACATCGCTCCGGAGCACACGTTTAATGGGGCACCAGCCAAAGCAAAGGCCAGGGCCAGTAGTGGACGTCGTGGAGCTGAATGGCGAGCCAGTGAAGGGCCCAAGGATCCCTCCTGTATGTGGCGAACAGGTCATCCGTGTCCCCACGTCCATCAACCATTGCACTGCTGGGGCCCCGGCTGCCAGGATTTCGGCCTTGCCTTCGGAGCCCGGCCACATAGGCAGCCTTGCACCGGAGGCGGGGACGTGTAGACAGCAAAAATTTGGAAACTGGCAGTGTTTCCTCGATTTCCCTGGCATCGGCCTCTTTGAGCGGCTTGCTTTTTTTCCTGGTAGGATAGGGCCCTGACGGAGAAAGGCAGGATTACGTGTGCAGGAAAGGTGTGTGTTGAGAGGGTGACGACGTTGAGACCACGTTGGGATCTTTAGTCCCAGGAAAGGCCCCTGGCGGGTGTGGGTCAATGTTCTCTACCCATCCCCCTTGGCGGGGGGAGGTTTTCACCATACAAAGCAGCAGCGCAATTATTCGTCGCCGGAGAGGTTGCATCTGCCCACAAGCTCCCCCTGGCCAGGGTCCGCCCCTACTGTATTGCGCGTGTCAGTCAACAGAAGCTAAGACCTTCCAGAGAGACTACCTGCTATTCTGTCCCCACGGGGAAGCAGTACAGCCAGAAGCCTCCCCCGTTCCATCTCTAGGCTCTCTCTCAGGCCCCTCATACTTGTGATGTGTCTCAGGGGTAGAATGAAGAGATTCCTCTGAGTGAACACATACGTGAGAGGCCAGAGATGCTGAGGAAGGGCGCCTTGCCTAGTGATATCCTAGCGTAAGTGGAAAAGAGGTACCTGCCTGCTGTCCCAGTGTGTCGAACGTGTTCACATCAGGGGTTGCCTACTGTGAAGTTATTCCCTGGGTGCCCTGGATTTTGTGGCCAAAGACGCAAGGGGCCGTTGTCTGTCCATGGGTAAAATGGAGGGCTCTGCGGAACTGGCCGGTTAGGCTGGACCTCTCCTATTGGCTGAGTGTTTGTGACTCGTCCCCGTCCGAAGTTCCGCCCAGCCTTCCGGTGGCTGTCACCATGGTGATTGGGAAAGAAGCCTTAGGCCCCACACTCAGCCCTCCCCTGGCCTACCTGGCCTCTTTCCCCTCATCTAGACCGCTGTGTGGATGAAAGAAAGGATGTCGGCCAGTGAGCACGTGTCCTGATTTCCTTGGAAGGATTAGGTTCCTTGCCTGGGCAGAAGACAGCCAAGGTCAGCCTGAGCCTAGACACCTAGTGACCTGTGACACTGCAGCCAGTGATAGATGTTGATGTCCACGCTCAGGTATCCGCAGGTGGCGGATTCAGTGTGGTGGGAAGAGAAGTGGAAGTAGAGATGACACACTCACGAGGGCACAGGCCAAAGGTCAGGGAAAATAGCTGAGGTCGTGGAGCTCTAGCGGAGCCAGTCTAGGGCCCAGGCCTCCCTGCTGTACGAGGCAAAGAGGTGATCCATATGCCGCCATCCGTAGATTCTGGACGGCTGGGGCCCTGGATGCCCGGATTTCGGCCTCGTCTACCGAGAAGTGACGCACATGCAGTGTGCCACCGGAGGCTGTGGAGCAGCAGAGGGCAAAATCTTGAAAATGGGGGCTTCAGTTGACTTGGCCTGTGCTCTCCTTTGGCTGAGTGACATCGTGTGTTTCCTAGCAGGTGAAGACATTCGTGGAGAGAGGCGGTTTCCATGCGTGCAGGCAAAGTGTGTGCTGAGATGATGAGTTGCAGGGGAGACCAGGGTGGACTCTCCAGACCCAGAATAGGCCTCTGGCAGGTATGTGTCAATGTTTTCTGCCCATGGCACTCAGCCGGTTATTTGCATAGAATGTTAGGAGCGGAATTAGTAGTCTCCGGAGAGGCTGCCACTTGTCAGCGAGCTTCACCTGGCCAGGTCCCACGGTGATGTCAAGCTTCACCTGGCCAGGTCCGCCCGTGATGTAGCTCCCCAATCAATCACTACTCTCTAGACCTTCCAGATAGACTCCCAGAACTTCTCTCCCCATGGGCAAGCAGTAGAGCCAGAGGCCTTCCCCCTTTGCTCTTTGGTCTCTAGGCCCTCTGTCAGGCACTCCAAGGTGTGAAGTGACAAGGGGGAGAAGGAAGAGATTTCAGAGAACGAAGACAAGCAGAGAGAGACAGAGAGAGGCAAGAGATGCTGAGTGGGGATGCCTTGCCTACTGATATCCTCAGGAAAGTGGGAAAGAGGTACCTGGCGTGCTCTGCCAATGCCCTGAAGCAGTCCGCACCAGGGGCTCCCTTGTGCCTGCGTAGCCTTTCCCGGGGCGTGCTCAAATCCTGTGGCCACTAGGGGTCATAGGTCCCAATGGAGGGCCCTGTGTCATCTGCCTGGCGGGCCGGATCTCTGCCATTGGCTCAGTCTTGTCACCAGGCCCATCCCAAGCTCCGCCCACTCTTGCGGTGGGGGGACTGTCTCTATGGTGATGGCAAAGAAGCCTCAGCCCCGCCCACCTGGCCTTCACTTCACCTACCTGGCCCTCTGACCCTCACTCAGACCTCTGTGTTGATAAAAATCAATGTCCGCCAGTGCCCAGGTGTCAGCATCTGGGATAAAGGATTCGGGACCTTGCCTGGGGCAGAAGGCAGCCTAGGTCAGCGGGTAGCTGGAAGTCTAGTGACTTGTGACACTGCTGCCAGTGACAAATGGTGACTCCCACACTCACATATCCCCTGGTGGCAGAATGCTAGTGATGGGTGGAGAAACATCGCTCCAGAGCACACGTTTAATGGGGCACCAGCCAAAGCAAAGGCCAGGGCCAGTAGTGGACGTCGTGGAGCTGAATGGCGAGCCAGTGAAGGGCCCAAGGATCCCTCCTGTGTGTGGTGAACAGGTCATCCGTGTCCCCACGTCCATCAACCATTGCACTGCTGGGGCCCAGGCTGCCAGGATTTCGGCCTTGCCTTCGGAGCCCGACCACATAGGCAGCCTTGCACCGGAGGCGGGGACGTGTAGACAGCAAAAATTTGGAAACTGGCAGTGTTTCCTTGATTTCCCTGGCATCGGCCTCTTTGAGCGGCTTCCTTTTTTTCCTGGTAGGATAGGGCCCTGACGGAGAAAGGCAGGATTACGTGTGCAGGAAAGGTGTGTGTTGAGAGGGTGACGACGTTGGGACCACGTTGGGATCTTTAGTCCCAGGAAAGGCCCCTGGCGGGTGTGGGTCAATGTTTTCTACCCATCCCCCTTGGCGGGGGGAGGTTTTCACCATACAAAGCAGCAGCGCAATTATTCGTCGCCGGAGAGGTTGCATCTGCCCACAAGCTCCACCTGGCCAGGGTCCGCCCCTACTGTATTGCGCGTGTCAGTCAACAGAAGCTAAGACCTTCCAGAGAGACTACCTGCTATTCTGTCCCCACGGGGAAGCAGTACAGCCAGAAGCCTCCCCCGTTCCATCTCTAGGCTCTCTCTCAGGCCCCTCATACTTGTGATGTGTCTCAGGGGTAGAATGAAGAGATTCCTCTGAGTGAACACATACGTGAGAGGCCAGAGATGCTGAGGAAGGGCGCCTTGCCTAGTGATATCCTAGCGTAAGTGGAAAAGAGGTACCTGCCTGCTGTCCCAGTGTGTCGAACGTGTTCACATCAGGGGTTGCCTACTGTGAAGTTATTCCCTGGGTGCCCTGGATTTTGTGGCCAAAGACGCAAGGGGCCGTTGTCTGTCCATGGGTAAAATGGAGGGCTCTGCGGAACTGGCCGGTTAGGCTGGACCTCTCCTATTGGCTGAGTGTTTGTGACTCGTCCCCGTCCGAAGTTCCGCCCAGCCTTCCGGTGGCTGTCACCATGGTGATTGGGAAAGAAGCCTTAGGCCCCACACTCAGCCCTCACCTGGCCTACCTGGCCTCTTTCCCCTCATCTAGACCGCTGCGTGGATGAAAGTAAGGATGTCGGCCAGTGAGCACGTGTCCTGATTTCCTTGGAAGGATTAGGTTCCTTGCCTGGGCAGAAGACAGCCAAGGTCAGCCTGAGCCTAGACACCTAGTGACCTGTGACACTGCAGCCAGTGATAGATGTTGATGTCCACGCTCAGGTATCCGCAGGTGGCGGATTCAGTGTGGTGGGAAGAGAAGTGGAAGTAGAGATGACACACTCACGAGGGCACAGGCCAAAGGTCAGGGAAAATAGCTGAGGTCGTGGAGCTCTAGCGGAGCCAGTCTAGGGCCCAGGCCTCCCTGCTGTACGAGGCAAAGAGGTGATCCATATGCCGCCATCCGTAGATTCTGGACGGCTGGGGCCCTGGATGCCCGGATTTCGGCCTCGTCTACCGAGAAGTGACGCACATGCAGTGTGCCACCGGAGGCTGTGGAGCAGCAGAGGGCAAAATCTTGAAAATGGGGGCTTCAGTTGACTTGGCCTGTGCTCTCCTTTGGCTGAGTGACATCGTGTGTTTCCTAGCAGGTGAAGACATTCGTGGAGAGAGGCGGTTTCCATGCGTGCAGGCAAAGTGTGTGCTGAGATGATGAGTTGCAGGGGAGACCAGGGTGGACTCTCCAGACCCAGAATAGGCCTCTGGCAGGTATGTGTCAATGTTTTCTGCCCATGGCACTCAGCCGGTTATTTGCATAGAATGTTAGGAGCGGAATTAGTAGTCTCCGGAGAGGCTGCCACTTGTCAGCGAGCTTCACCTGGCCAGGTCCCACGGTGATGTCAAGCTTCACCTGGCCAGGTCCGCCCGTGATGTAGCTCCCCAATCAATCACTGCTCTCTAGACCTTCCAGATAGACTCCCAGAACTTCTGTCCCCATGGGCAAACAGTAGAGCCAGAGGCCTTCCCCCTTTGCTCTTTGGTCTCTAGGCCCTCTGTCAGGCACTCCAAGGTGTGAAGTGACAAGGGGGAGAAGGAAGAGATTTCAGAGAACGAAGACAAGCAGAGAGAGACAGAGAGAGGCAAGAGATGCTGAGTGGGGATGCCTTGCCTACTGATATCCTCAGGAAAGTGGGAAAGAGGTACCTGGCGTGCTCTGCCAATGCCCTGAAGCAGTCCGCACCAGGGGCTCCCTTGTGCCTGCGTAGCCTTTCCCGGGGCGTGCTCAAATCCTGTGGCCACTAGGGGTCATAGGTCACAATGGAGGGCCCTGTGTCATCTGCCTGGCGGGCCGGATCTCTGCCATTGGCTCAGTCTTGTCACCAGGCCCATCCCAAGCTCCGCCCACTCTTGCGGTGGGGGGACTGTCTCTATGGTGATGGCAAAGAAGCCTCAGATACCACCCACCTGGCCTTCACTTCACCTACCTGGCCCTCTGACCCTCACTCAGACCTCTGTGTTGATAAAAATCAATGTCCGCCAGTGCCCAGGTGTCAGCATCTGGGATAAAGGATTCGGGACCTTGCCTGGGGCAGAAGGCAGCCTAGGTCAGCGGGTAGCTGGAAGTCTAGTGACTTGTGACACTGCTGCCAGTGACAAATGGTGACTCCCACACTCACATATCCCCTGGTGGCAGAATGCTAGTGATGGGTGGAGAAACATCGCTCCGGAGCACACGTTTAATGGGGCACCAGCCAAAGCAAAGGCCAGGGCCAGTAGTGGACGTCGTGGAGCTGAATGGCGAGCCAGTGAAGGGCCCAAGGATCCCTCCTGTATGTGGCGAACAGGTCATCCGTGTCCCCACGTCCATCAACCATTGCACTGCTGGGGCCCCGGCTGCCAGGATTTCGGCCTTGCCTTCGGAGCCCGGCCACATAGGCAGCCTTGCACCGGAGGCGGGGACGTGTAGACAGCAAAAATTTGGAAACTGGCAGTGTTTCCTCGATTTCCCTGGCATCGGCCTCTTTGAGCGGCTTGCTTTTTTTCCTGGTAGGATAGGGCCCTGACGGAGAAAGGCAGGATTACGTGTGCAGGAAAGGTGTGTGTTGAGAGGGTGACGACGTTGAGACCACGTTGGGATCTTTAGTCCCAGGAAAGGCCCCTGGCGGGTGTGGGTCAATGTTCTCTACCCATCCCCCTTGGCGGGGGGAGGTTTTCACCATACAAAGCAGCAGCGCAATTATTCGTCGCCGGAGAGGTTGCATCTGCCCACAAGCTCCCCCTGGCCAGGGTCCGCCCCTACTGTATTGCGCGTGTCAGTCAACAGAAGCTAAGACCTTCCAGAGAGACTACCTGCTATTCTGTCCCCACGGGGAAGCAGTACAGCCAGAAGCCTCCCCCGTTCCATCTCTAGGCTCTCTCTCAGGCCCCTCATACTTGTGATGTGTCTCAGGGGTAGAATGAAGAGATTCCTCTGAGTGAACACATACGTGAGAGGCCACAGATGCTGAGGAAGGGCGCCTTGCCTAGTGATATCCTAGCGTAAGTGGAAAAGAGGTACCTGCCTGCTGTCCCAGTGTGTCGAACGTGTTCACATCAGGGGTTGCCTACTGTGAAGTTATTCCCTGGGTGCCCTGGATTTTGTGGCCAAAGACGCAAGGGGCCGTTGTCTGTCCATGGGTAAAATGGAGGGCTCTGCGGAACTGGCCGGTTAGGCTGGACCTCTCCTATTGGCTGAGTGTTTGTGACTCGTCCCCGTCCGAAGTTCCGCCCAGCCTTCCGGTGGCTGTCACCATGGTGATTGGGAAAGAAGCCTTAGGCCCCACACTCAGCCCTCCCCTGGCCTACCTGGCCTCTTTCCCCTCATCTAGACCGCTGTGTGGATGAAAGAAAGGATGTCGGCCAGTGAGCACGTGTCCTGATTTCCTTGGAAGGATTAGGTTCCTTGCCTGGGCAGAAGACAGCCAAGGTCAGCCTGAGCCTAGACACCTAGTGACCTGTGACACTGCAGCCAGTGATAGATGTTGATGTCCACGCTCAGGTATCCGCAGGTGGCGGATTCAGTGTGGTGGGAAGAGAAGTGGAAGTAGAGATGACACACTCACGAGGGCACAGGCCAAAGGTCAGGGAAAATAGCTGAGGTCGTGGAGCTCTAGCGGAGCCAGTCTAGGGCCCAGGCCTCCCTGCTGTACGAGGCAAAGAGGTGATCCATATGCCGCCATCCGTAGATTCTGGACGGCTGGGGCCCTGGATGCCCGGATTTCGGCCTCGTCTACCGAGAAGTGACGCACATGCAGTGTGCCACCGGAGGCTGTGGAGCAGCAGAGGGCAAAATCTTGAAAATGGGGGCTTCAGTTGACTTGGCCTGTGCTCTCCTTTGGCTGAGTGACATCGTGTGTTTCCTAGCAGGTGAAGACATTCGTGGAGAGAGGCGGTTTCCATGCGTGCAGGCAAAGTGTGTGCTGAGATGATGAGTTGCAGGGGAGACCAGGGTGGACTCTCCAGACCCAGAATAGGCCTCTGGCAGGTATGTGTCAATGTTTTCTGCCCATGGCACTCAGCCGGTTATTTGCATAGAATGTTAGGAGCGGAATTAGTAGTCTCCGGAGAGGCTGCCACTTGTCAGCGAGCTTCACCTGGCCAGGTCCCACGGTGATGTCAAGCTTCACCTGGCCAGGTCCGCCCGTGATGTAGCTCCCCAATCAATCACTACTCTCTAGACCTTCCAGATAGACTCCCAGAACTTCTGTCCCCATGGGCAAGCAGTAGAGCCAGAGGCCTTCCCCCTTTGCTCTTTGGTCTCTAGGCCCTCTGTCAGGCACTCCAAGGTGTGAAGTGACAAGGGGGAGAAGGAAGAGATTTCAGAGAACGAAGACAAGCAGAGAGAGACAGAGAGAGGCAAGAGATGCTGAGTGGGGATGCCTTGCCTACTGATATCCTCAGGAAAGTGGGAAAGAGGTACCTGGCGTGCTCTGCCAATGCCCTGAAGCAGTCCGCACCAGGGGCTCCCTTGTGCCTGCGTAGCCTTTCCCGGGGCGTGCTCAAATCCTGTGGCCACTAGGGGTCATAGGTCCCAATGGAGGGCCCTGTGTCATCTGCCTGGTGGGCCGGATCTCTGCCATTGGCTCAGTCTTGTCACCAGGCCCATCCCAAGCTCCGCCCACTCTTGCGGTGGGGGGACTGTCTCTATGGTGATGGCAAAGAAGCCTCAGCCCCACCCACCTGGCCTTCACTTCACCTACCTGGCCCTCTGACCCTCACTCAGACCTCTGTGTTGATAAAAATCAATGTCCGCCAGTGCCCAGGTGTCAGCATCTGGGATAAAGGATTCGGGACCTTGCCTGGGGCAGAAGGCAGCCTAGGTCAGCGGGTAGCTGGAAGTCTAGTGACTTGTGACACTGCTGCCAGTGACAAATGGTGACTCCCACACTCACATATCCCCTGGTGGCAGAATGCTAGTGATGGGTGGAGAAACATCGCTCCGGAGCACACGTTTAATGGGGCACCAGCCAAAGCAAAGGCCAGGGCCAGTAGTGGACGTCGTGGAGCTGAATGGCGAGCCAGTGAAGGGCCCAAGGATCCCTCCTGTGTGTGGTGAACAGGTCATCCGTGTCCCCACGTCCATCAACCATTGCACTGCTGGGGCCCAGGCTGCCAGGATTTCGGCCTTGCCTTCGGAGCCCGACCACATAGGCAGCCTTGCACCGGAGGCGGGGACGTGTAGACAGCAAAAATTTGGAAACTGGCAGTGTTTCCTCGATTTCCCTGGCATCGGCCTCTTTGAGCGGCTTGCTTTTTTTCCTGGTAGGATAGGGCCCTGACGGAGAAAGGCAGGATTACGTGTGCAGGAAAGGTGTGTGTTGAGAGGGTGACGACGTTGGGACCACGTTGGGATCTTTAGTCCCAGGAAAGGCCCCTGGCGGGTGTGGGTCAATGTTTTCTACCCATCCCCCTTGGCGGGGGGAGGTTTTCACCATACAAAGCAGCAGCGCAATTATTCGTCGCCGGAGAGGTTGCATCTGCCCACAAGCTCCACCTGGCCAGGGTCCGCCCCTACTGTATTGCGCGTGTCAGTCAACAGAAGCTAAGACCTTCCAGAGAGACTACCTGCTATTCTGTCCCCACGGGGAAGCAGTACAGCCAGAAGCCTCCCCCGTTCCATCTCTAGGCTCTCTCTCAGGCCCCTCATACTTGTGATGTGTCTCAGGGGTAGAATGAAGAGATTCCTCTGAGTGAACACATACGTGAGAGGCCAGAGATGCTGAGGAAGGGCGCCTTGCCTAGTGATATCCTAGCGTAAGTGGAAAAGAGGTACCTGCCTGCTGTCCCAGTGTGTCGAACGTGTTCACATCAGGGGTTGCCTACTGTGAAGTTATTCCCTGGGTGCCCTGGATTTTGTGGCCAAAGACGCAAGGGGCCGTTGTCTGTCCATGGGTAAAATGGAGGGCTCTGCGGAACTGGCCGGTTAGGCTGGACCTCTCCTATTGGCTGAGTGTTTGTGACTCGTCCCCGTCCGAAGTTCCGCCCAGCCTTCCGGTGGCTGTCACCATGGTGATTGGGAAAGAAGCCTTAGGCCCCACACTCAGCCCTCCCCTGGCCTACCTGGCCTCTTTCCCCTCATCTAGACCGCTGTGTGGATGAAAGAAAGGATGTCGGCCAGTGAGCACGTGTCCTGATTTCCTTGGAAGGATTAGGTTCCTTGCCTGGGCAGAAGACAGCCAAGGTCAGCCTGAGCCTAGACACCTAGTGACCTGTGACACTGCAGCCAGTGATAGATGTTGATGTCCACGCTCAGGTATCCGCAGGTGGCGGATTCAGTGTGGTGGGAAGAGAAGTGGAAGTAGAGATGACACACTCACGAGGGCACAGGCCAAAGGTCAGGGAAAATAGCTGAGGTCGTGGAGCTCTAGCGGAGCCAGTCTAGGGCCCAGGCCTCCCTGCTGTACGAGGCAAAGAGGTGATCCATATGCCGCCATCCGTAGATTCTGGACGGCTGGGGCCCTGGATGCCCGGATTTCGGCCTCGTCTACCGAGAAGTGACGCACATGCAGTGTGCCACCGGAGGCTGTGGAGCAGCAGAGGGCAAAATCTTGAAAATGGGGGCTTCAGTTGACTTGGCCTGTGCTCTCCTTTGGCTGAGTGACATCGTGTGTTTCCTAGCAGGTGAAGACATTCGTGGAGAGAGGCGGTTTCCATGCGTGCAGGCAAAGTGTGTGCTGAGATGATGAGTTGCAGGGGAGACCAGGGTGGACTCTCCAGACCCAGAATAGGCCTCTGGCAGGTATGTGTCAATGTTTTCTGCCCATGGCACTCAGCCGGTTATTTGCATAGAATGTTAGGAGCGGAATTAGTAGTCTCCGGAGAGGCTGCCACTTGTCAGCGAGCTTCACCTGGCCAGGTCCCACGGTGATGTCAAGCTTCACCTGGCCAGGTCCGCCCGTGATGTAGCTCCCCAATCAATCACTACTCTCTAGACCTTCCAGATAGACTCCCAGAACTTCTCTCCCCATGGGCAAGCAGTAGAGCCAGAGGCCTTCCCCCTTTGCTCTTTGGTCTCTAGGCCCTCTGTCAGGCACTCCAAGCTGTGAAGTGACAAGGGGGAGAAGGAAGAGATTTCAGAGAACGAAGACAAGCAGAGAGAGACAGAGAGAGGCAAGAGATGCTGAGTGGGGATGCCTTGCCTACTGATATCCTCAGGAAAGTGGGAAAGAGGTACCTGGCGTGCTCTGCCAATGCCCTGAAGCAGTCCGCACCAGGGGCTCCCTTGTGCCTGCGTAGCCTTTCCCGGGGCGTGCTCAAATCCTGTGGCCACTAGGGGTCATAGGTCCCAATGGAGGGCCCTGTGTCATCTGCCTGGCGGGCCGGATCTCTGCCATTGGCTCAGTCTTGTCACCAGGCCCATCCCAAGCTCCGCCCACTCTTGCGGTGGGGGGACTGTCTCTATGGTGATGGCAAAGAAGCCTCAGCCCCACCCACCTGGCCTTCACTTCACCTACCTGGCCCTCTGACCCTCACTCAGACCTCTGTGTTGATAAAAATCAATGTCCGCCAGTGCCCAGGTGTCAGCATCTGGGATAAAGGATTCGGGACCTTGCCTGGGGCAGAAGGCAGCCTAGGTCAGCGGGTAGCTGGAAGTCTAGTGACTTGTGACACTGCTGCCAGTGACAAATGGTGACTCCCACACTCACATATCCCCTGGTGGCAGAATGCTAGTGATGGGTGGAGAAACATCGCTCCGGAGCACACGTTTAATGGGGCACCAGCCAAAGCAAAGGCCAGGGCCAGTAGTGGACGTCGTGGAGCTGAATGGCGAGCCAGTGAAGGGCCCAAGGATCCCTCCTGTGTGTGGTGAACAGGTCATCCGTGTCCCCACGTCCATCAACCATTGCACTGCTGGGGCCCAGGCTGCCAGGATTTCGGCCTTGCCTTCGGAGCCCGACCACATAGGCAGCCTTGCACCGGAGGCGGGGACGTGTAGACAGCAAAAATTTGGAAACTGGCAGTGTTTCCTCGATTTCCCTGGCATCGGCCTCTTTGAGCGGCTTCCTTTTTTTCCTGGTAGGATAGGGCCCTGACGGAGAAAGGCAGGATTACGTGTGCAGGAAAGGTGTGTGTTGAGAGGGTGACGACGTTGGGACCACGTTGGGATCTTTAGTCCCAGGAAAGGCCCCTGGCGGGTGTGGGTCAATGTTTTCTACCCATCCCCCTTGGCGGGGGGAGGTTTTCACCATACAAAGCAGCAGCGCAATTATTCGTCGCCGGAGAGGTTGCATCTGCCCACAAGCTCCACCTGGCCAGGGTCCGCCCCTACTGTATTGCGCGTGTCAGTCAACAGAAGCTAAGACCTTCCAGAGAGACTACCTGCTATTCTGTCCCCACGGGGAAGCAGTACAGCCAGAAGCCTCCCCCGTTCCATCTCTAGGCTCTCTCTCAGGCCCCTCATACTTGTGATGTGTCTCAGGGGTAGAATGAAGAGATTCCTCTGAGTGAACACATACGTGAGAGGCCACAGATGCTGAGGAAGGGCGCCTTGCCTAGTGATATCCTAGCGTAAGTGGAAAAGAGGTACCTGCCTGCTGTCCCAGTGTGTCGAACGTGTTCACATCAGGGGTTGCCTACTGTGAAGTTATTCCCTGGGTGCCCTGGATTTTGTGGCCAAAGACGCAAGGGGCCGTTGTCTGTCCATGGGTAAAATGGAGGGCTCTGCGGAACTGGCCGGTTAGGCTGGACCTCTCCTATTGGCTGAGTGTTTGTGACTCGTCCCCGTCCGAAGTTCCGCCCAGCCTTCCGGTGGCTGTCACCATGGTGATTGGGAAAGAAGCCTTAGGCCCCACACTCAGCCCTCACCTGGCCTACCTGGCCTCTTTCCCCTCATCTAGACCGCTGCGTGGATGAAAGTAAGGATGTCGGCCAGTGAGCACGTGTCCTGATTTCCTTGGAAGGATTAGGTTCCTTGCCTGGGCAGAAGACAGCCAAGGTCAGCCTGAGCCTAGACACCTAGTGACCTGTGAGACTGCAGCCAGTGATAGATGTTGATGTCCACGCTCAGGTATCCGCAGGTGGCGGATTCAGTGTGGTGGGAAGAGAAGTGGAAGTAGAGATGACACACTCACGAGGGCACAGGCCAAAGGTCAGGGAAAATAGCTGAGGTCGTGGAGCTCTAGCGGAGCCAGTCTAGGGCCCAGGCCTCCCTGCTGTACGAGGCAAAGAGGTGATCCATATGCCGCCATCCGTAGATTCTGGACGGCTGGTTCCCTGGATGCCCGGATTTCGACCTCGTCTACCGAGAAGTGACGCACATGCAGTGTGCCACCGGAGGCTGTGGAGCAGCAGAGGGCAAAATCTTGAAAATGGGGGCTTCAGTTGACTTGGCCTGTGCTCTCCTTTGGCTGAGTGACATCGTGTGTTTCCTAGCAGGTGAAGACATTCGTGGAGAGAGGCGGTTTCCATGCGTGCAGGCAAAGTGTGTGCTGAGATGATGAGTTGCAGGGGAGACCAGGGTGGACTCTCCAGACCCAGAATAGGCCTCTGGCAGGTATGTGTCAATGTTTTCTGCCCATGGCACTCAGCCGGTTATTTGCATAGAATGTTAGGAGCGGAATTAGTAGTCTCCGGAGAGGCTGCCACTTGTCAGCGAGCTTCACCTGGCCAGGTCCCACGGTGATGTCAAGCTTCACCTGGCCAGGTCCGCCCGTGATGTAGCTCCCCAATCAATCACTACTCTCTAGACCTTCCAGATAGACTCCCAGAACTTCTCTCCCCATGGGCAAGCAGTAGAGCCAGAGGCCTTCCCCCTTTGCTCTTTGGTCTCTAGGCCCTCTGTCAGGCACTCCAAGCTGTGAAGTGACAAGGGGGAGAAGGAAGAGATTTCAGAGAACGAAGACAAGCAGAGAGAGACAGAGAGAGGCAAGAGATGCTGAGTGGGGATGCCTTGCCTACTGATATCCTCAGGAAAGTGGGAAAGAGGTACCTGGCGTGCTCTGCCAATGCCCTGAAGCAGTCCGCACCAGGGGCTCCCTTGTGCCTGCGTAGCCTTTCCCGGGGCGTGCTCAAATCCTGTGGCCACTAGGGGTCATAGGTCCCAATGGAGGGCCCTGTGTCATCTGCCTGGCGGGCCGGATCTCTGCCATTGGCTCAGTCTTGTCACCAGGCCCATCCCAAGCTCCGCCCACTCTTGCGGTGGGGGGACTGTCTCTATGGTGATGGCAAAGAAGCCTCAGCCCCACCCACCTGGCCTTCACTTCACCTACCTGGCCCTCTGACCCTCACTCAGACCTCTGTGTTGATAAAAATCAATGTCCGCCAGTGCCCAGGTGTCAGCATCTGGGATAAAGGATTCGGGACCTTGCCTGGGGCAGAAGGCAGCCTAGGTCAGCGGGTAGCTGGAAGTCTAGTGACTTGTGACACTGCTGCCAGTGACAAATGGTGACTCCCACACTCACATATCCCCTGGTGGCAGAACGCTAGTGATGGGTGGAGAAACATCGCTCCGGAGCACACGTTTAATGGGGCACCAGCCAAAGCAAAGGCCAGGGCCAGTAGTGGACGTCGTGGAGCTGAATGGCGAGCCAGTGAAGGGCCCAAGGATCCCTCCTGTATGTGGCGAACAGGTCATCCGTGTCCCCACGTCCATCAACCATTGCACTGCTGGGGCCCAGGCTGCCAGGATTTCGGCCTTGCCTTCGGAGCCCGGCCACATAGGCAGCCTTGCACCGGAGGCGGGGACGTGTAGACAGCAAAAATTTGGAAACTGGCAGTGTTTCCTCGATTTCCCTGGCATCGGCCTCTTTGAGCGGCTTGCTTTTTTTCCTGGTAGGATAGGGCCCTGACGGAGAAAGGCAGGATTACGTGTGCAGGAAAGGTGTGTGTTGAGAGGGTGACGACGTTGAGACCACGTTGGGATCTTTAGTCCCAGGAAAGGCCCCTGGCGGGTGTGGGTCAATGTTCTCTACCCATCCCCCTTGGCGGGGGGAGGTTTTCACCATACAAAGCAGCAGCGCAATTATTCGTCGCCGGAGAGGTTGCATCTGCCCACAAGCTCCCCCTGGCCAGGGTCCGCCCCTACTGTATTGCGCGTGTCAGTCAACAGAAGCTAAGACCTTCCAGAGAGACTACCTGCTATTCTGTCCCCACGGGGAAGCAGTACAGCCAGAAGCCTCCCCCGTTCCATCTCTAGGCTCTCTCTCAGGCCCCTCATACTTGTGATGTGTCTCAGGGGTAGAATGAAGAGATTCCTCTGAGTGAACACATACGTGAGAGGCCAGAGATGCTGAGGAAGGGCGCCTTGCCTAGTGATATCCTAGCGTAAGTGGAAAAGAGGTACCTGCCTGCTGTCCCAGTGTGTCGAACGTGTTCACATCAGGGGTTGCCTACTGTGAAGTTATTCCCTGGGTGCCCTGGATTTTGTGGCCAAAGACGCAAGGGGCCGTTGTCTGTCCATGGGTAAAATGGAGGGCTCTGCGGAACTGGCCGGTTAGGCTGGACCTCTCCTATTGGCTGAGTGTTTGTGACTCGTCCCCGTCCGAAGTTCCGCCCAGCCTTCCGGTGGCTGTCACCATGGTGATTGGGAAAGAAGCCTTAGGCCCCACACTCAGCCCTCACCTGGCCTACCTGGCCTCTTTCCCCTCATCTAGACCGCTGTGTAGATGAAAGAAAGGATGTCGGCCAGTCAGCACGTGTCCTCATTTCCTTGGAAGGATTAGGTTCCTTGCCTGGGCAGAAGACAGCCGAGGTCAGCCTGAGCCTAGACACCTAGTGACCTGTGACACTGCAGCCAGTGATAGATGTTGATGTCCACGCTCAGGTATCCGCAGGTGGCGGATTCAGTGTGGTGGGAAGAGAAGTGGAAGTAGAGATGACACACTCACGAGGGCACAGGCCAAAGGTCAGGGAAAATAGCTGAGGTCGTGGAGCTCTAGCGGAGCCAGTCTAGGGCCCAGGCCTCCCTGCTGTACGAGGCAAAGAGGTGATCCATATGCCGCCATCCGTAGATTCTGGACGGCTGGGGCCCTGGATGCCCGGATTTCGGCCTCGTCTACCGAGAAGTGACGCACATGCAGTGTGCCACCGGAGGCTGTGGAGCAGCAGAGGGCAAAATCTTGAAAATGGGGGCTTCAGTTGACTTGGCCTGTGCTCTCCTTTGGCTGAGTGACATCGTGTGTTTCCTAGCAGGTGAAGACATTCGTGGAGAGAGGCGGTTTCCATGCGTGCAGGCAAAGTGTGTGCTGAGATGATGAGTTGCAGGGGAGACCAGGGTGGACTCTCCAGACCCAGAATAGGCCTCTGGCAGGTATGTGTCAATGTTTTCTGCCCATGGCACTCAGCCGGTTATTTGCATAGAATGTTAGGAGCGGAATTAGTAGTCTCCGGAGAGGCTGCCACTTGTCAGCGAGCTTCACCTGGCCAGGTCCCACGGTGATGTCAAGCTTCACCTGGCCAGGTCCGCCCGTGATGTAGCTCCCCAATCAATCACTACTCTCTAGACCTTCCAGATAGACTCCCAGAACTTCTCTCCCCATGGGCAAGCAGTAGAGCCAGAGGCCTTCCCCCTTTGCTCTTTGGTCTCTAGGCCCTCTGTCAGGCACTCCAAGGTGTGAAGTGACAAGGGGGAGAAGGAAGAGATTTCAGAGAACGAAGACAAGCAGAGAGAGACAGAGAGAGGCAAGAGATGCTGAGTGGGGATGCCTTGCCTACTGATATCCTCAGGAAAGTGGGAAAGAGGTACCTGGCGTGCTCTGCCAATGCCCTGAAGCAGTCCGCACCAGGGGCTCCCTTGTGCCTGCGTAGCCTTTCCCGGGGCGTGCTCAAATCCTGTGGCCACTAGGGGTCATAGGTCCCAATGGAGGGCCCTGTGTCATCTGCCTGGCGGGCCGGATCTCTGCCATTGGCTCAGTCTTGTCACCAGGCCCATCCCAAGCTCCGCCCACTCTTGCGGTGGGGGGACTGTCTCTATGGTGATGGCAAAGAAGCCTCAGCCCTGCCCACCTGGCCTTCACTTCACCTACCTGGCCCTCTGACCCTCACTCAGACCTCTGTGTTGATAAAAATCAATGTCCGCCAGTGCCCAGGTGTCAGCATCTGGGATAAAGGATTCGGGACCTTGCCTGGGGCAGAAGGCAGCCTAGGTCAGCGGGTAGCTGGAAGTCTAGTGACTTGTGACACTGCTGCCAGTGACAAATGGTGACTCCCACACTCACATATCCCCTGGTGGCAGAATGCTAGTGATGGGTGGAGAAACATCGCTCCGGAGCACACGTTTAATGGGGCACCAGCCAAAGCAAAGGCCAGGGCCAGTAGTGGACGTCGTGGAGCTGAATGGCGAGCCAGTGAAGGGCCCAAGGATCCCTCCTGTATGTGGCGAACAGGTCATCCGTGTCCCCACGTCCATCAACCATTGCACTGCTGGGGCCCCGGCTGCCAGGATTTCGGCCTTGCCTTCGGAGCCCGGCCACATAGGCAGCCTTGCACCGGAGGCGGGGACGTGTAGACAGCAAAAATTTGGAAACTGGCAGTGTTTCCTCGATTTCCCTGGCATCGGCCTCTTTGAGCGGCTTGCTTTTTTTCCTGGTAGGATAGGGCCCTGACGGAGAAAGGCAGGATTACGTGTGCAGGAAAGGTGTGTGTTGAGAGGGTGACGACGTTGAGACCACGTTGGGATCTTTAGTCCCAGGAAAGGCCCCTGGCGGGTGTGGGTCAATGTTCTCTACCCATCCCCCTTGGCGGGGGGAGGTTTTCACCATACAAAGCAGCAGCGCAATTATTCGTCGCCGGAGAGGTTGCATCTGCCCACAAGCTCCCCCTGGCCAGGGTCCGCCCCTACTGTATTGCGCGTGTCAGTCAACAGAAGCTAAGACCTTCCAGAGAGACTACCTGCTATTCTGTCCCCACGGGGAAGCAGTACAGCCAGAAGCCTCCCCCGTTCCATCTCTAGGCTCTCTCTCAGGCCCCTCATACTTGTGATGTGTCTCAGGGGTAGAATGAAGAGATTCCTCTGAGTGAACACATACGTGAGAGGCCAGAGATGCTGAGGAAGGGCGCCTTGCCTAGTGATATCCTAGCGTAAGTGGAAAAGAGGTACCTGCCTGCTGTCCCAGTGTGTCGAACGTGTTCACATCAGGGGTTGCCTACTGTGAAGTTATTCCCTGGGTGCCCTGGATTTTGTGGCCAAAGACGCAAGGGGCCGTTGTCTGTCCATGGGTAAAATGGAGGGCTCTGCGGAACTGGCCGGTTAGGCTGGACCTCTCCTATTGGCTGAGTGTTTGTGACTCGTCCCCGTCCGAAGTTCCGCCCAGCCTTCCGGTGGCTGTCACCATGGTGATTGGGAAAGAAGCCTTAGGCCCCACACTCAGCCCTCACCTGGCCTACCTGGCCTCTTTCCCCTCATCTAGACCGCTGTGTGGATGAAAGAAAGGATGTCGGCCAGTGAGCACGTGTCCTGATTTCCTTGGAAGGATTAGGTTCCTTGCCTGGGCAGAAGACAGCCAAGGTCAGCCTGAGCCTAGACACCTAGTGACCTGTGACACTGCAGCCAGTGATAGATGTTGATGTCCACGCTCAGGTATCCGCAGGTGGCGGATTCAGTGTGGTGGGAAGAGAAGTGGAAGTAGAGATGACACACTCACGAGGGCACAGGCCAAAGGTCAGGGAAAATAGCTGAGGTCGTGGAGCTCTAGCGGAGCCAGTCTAGGGCCCAGGCCTCCCTGCTGTACGAGGCAAAGAGGTGATCCATATGCCGCCATCCGTAGATTCTGGACGGCTGGGGCCCTGGATGCCCGGATTTCGGCCTCGTCTACCGAGAAGTGACGCACATGCAGTGTGCCACCGGAGGCTGTGGAGCAGCAGAGGGCAAAATCTTGAAAATGGGGGCTTCAGTTGACTTGGCCTGTGCTCTCCTTTGGCTGAGTGACATCGTGTGTTTCCTAGCAGGTGAAGACATTCGTGGAGAGAGGCGGTTTCCATGCGTGCAGGCAAAGTGTGTGCTGAGATGATGAGTTGCAGGGGAGACCAGGGTGGACTCTCCAGACCCAGAATAGGCCTCTGGCAGGTATGTGTCAATGTTTTCTGCCCATGGCACTCAGCCGGTTATTTGCATAGAATGTTAGGAGCGGAATTAGTAGTCTCCGGAGAGGCTGCCACTTGTCAGCGAGCTTCACCTGGCCAGGTCCCACGGTGATGTCAAGCTTCACCTGGCCAGGTCCGCCCGTGATGTAGCTCCCCAATCAATCACTACTCTCTAGACCTTCCAGATAGACTCCCAGAACTTCTGTCCCCATGGGTAAGCAGTAGAGCCAGAGGCCTTCCCCCTTTGCTCTTTGGTCTCTAGGCCCTCTGTCAGGCACTCCAAGGTGTGAAGTGACAAGGGGGAGAAGGAAGAGATTTCAGAGAACGAAGACAAGCAGAGAGAGAGAGAGAGAGGCAAGAGATGCTGAGTGGGGATGCCTTGCCTACTGATATCCTCAGGAAAGTGGGAAAGAGGTACCTGGCGTGCTCTGCCAATGCCCTGAAGCAGTCCGCACCAGGGGCTCCCTTGTGCCTGCGTAGCCTTTCCCGGGGCGTGCTCAAATCCTGTGGCCACTAGGGGTCATAGGTCACAATGGAGGGCCCTGTGTCATCTGCCTGGCGGGCCGGATCTCTGCCATTGGCTCAGTCTTGTCACCAGGCCCATCCCAAGCTCCGCCCACTCTTGCGGTGGGGGGACTGTCTCTATGGTGATGGCAAAGAAGCCTCAGCCCCGCCCACCTGGCCTTCACTTCACCTACCTGGCCCTCTGACCCTCACTCAGACCTCTGTGTTGATAAAAATCAATGTCCGCCAGTGCCCAGGTGTCAGCATCTGGGATAAAGGATTCGGGACCTTGCCTGGGGCAGAAGGCAGCCTAGGTCAGCGGGTAGCTGGAAGTCTAGTGACTTGTGACACTGCTGCCAGTGACAAATGGTGACTCCCACACTCACATATCCCCTGGTGGCAGAATGCTAGTGATGGGTGGAGAAACATCGCTCCGGAGCACACGTTTAATGGGGCACCAGCCAAAGCAAAGGCCAGGGACAGTAGTGGACGTCGTGGAGCTGAATGACGAGCCAGTGAAGGGCCCAAGGATCCCTCCTGTATGTGGCGAACAGGTCATCCGTGTCCCCACGTCCATCAACCATTGCACTGCTGGGGCCCAGGCTGCCAGGATTTCGGCCTTGCCTTCGGAGCCCGGCCACATAGGCAGCCTTGCACCGGAGGCGGGGACGTGTAGACAGCAAAAATTTGGAAACTGGCAGTGTTTCCTCGATTTCCCTGGCATCGGCCTTTTTGAGCGGCTTGCTTTTTTTCCTGGTAGGATAGGGCCCTGACGGAGAAAGGCAGGATTACGTGTGCAGGAAAGGTGCGTGTTGAGAGGGTGACTACGTTGAGACCACG
The DNA here is from genome assembly GCF_030014295.1 of Loxodonta africana. Taxonomy (NCBI): domain Eukaryota; kingdom Metazoa; phylum Chordata; class Mammalia; order Proboscidea; family Elephantidae; genus Loxodonta; species Loxodonta africana. The sequence goes on along the minus strand of NW_026974932.1, from coordinate 44,240 downwards.
TTGGGATCTTTAGTCCCAGGAAAGGCCCCTGGCGGGTATGGGTCAATGTTCTCTACCCATCCCCCTTGGCGGGGGGAGGTTTTCACCATACAAAGCAGCAGCGCAATTATTCGTTGCCGGAGAGGTTGCATCTGCCCACAAGCTCCCCCTGGCCTGGGTCCGCCCCTACTGTATTGCGCGTGTCAGTCAACAGAAGCTAAGACCTTCCAGAGAGACTACCTGCTATTCTGTCCCCACGGGGAAGCAGTACAGCCAGAAGCCTCCCCCGTTCCATCTCTAGGCTCTCTCTCAGGCCCCTCATACTTGTGATGTGTCTCAGGGGTAGAATGAAGAGATTCCTCTGAGTGAACACATACGTGAGAGGCCACAGATGCTGAGGAAGGGCGCCTTGCCTAGTGATATCCTAGCGTAAGTGGAAAAGAGGTACCTGCCTGCTGTCCCAGTGTGTCGAACGTGTTCACATCAGGGGTTGCCTACTGTGAAGTTATTCCCTGGGTGCCCTGGATTTTGTGGCCAAAGACGCAAGGGGCCGTTGTCTGTCCATGGGTAAAATGGAGGGCTCTGCGGAACTGGCCGGTTAGGCTGGACCTCTCCTATTGGCTGAGTGTTTGTGACTCGTCCCCGTCCGAAGTTCCGCCCAGCCTTCCGGTGGCTGTCACCATGGTGATTGGGAAAGAAGCCTTAGGCCCCACACTCAGCCCTCACCTGGCCTACCTGGCCTCTTTCCCCTCATCTAGACCGCTGTGTGGATGAAAGAAAGGATGTCGGCCAGTGAGCACGTGTCCTGATTTCCTTGGAAGGATTAGGTTCCTTGCCTGGGCAGAAGACAGCCGAGGTCAGCCTGAGCCTAGACACCTAGTGACCTGTGACACTGCAGCCAGTGATAGATGTTGATGTCCACGCTCAGGTATCCGCAGGTGGCGGATTCAGTGTGGTGGGAAGAGAAGTGGAAGTAGAGATGACACACTCACGAGGGCACAGGCCAAAGGTCAGGGAAAATAGCTGAGGTCGTGGAGCTCTAGCGGAGCCAGTCTAGGTCCCAGGCCTCCCTGCTGTACGAGGCAAAGAGGTGATCCATATGCCGCCATCCGTAGATTCTGGACGGCTGGGGCCCTGGATGCCCGGATTTCGGCCTCGTCTACCGAGAAGTGACGCACATGCAGTGTGCCACCGGAGGCTGTGGAGCAGCAGAGGGCAAAATCTTGAAAATGGGGGCTTCAGTTGACTTGGCCTGTGCTCTCCTTTGGCTGAGTGACATCGTGTGTTTCCTAGCAGGTGAAGACATTCGTGGAGAGAGGCGGTTTCCATGCGTGCAGGCAAAGTGTGTGCTGAGATGATGAGTTGCAGGGGAGACCAGGGTGGACTCTCCAGACCCAGAATAGGCCTCTGGCAGGTATGTGTCAATGTTTTCTGCCCATGGCACTCAGCCGGTTATTTGCATAGAATGTTAGGAGCAGAATTAGTAGTCTCCCGAGAGGATGCCCATTGTCAGCGAGCTTCACCTGGCCAGGTCCCACGGTGATGTCAAGCTTCACCTGGCCAGGTCCGCCCGTGATGTAGCTCCCCAATCAATCACTACTCTCTAGACCTTCCAGATAGACTTCCAGAACTTCTCTCCCCATGGGCAAGCAGTAGAGCCAGAGGCCTTCCCCCTTTGCTCTTTGGTCTCTAGGCCCTCTGTCAGGCACTCCAAGGTGTGAAGTGACAAGGGGGAGAAGGAAGAGATTTCAGAGAAAGAAGACAAGCAGAGAGAGACAGAGAGAGGCAAGAGATGCTGAGTGGGGATGCCTTGCCTACTGATATCCTCAGGAAAGTGGGAAAGAGGTACCTGGCGTGCTCTGCCAATGCCCTGAAGCAGACCGCACCAGGGGCTCCCTTGTGCCTGCGTAGCCTTTCCCGGGGCGTGCTCAAATCCTGTGGCCACTAGGGGTCATAGGTCCCAATGGAGGGCCCTGTGTCATCTGCCTGGCGGGCCGGATCTCTGCCATTGGCTCAGTCTTGTCACCAGGCCCATCCCAAGCTCCGCCCACTCTTGCGGTGGGGGGACTGTCTCTATGGTGATGGCAAAGAAGCCTCAGCCCCGCCCACCTGGCCTTGACTTCACCTACCTGGCCCTCTGACCCTCACTCAGACCTCTGTGTTGATAAAAATCAATGTCCGCCAGTGCCCAGGTGTCAGCATCTGGGATAAAGGATTCGGGACCTTGCCTGGGGCAGAAGGCAGCCTAGGTCAGCGGGTCGCTGGAAGCCTAGTGACTTGTGACGCTGCTGCCAGTGACAAATGGTGACTCCCACACTCACATATCCCCTGGTGGCAGAACGCTAGTGATGGGTGGAGAAAGATCGCTCCGGAGCACACGTTTAATGGGGCACCAGCCAAAGCAAAGGCCAGGGCCAGTAGTGGACGTGGTGGAGCTCAATGGCGAGCCAGTGAAGGGCCCAAGGATCCCTCCTGTATGTGGCGAACAGGTCATCCGTGTCCCCACGTCCATCAACCATTGCACTGCTGGGGCCCAGGCTGCCAGGATTTCGGCCTTGCCTTCGGAGCCCGGCCACATAGGCAGCCTTGCACCGGAGGCGGGGACGTGTAGACAGCAAAAATTTGGAAACTGGCAGTGTTTCCTCGATTTCCCTGGCGTCGGCCTTTTTGAGCGGCTTGCTTTTTTTCCTGGTAGGATAGGGCCCTGACGGAGAAAGGCAGGATTACGTGTGCAGGAAAGGTGTGTGTTGAGAGGGTGACGACGTTGAGACCACGTTGGGATCTTTAGTCCCAGGAAAGGCCCCTGGCGGGTGTGGGTCAATGTTCTCTACCCATCCCCCTTGGCGGGGGGAGGTTTTCACCATACAAAGCAGCAGCGCAATTATTCGTCGCCGGAGAGGTTGCATCTGCCCACAAGCTCCCCCTGGCCAGGGTCCGCCCCTACTGTATTGCGCGTGTCAGTCAACAGAAGCTAAGACCTTCCAGAGAGACTACCTGCTATTCTGTCCCCACGGGGAAGCAGTACAGCCAGAAGCCTCCCCCGTTCCATCTCTAGGCTCTCTCTCAGGCCCCTCATACTTGTGATGTGTCTCAGGGGTAGAATGAAGAGATTCCTCTGAGTGAACACATACGTGAGAGGCCAGAGATGCTGAGGAAGGGCGCCTTGCCTAGTGATATCCTAGCGTAAGTGGAAAAGAGGTACCTGCCTGCTGTCCCAGTGTGTCGAACGTGTTCACATCAGGGGTTGCCTACTGTGAAGTTATTCCCTGGGTGCCCTGGATTTTGTGGCCAAAGACGCAAGGGGGCGTTGTCTGTCCATGGGTAAAATGGAGGGCTCTGCGGAACTGGCCGGTTAGGCTGGACCTCTCCTATTGGCTGAGTGTTTGTGACTCGTCCCCGTCCGAAGTTCCGCCCAGCCTTCCGGTGGCTGTCACCATGGTGATTGGGAAAGAAGCCTTAGGCCCCACACTCAGCCCTCACCTGGCCTACCTGGCCTCATTACCCTCATCTAGACCGCTGTGTGGATGAAAGAAAGGATGTCGGCCAGTGAGCACGTGTCCTGATTTCCTTGGAAGGATTAGGTTCCTTGCCTGGGCAGAAGACAGCCAAGGTCAGCCTGAGCCTAGACACCTAGTGACCTGTGACACTGCAGCCAGTGATAGATGTTGATGTCCACGCTCAGGTATCCGCAGGTGGCGGATTCAGTGTGGTGGGAAGAGAAGTGGAAGTAGAGATGACACACTCACGAGGGCACAGGCCAAAGGTCAGGGAAAATAGCTGAGGTCGTGGAGCTCTAGCGGAGCCAGTCTAGGGCCCAGGCCTCCCTGCTGTACGAGGCAAAGAGGTGATCCATATGCCGCCATCCGTAGACTGTGGACGGCTGGGGCCCTGGATGCCCGGATTTCGTCCTTGTCTACCGAGAAGTGACGCACATGCAGTGTGCCACCGGAGGCTGTGGAGCAGCAGAGGGCAAAATCTTGAAAATGGGGGCTTCAGTTGACTTGGCCTGTGCTCTCCTTTGGCTGAGTGACATCGTGTGTTTCCTAGCAGGTGAAGACATTCGTGGAGAGAGGCGGTTTCCATGCGTGCAGGCAAAGTGTGTGCTGAGATGATGAGTTGCAGGGGAGACCAGGGTGGACTCTCCAGACCCAGAATAGGCCTCTGGCAGGTATGTGTCAATGTTTTCTGCCCATGGCACTCAGCCGGTTATTTGCATAGAATGTTAGGAGCGGAATTAGTAGTCTCCGGAGAGGCTGCCACTTGTCAGCGAGCTTCACCTGGCCAGGTCCCACGGTGATGTCAAGCTTCACCTGGCCAGGTCCGCCCGTGATGTAGCTCCCCAATCAATCACTACTCTCTAGACCTTCCAGATAGACTCCCAGAACTTCTCTCCCCATGGGCAAGCAGTAGAGCCAGAGGCCTTCCCCCTTTGCTCTTTGGTCTCTAGGCCCTCTGTCAGGCACTCCAAGGTGTGAAGTGACAAGGGGGAGAAGGAAGAGATTTCAGAGAAAGAAGACAAGCAGAGAGAGACAGAGAGAGGCAAGAGATGCTGAGTGGGGATGCCTTGCCTACTGATATCCTCAGGAAAGTGGGAAAGAGGTACCTGGCGTGCTCTGACAATGCCCTGAAGCAGACCGCACCAGGGGCTCCCTTGTGCCTGCGTAGCCTTTCCCGGGGCGTGCTCAAATCCTGTGGCCACTAGGGGTCATAGGTCCCAATGGAGGGCCCTGTGTCATCTGCCTGGCGGGCCGGATCTCTGCCATTGGCTCAGTCTTGTCACCAGGCCCATCCCAAGCTCCGCCCACTCTTGCGGTGGGGGGACTGTCTCTATGGTGATGGCAAAGAAGCCTCAGCCCCGCCCACCTGGCCTTGACTTCACCTACCTGGCCCTCTGACCCTCACTCAGACCTCTGTGTTGATAAAAATCAATGTCCGCCAGTGCCCAGGTGTCAGCATCTGGGATAAAGGATTCGGGACCTTGCCTGGGGCAGAAGGCAGCCTAGGTCAGCGGGTCGCTGGAAGCCTAGTGACTTGTGACGCTGCTGCCAGTGACAAATGGTGACTCCCACACTCACATATCCCCTGGTGGCAGAACGCTAGTGATGGGTGGAGAAAGATCGCTCCGGAGCACACGTTTAATGGGGCACCAGCCAAAGCAAAGGCCAGGGCCAGTAGTGGACGTGGTGGAGCTCAATGGCGAGCCAGTGAAGGGCCCAAGGATCCCTCCTGTATGTGGCGAACAGGTCATCCGTGTCCCCACGTCCATCAACCATTGCACTGCTGGGGCCCAGGCTGCCAGGATTTCGGCCTTGCCTTCGGAGCCCGGCCACATAGGCAGCCTTGCACCGGAGGCGGGGACGTGTAGACAGCAAAAATTTGGAAACTGGCAGTGTTTCCTCGATTTCCCTGGCGTCGGCCTTTTTGAGCGGCTTGCTTTTTTTCCTGGTAGGATAGGGCCCTGACGGAGAAAGGCAGGATTACGTGTGCAGGAAAGGTGTGTGTTGAGAGGGTGACGACGTTGAGACCACGTTGGGATCTTTAGTCCCAGGAAAGGCCCCTGGCGGGTGTGGGTCAATGTTCTCTACCCATCCCCCTTGGCGGGGGGAGGTTTTCACCATACAAAGCAGCAGCGCAATTATTCGTCGCCGTAGAGGTTGCATCTGCCCACAAGCTCCCCCTGGCCAGGGTCCGCCCCTACTGTATTGCGCGTGTCAGTCAACAGAAGCTAAGACCTTCCAGAGAGACTACCTGCTATTCTGTCCCCACGGGGAAGCAGTACAGCCAGAAGCCTCCCCCGTTCCATCTCTAGGCTCTCTCTCAGGCCCCTCATACTTGTGATGTGTCTCAGGGGTAGAATGAAGAGATTCCTCTGAGTGAACACATACGTGAGAGGCCAGAGATGCTGAGGAAGGGCGCCTTGCCTAGTGATATCCTAGCGTAAGTGGAAAAGAGGTACCTGCCTGCTGTCCCAGTGTGTCGAACGTGTTCACATCAGGGGTTGCCTACTGTGAAGTTATTCCCTGGGTGCCCTGGATTTTGTGGCCAAAGACGCAAGGGGGCGTTGTCTGTCCATGGGTAAAATGGAGGGCTCTGCGGAACTGGCCGGTTAGGCTGGACCTCTCCTATTGGCTGAGTGTTTGTGACTCGTCCCCGTCCGAAGTTCCGCCCAGCCTTCCGGTGGCTGTCACCATGGTGATTGGGAAAGAAGCCTTAGGCCCCACACTCAGCCCTCACCTGGCCTACCTGGCCTCATTACCCTCATCTAGACCGCTGTGTGGATGAAAGAAAGGATGTCGGCCAGTGAGCACGTGTCCTGATTTCCTTGGAAGGATTAGGTTCCTTGCCTGGGCAGAAGACAGCCAAGGTCAGCCTGAGCCTAGACACCTAGTGACCTGTGACACTGCAGCCAGTGATAGATGTTGATGTCCACGCTCAGGTATCCGCAGGTGGCGGATTCAGTGTGGTGGGAAGAGAAGTGGAAGTAGAGATGACACACTCACGAGGGCACAGGCCAAAGGTCAGGGAAAATAGCTGAGGTCGTGGAGCTCTAGCGGAGCCAGTCTAGGGCCCAGGCCTCCCTGCTGTACGAGGCAAAGAGGTGATCCATATGCCGCCATCCGTAGACTGTGGACGGCTGGGGCCCTGGATGCCCGGATTTCGTCCTTGTCTACCGAGAAGTGACGCACATGCAGTGTGCCACCGGAGGCTGTGGAGCAGCAGAGGGCAAAATCTTGAAAATGGGGGCTTCAGTTGACTTGGCCTGTGCTCTCCTTTGGCTGAGTGACATCGTGTGTTTCCTAGCAGGTGAAGACATTCGTGGAGAGAGGCGGTTTCCATGCGTGCAGGCAAAGTGTGTGCTGAGATAATTAGTTCCTGGAGACCAGGGTGGACTCTTCAGACCCAGAATAGGCCTCTGGCAGGTATGTGTCAATGTTTTCTGCCCCTGGCACTCAGCCGGTTATTTGCATAGAATGTTAGGAGCGGAATTAGTAGTCTCCGGAGAGGCTGCCACTTGTCAGCGAGCTTCACCTGGCCAGGTCCCACGGTGATGTCAAGCTTCACCTGGCCAGGTCCGCCCGTGATGTAGCTCCCCAATCAATCACTACTCTCTAGACCTTCCAGATAGACTCCCAGAACTTCTCTCCCCATGGGCAAGCAGTAGAGCCAGAGGCCTTCCCCCTTTGCTCTTTGGTCTCTAGGCCCTCTGTCAGGCACTCCAAGGTGTGAAGTGACAAGGGGGAGAAGGAAGAGATTTCAGAGAACGAAGACAAGCAGAGAGAGACAGAGAGAGGCAAGAGATGCTGAGTGGGGATGCCTTGCCTACTGATATCCTCAGGAAAGTGGGAAAGAGGTACCTGGCGTGCTCTGCCAATGCCCTGAAGCAGTCCGCACCAGGGGCTCCCTTGTGCCTGCGTAGCCTTTCCCGGGGCGTGCTCAAATCCTGTGGCCACTAGGGGTCATAGGTCACAATGGAGGGCCCTGTGTCATCTGCCTGGCGGGCCGGATCTCTGCCATTGGCTCAGTCTTGTCACCAGGCCCATCCCAAGCTCCGCCCACTCTTGCGGTGGGGGGACTGTCTCTATGGTGATGGCAAAGAAGCCTCAGCCCCGCCCACCTGGCCTTGACTTCACCTACCTGGCCCTCTGACCCTCACTCAGACCTCTGTGTTGATAAAAATCAATGTCCGCCAGTGCCCAGGTGTCAGCATCTGGGATAAAGGATTCGGGACCTTGCCTGGGGCAGAAGGCAGCCTAGGTCAGCGGGTAGCTGGAAGTCTAGTGACTTGTGACACTGCTGCCAGTGACAAATGGTGACTCCCACACTCACATATCCCCTGGTGGCAGAACGCTAGTGATGGGTGGAGAAAGATCGCTCCGGAGCACACGTTTAATGGGGCACCAGCCAAACCAAAGGCCAGGGCCAGTAGTGGACGTCGTGGAGCTGAATGGCGAGCCAGTGAAGGGCCCAAGGATCCCTCCTGTATGTGGCGAACAGGTCATCCGTGTCCCCACGTCCATCAACCATTGCACTGCTGGGGCCCAGGCTGCCAGGATTTCGGCCTTGCCTTCGGAGCCCGGCCACATAGGCAGCCTTGCACCGGAGGCGGGGACGTGTAGACAGCAAAAATTTGGAAACTGGCAGTGTTTCCTCGATTTCCCTGGCATCGGCCTCTTTGAGCGGCTTGCTTTTTTTCCTGGTAGGATAGGGCCCTGACGGAGAAAGGCAGGATTACGTGTGCAGGAAAGGTGTGTGTTGAGAGGGTGACGACGTTGAGACCACGTTGGGATCTTTAGTCCCAGGAAAGGCCCCTGGCAGGTGTGGGTCAATGTTCTCTACCCATCCCCCTTGGCGGGGGGAGGTTTTCACCATACAAAGCAGCAGCGCAATTATTCGTCGCCGGAGAGGTTGCATCTGCCCACAAGCTCCCCCTGGCCAGGGTCCGCCCCTACTGTATTGCGCGTGTCAGTCAACAGAAGCTAAGACCTTCCAGAGAGACTACCTGCTATTCTGTCCCCACGGGGAAGCAGTACAGCCAGAAGCCTCCCCCGTTCCATCTCTAGGCTCTCTCTCAGGCCCCTCATACTTGTGATGTGTCTCAGGGGTAGAATGAAGAGATTCCTCTGAGTGAACACATACCTGAGAGGCCAGAGATGCTGAGGAAGGGCGCCTTGCCTAGTGATATCCTAGCGTAAGTGGAAAAGAGGTACCTGCCTGCTGTCCCAGTGTGTCGAACGTGTTCACATCAGGGGTTGCCTACTGTGAAGTTATTCCCTGGGTGCCCTGGATTTTGTGGCCAAAGACGCAAGGGGCCGTTGTCTGTCCATGGGTAAAATGGAGGGCTCTGCGGAACTGGCCGGATAGGCTGGACCTCTCCTATTGGCTGAGTGTTTGTGACTCGTCCCCGTCCGAAGTTCCGCCCAGCCTTCCGGTGGCTGTCACCATGGTGATTGGGAAAGAAGCCTTAGGCCCCACACTCAGCCCTCACCTGGCCTACCTGGCCTCTTTCCCCTCATCTAGACCGCTGTGTGGATGAAAGAAAGGATGTCGGCCAGTGAGCACGTGTCCTGATTTCCTTGGAAGGATTAGGTTCCTTGCCTGGGCAGAAGACAGCCAAGGTCAGCCTGAGCCTAGACACCTAGTGACCTGTGACACTGCAGCCAGTGATAGATGTTGATGTCCACGCTCAGGTATCCGCAGGTGGCGGATTCAGTGTGGTGGGAAGAGAAGTGGAAGTAGAGATGACACACTCACGAGGGCACAGGCCAAAGGTCAGGGAAAATAGCTGAGGTCGTGGAGCTCTAGCGGAGCCAGTCTAGGGCCCAGGCCTCCCTGCTGTACGAGGCAAAGAGGTGATCCATATGCCGCCATCCGTAGATTCTGGACGGCTGGGGCCCTGGATGCCCGGATTTCGGCCTCGTCTACCGAGAAGTGACGCACATGCAGTGTGCCACCGGAGGCTGTGGAGCAGCAGAGGGCAAAATCTTGAAAATGGGGGCTTCAGTTGACTTGGCCTGTGCTCTCCTTTGGCTGAGTGACATCGTGTGTTTCCTAGCAGGTGAAGACATTCGTGGAGAGAGGCGGTTTCCATGCGTGCAGGCAAAGTGTGTGCTGAGATGATGAGTTGCAGGGGAGACCAGGGTGGACTCTTCAGACCCAGAATAGGCCTCTGGCAGGTATGTGTCAATGTTTTCTGCCCATGGCACTCAGCCGGTTATTTGCATAGAATGTTAGGAGCGGAATTAGTAGTCTCCGGAGAGGCTGCCACTTGTCAGCGAGCTTCACCTGGCCAGGTCCCACGGTGATGTCAAGCTTCACCTGGCCAGGTCCGCCCGTGATGTAGCTCCCCAATCAATCACTACTCTCTAGACCTTCCAGATAGACTCCCAGAACTTCTGTCCCCATGGGCAAGCAGTAGAGCCAGAGGCCTTCCCCCTTTGCTCTTTGGTCTCTAGGCCCTCTGTCAGGCACTCCAAGGTGTGAAGTGACAAGGGGGAGAAGGAAGAGATTTCAGAGAACGAAGACAAGCAGAGAGAGAGAGAGAGAGGCAAGAGATGCTGAGTGGGGATGCCTTGCCTACTGATATCCTCAGGAAAGTGGGAAAGAGGTACCTGGCGTGCTCTGCCAATGCCCTGAAGCAGTCCGCACCAGGGGCTCCCTTGTGCCTGCGTAGCCTTTCCCGGGGCGTGCTCAAATCCTGTGGCCACTAGGGGTCATAGGTCACAATGGAGGGCCCTGTGTCATCTGCCTGGCGGGCCGGATCTCTGCCATTGGCTCAGTCTTGTCACCAGGCCCATCCCAAGCTCCGCCCACTCTTGCGGTGGGGGGACTGTCTCTATGGTGATGGCAAAGAAGCCTCAGCCCCGCCCACCTGGCCTTGACTTCACCTACCTGGCCCTCTGACCCTCACTCAGACCTCTGTGTTGATAAAAATCAATGTCCGCCAGTGCCCAGGTGTCAGCATCTGGGATAAAGGATTCGGGACCTTGCCTGGGGCAGAAGGCAGCCTAGGTCAGCGGGTAGCTGGAAGTCTAGTGACTTGTGACACTGCTGCCAGTGACAAATGGTGACTCCCACACTCACATATCCCCTGGTGGCAGAATGCTAGTGATGGGTGGAGAAAGATCGCTCCGGAGCACACGTTTAATGGGGCACCAGCCAAAGCAAAGGCCAGGGCCAGTAGTGGACGTCGTGGAGCTGAATGGCGAGCCAGTGAAGGGCCCAAGGATCCCTCCTGTATGTGGCGAACAGGTCATCCGTGTCCCCACGTCCATCAACCATTGCACTGCTGGGGCCCCGGCTGCCAGGATTTCGGCCTTGCCTTCGGAGCCCGGCCACATAGGCAGCCTTGCACCGGAGGCGGGGACGTGTAGACAGCAAAAATTTGGAAACTGGCAGTGTTTCCTCGATTTCCCTGGCATCGGCCTCTTTGAGCGGCTTGCTTTTTTTCCTGGTAGGATAGGGCCCTGACGGAGAAAGGCAGGATTACGTGTGCAGGAAAGGTGTGTGTTGAGAGGGTGACGACGTTGAGACCACGTTGGGATCTTTAGTCCCAGGAAAGGCCCCTGGCGGGTGTGGGTCAATGTTCTCTACCCATCCCCCTTGGCGGGGGGAGGTTTTCACCATACAAAGCAGCAGCGCAATTATTCGTCGCCGGAGAGGTTGCATCTGCCCACAAGCTCCCCCTGGCCAGGGTCCGCCCCTACTGTATTGCGCGTGTCAGTCAACAGAAGCTAAGACCTTCCAGAGAGACTACCTGCTATTCTGTCCCCACGGGGAAGCAGTACAGCCAGAAGCCTCCCCCGTTCCATCTCTAGGCTCTCTCTCAGGCCCCTCATACTTGTGATGTGTCTCAGGGGTAGAATGAAGAGATTCCTCTGAGTGAACACATACCTGAGAGGCCAGAGATGCTGAGGAAGGGCGCCTTGCCTAGTGATATCCTAGCGTAAGTGGAAAAGAGGTACCTGCCTGCTGTCCCAGTGTGTCGAACGTGTTCACATCAGGGGTTGCCTACTGTGAAGTTATTCCCTGGGTGCCCTGGATTTTGTGGCCAAAGACGCAAGGGGCCGTTGTCTGTCCATGGGTAAAATGGAGGGCTCTGCGGAACTGGCCGGTTAGGCTGGACCTCTCCTATTGGCTGAGTGTTTGTGACTCGTCCCCGTCCGAAGTTCCGCCCAGCCTTCCGGTGGCTGTCACCATGGTGATTGGGAAAGAAGCCTTAGGCCCCACACTCAGCCCTCACCTGGCCTACCTGGCCTCTTTCCCCTCATCTAGACCGCTGCGTGGATGAAAGTAAGGATGTCGGCCAGTGAGCACGTGTCCTGATTTCCTTGGAAGGATTAGGTTCCTTGCCTGGGCAGAAGACAGCCAAGGTCAGCCTGAGCCTAGACACCTAGTGACCTGTGACACTGCAGCCAGTGATAGATGTTGATGTCCACGCTCAGGTATCCGCAGGTGGCGGATTCAGTGTGGTGGGAAGAGAGGTGGAAGTAGAGATGACACACTCACGAGGGCACAGGCCAAAGGTCAGGGAAAATAGCTGAGGTCGTGGAGCTCTAGCGGAGCCAGTCTAGGGCCCAGGCCTCCCTGCTGTACGAGGCAAAGAGGTGATCCATATGCCGCCATCCGTAGATTCTGGACGGCTGGGGCCCTGGATGCCCGGATTTCGGCCTCGTCTACCGAGAAGTGACGCACATGCAGTGTGCCACCGGAGGCTGTGGAGCAGCAGAGGGCAAAATCTTGAAAATGGGGGCTTCAGTTGACTTGGCCTGTGCTCTCCTTTGGCTGAGTGACATCGTGTGTTTCCTAGCAGGTGAAGACATTCGTGGAGAGAGGCGGTTTCCATGCGTGCAGGCAAAGTGTGTGCTGAGATGATGAGTTGCAGGGGAGACCAGGGTGGACTCTCCAGACCCAGAATAGGCCTCTGGCAGGTATGTGTCAATGTTTTCTGCCCATGGCACTCAGCCGGTTATTTGCATAGAATGTTAGGAGCGGAATTAGTAGTCTCCGGAGAGGCTGCCACTTGTCAGCGAGCTTCACCTGGCCAGGTCCCACGGTGATGTCAAGCTTCACCTGGCCAGGTCCGCCCGTGATGTAGCTCCCCAATCAATCACTGCTCTCTAGACCTTCCAGATAGACTCCCAGAACTTCTGTCCCCATGGGCAAACAGTAGAGCCAGAGGCCTTCCCCCTTTGCTCTTTGGTCTCTAGGCCCTCTGTCAGGCACTCCAAGGTGTGAAGTGACAAGGGGGAGAAGGAAGAGATTTCAGAGAACGAAGACAAGCAGAGAGAGACAGAGAGAGGCAAGAGATGCTGAGTGGGGATGCCTTGCCTACTGATATCCTCAGGAAAGTGGGAAAGAGGTACCTGGCGTGCTCTGCCAATGCCCTGAAGCAGTCCGCACCAGGGGCTCCCTTGTGCCTGCGTAGCCTTTCCCGGGGCGTGCTCAAATCCTGTGGCCACTAGGGGTCATAGGTCACAATGGAGGGCCCTGTGTCATCTGCCTGGCGGGCCGGATCTCTGCCATTGGCTCAGTCTTGTCACCAGGCCCATCCCAAGCTCCGCCCACTCTTGCGGTGGGGGGACTGTCTCTATGGTGATGGCAAAGAAGCCTCAGCCCCACCCACCTGGCCTTCACTTCACCTACCTGGCCCTCTGACCCTCACTCAGACCTCTGTGTTGATAAAAATCAATGTCCGCCAGTGCCCAGGTGTCAGCATCTGGGATAAAGGATTCGGGACCTTGCCTGGGGCAGAAGGCAGCCTAGGTCAGCGGGTAGCTGGAAGTCTAGTGACTTGTGACACTGCTGCCAGTGACAAATGGTGACTCCCACACTCACATATCCCCTGGTGGCAGAACGCTAGTGATGGGTGGAGAAACATCGCTCCGGAGCACACGTTTAATGGGGCACCAGCCAAAGCAAAGGCCAGGGCCAGTAGTGGACGTCGTGGAGCTGAATGGCGAGCCAGTGAAGGGCCCAAGGATCCCTCCTGTATGTGGCGAACAGGTCATCCGTGTCCCCACGTCCATCAACCATTGCACTGCTGGGGCCCAGGCTGCCAGGATTTCGGCCTTGCCTTCGGAGCCCGGCCACATAGGCAGCCTTGCACCGGAGGCGGGGACGTGTAGACAGCAAAAATTTGGAAACTGGCAGTGTTTCCTCGATTTCCCTGGCATCGGCCTCTTTGAGCGGCTTGCTTTTTTTCCTGGTAGGATAGGGCCCTGACGGAGAAAGGCAGGATTACGTGTGCAGGAAAGGTGTGTGTTGAGAGGGTGACGACGTTGAGACCACGTTGGGATCTTTAGTCCCAGGAAAGGCCCCTGGCGGGTGTGGGTCAATGTTCTCTACCCATCCCCCTTGGCGGGGGGAGGTTTTCACCATACAAAGCAGCAGCGCAATTATTCGTCGCCGGAGAGGTTGCATCTGCCCACAAGCTCCCCCTGGCCAGGGTCCGCCCCTACTGTATTGCGCGTGTCAGTCAACAGAAGCTAAGACCTTCCAGAGAGACTACCTGCTATTCTGTCCCCACGGGGAAGCAGTACAGCCAGAAGCCTCCCCCGTTCCATCTCTAGGCTCTCTCTCAGGCCCCTCATACTTGTGATGTGTCTCAGGGGTAGAATGAAGAGATTCCTCTGAGTGAACACATACGTGAGAGGCCAGAGATGCTGAGGAAGGGCGCCTTGCCTAGTGATATCCTAGCGTAAGTGGAAAAGAGGTACCTGCCTGCTGTCCCAGTGTGTCGAACGTGTTCACATCAGGGGTTGCCTACTGTGAAGTTATTCCCTGGGTGCCCTGGATTTTGTGGCCAAAGACGCAAGGGGCCGTTGTCTGTCCATGGGTAAAATGGAGGGCTCTGCGGAACTGGCCGGTTAGGCTGGACCTCTCCTATTGGCTGAGTGTTTGTGACTCGTCCCCGTCCGAAGTTCCGCCCAGCCTTCCGGTGGCTGTCACCATGGTGATTGGGAAAGAAGCCTTAGGCCCCACACTCAGCCCTCACCTGGCCTACCTGGCCTCTTTCCCCTCATCTAGACCGCTGTGTAGATGAAAGAAAGGATGTCGGCCAGTCAGCACGTGTCCTCATTTCCTTGGAAGGATTAGGTTCCTTGCCTGGGCAGAAGACAGCCGAGGTCAGCCTGAGCCTAGACACCTAGTGACCTGTGACACTGCAGCCAGTGATAGATGTTGATGTCCACGCTCAGGTATCCGCAGGTGGCGGATTCAGTGTGGTGGGAAGAGAAGTGGAAGTAGAGATGACACACTCACGAGGGCACAGGCCAAAGGTCAGGGAAAATAGCTGAGGTCGTGGAGCTCTAGCGGAGCCAGTCTAGGGCCCAGGCCTCCCTGCTGTACGAGGCAAAGAGGTGATCCATATGCCGCCATCCGTAGATTCTGGACGGCTGGGGCCCTGGATGCCCGGATTTCGGCCTCGTCTACCGAGAAGTGACGCACATGCAGTGTGCCACCGGAGGCTGTGGAGCAGCAGAGGGCAAAATCTTGAAAATGGGGGCTTCAGTTGACTTGGCCTGTGCTCTCCTTTGGCTGAGTGACATCGTGTGTTTCCTAGCAGGTGAAGACATTCGTGGAGAGAGGCGGTTTCCATGCGTGCAGGCAAAGTGTGTGCTGAGATGATGAGTTGCAGGGGAGACCAGGGTGGACTCTCCAGACCCAGAATAGGCCTCTGGCAGGTATGTGTCAATGTTTTCTGCCCATGGCACTCAGCCGGTTATTTGCATAGAATGTTAGGAGCGGAATTAGTAGTCTCCGGAGAGGCTGCCACTTGTCAGCGAGCTTCACCTGGCCAGGTCCCACGGTGATGTCAAGCTTCACCTGGCCAGGTCCGCCCGTGATGTAGCTCCCCAATCAATCACTACTCTCTAGACCTTCCAGATAGACTCCCAGAACTTCTGTCCCCATGGGCAAGCAGTAGAGCCAGAGGCCTTCCCCCTTTGCTCTTTGGTCTCTAGGCCCTCTGTCAGGCACTCCAAGGTGTGAAGTGACAAGGGGGAGAAGGAAGAGATTTCAGAGAACGAAGACAAGCAGAGAGAGAGAGAGAGAGGCAAGAGATGCTGAGTGGGGATGCCTTGCCTACTGATATCCTCAGGAAAGTTTGAAAGAGGTACCTGGCGTGCTCTGCCAATGCCCTGAAGCAGTCCGCACCAGGGGCTCCCTTGTGCCTGCGTAACCTTTCCCGGGGCGTGCTCAAATCCTGTGGCCACTAGGGGTCATAGGTCACAATGGAGGGCCCTGTGTCATCTGCCTGGCGGGCCGGATCTCTGCCATTGGCTCAGTCTTGTCACCAGGCCCATCCCAAGCTCCGCCCACTCTTGCGGTGGGGGGACTGTCTCTATGGTGATGGCAAAGAAGCCTCAGCCCCGCCCACCTGGCCTTCACTTCACCTACCTGGCCCTCTGACCCTCACTCAGACCTCTGTGTTGATAAAAATCAATGTCCGCCAGTGCCCAGGTGTCAGCATCTGGGATAAAGGATTCGGGACCTTGCCTGGGGCAGAAGGCAGCCTAGGTCAGCGGGTAGCTGGAAGTCTAGTGACTTGTGACACTGCTGCCAGTGACAAATGGTGACTCCCACACTCACATATCCGCTGGTGGCAGAATGCTAGTGATGGGTGGAGAAAGATCGCTCCGGAGCACACGTTTAATGGGGCACCAGCCAAAGCAAAGGCCAGGGCCAGTAGTGGACGTCGTGGAGCTGAATGGCGAGCCAGTGAAGGGCCCAAGGATCCCTCCTGTATGTGGCGAACAGGTCATCCGTGTCCCCACGTCCATCAACCATTGCACTGCTGGGGCCCCGGCTGCCAGGATTTCGGCCTTGCCTTCGGAGCCCGGCCACATAGGCAGCCTTGCACCGGAGGCGGGGACGTGTAGACAGCAAAAATTTGGAAACTGGCAGTGTTTCCTCGATTTCCCTGGCATCGGCCTCTTTGAGCGGCTTGCTTTTTTTCCTGGTAGGATAGGGCCCTGACGGAGAAAGGCAGGATTACGTGTGCAGGAAAGGTGTGTGTTGAGAGGGTGACGACGTTGAGACCACGTTGGGATCTTTAGTCCCAGGAAAGGCCCCTGGCGGGTGTGGGTCAATGTTCTCTACCCATCCCCCTTGGCGGGGGGAGGTTTTCACCATACAAAGCAGCAGCGCAATTATTCGTCGCCGGAGAGGTTGCATCTGCCCACAAGCTCCCCCTGGCCAGGGTCCGCCCCTACTGTATTGCGCGTGTCAGTCAACAGAAGCTAAGACCTTCCAGAGAGACTACCTGCTATTCTGTCCCCACGGGGAAGCAGTACAGCCAGAAGCCTCCCCCGTTCCATCTCTAGGCTCTCTCTCAGGCCCCTCATACTTGTGATGTGTCTCAGGGGTAGAATGAAGAGATTCCTCTGAGTGAACACATTCGTGAGAGGCCAGAGATGCTGAGGAAGGGCGCCTTGCCTAGTGATATCCTAGCGTAAGTGGAAAAGAGGTACCTGCCTGCTGTCCCAGTGTGTCGAACGTGTTCACATCAGGGGTTGCCTACTGTGAAGTTATTCCCTGGGTGCCCTGGATTTTGTGGCCAAAGACGCAAGGGGCCGTTGTCTGTCCATGGGTAAAATGGAGGGCTCTGCGGAACTGGCCGGTTAGGCTGGACCTCTCCTATTGGCTGAGTGTTTGTGACTCGTCCCCGTCCGAAGTTCCGCCCAGCCTTCCGGTGGCTGTCACCATGGTGATTGGGAAAGAAGCCTTAGGCCCCACACTCAGCCCTCCCCTGGCCTACCTGGCCTCTTTCCCCTCATCTAGACCGCTGTGTGGATGAAAGAAAGGATGTCGGCCAGTGAGCACGTGTCCTGATTTCCTTGGAAGGATTAGGTTCCTTGCCTGGGCAGAAGACAGCCAAGGTCAGCCTGAGCCTAGACACCTAGTGACCTGTGACACTGCAGCCAGTGATAGATGTTGATGTCCACGCTCAGGTATCCGCAGGTGGCGGATTCAGTGTGGTGGGAAGAGAAGTGGAAGTAGAGATGACACACTCACGAGGGCACAGGCCAAAGGTCAGGGAAAATAGCTGAGGTCGTGGAGCTCTAGCGGAGCCAGTCTAGGGCCCAGGCCTCCCTGCTGTACGAGGCAAAGAGGTGATCCATATGCCGCCATCCGTAGATTCTGGACGGCTGGGGCCCTGGATGCCCGGATTTCGGCCTCGTCTACCGAGAAGTGACGCACATGCAGTGTGCCACCGGAGGCTGTGGAGCAGCAGAGGGCAAAATCTTGAAAATGGGGGCTTCAGTTGACTTGGCCTGTGCTCTCCTTTGGCTGAGTGACATCGTGTGTTTCCTAGCAGGTGAAGACATTCGTGGAGAGAGGCGGTTTCCATGCGTGCAGGCAAAGTGTGTGCTGAGATGATGAGTTGCAGGGGAGACCAGGGTGGACTCTCCAGACCCAGAATAGGCCTCTGGCAGGTATGTGTCAATGTTTTCTGCCCATGGCACTCAGCCGGTTATTTGCATAGAATGTTAGGAGCGGAATTAGTAGTCTCCGGAGAGGCTGCCACTTGTCAGCGAGCTTCACCTGGCCAGGTCCCACGGTGATGTCAAGCTTCACCTGGCCAGGTCCCCCCGTGATGTAGCTCCCCAATCAATCACTACTCTCTAGACCTTCCAGATAGACTCCCAGAACTTCTCTCCCCATGGGCAAGCAGTAGAGCCAGAGGCCTTCCCCCTTTGCTCTTTGGTCTCTAGGCCCTCTGTCAGGCACTCCAAGGTGTGAAGTGACAAGGGGGAGAAGGAAGAGATTTCAGAGAACGAAGACAAGCAGAGAGAGACAGAGAGAGGCAAGAGATGCTGAGTGGGGATGCCTTGCCTACTGATATCCTCAGGAAAGTGGGAAAGAGGTACCTGGCGTGCTCTGCCAATGCCCTGAAGCAGTCCGCACCAGGGGCTCCCTTGTGCCTGCGTAGCCTTTCCCGGGGCGTGCTCAAATCCTGTGGCCACTAGGGGTCATAGGTCCCAATGGAGGGCCCTGTGTCATCTGCCTGGCGGGCCGGATCTCTGCCATTGGCTCAGTCTTGTCACCAGGCCCATCCCAAGCTCCGCCCACTCTTGCGGTGGGGGGACTGTCTCTATGGTGATGGCAAAGAAGCCTCAGCCCCGCCCACCTGGCCTTCACTTCACCTACCTGGCCCTCTGACCCTCACTCAGACCTCTGTGTTGATAAAAATCAATGTCCGCCAGTGCCCAGGTGTCAGCATCTGGGATAAAGGATTCGGGACCTTGCCTGGGGCAGAAGGCAGCCTAGGTCAGCGGGTAGCTGGAAGTCTAGTGACTTGTGACACTGCTGCCAGTGACAAATGGTGACTCCCACACTCACATATCCCCTGGTGGCAGAATGCTAGTGATGGGTGGAGAAAGATCGCTCCGGAGCACACGTTTAATGGGGCACCAGCCAAAGCAAAGGCCAGGGCCAGTAGTGGACGTCGTGGAGCTGAATGGCGAGCCAGTGAAGGGCCCAAGGATCCCTCCTGTATGTGGCGAACAGGTCATCCGTGTCCCCACGTCCATCAACCATTGCACTGCTGGGGCCCCGGCTGCCAGGATTTCGGCCTTGCCTTCGGAGCCCGGCCACATAGGCAGCCTTGCACCGGAGGCGGGGACGTGTAGACAGCAAAAATTTGGAAACTGGCAGTGTTTCCTCGATTTCCCTGGCATCGGCCTCTTTGAGCGGCTTGCTTTTTTTCCTGGTAGGATAGGGCCCTGACGGAGAAAGGCAGGATTACGTGTGCAGGAAAGGTGTGTGTTGAGAGGGTGACGACGTTGAGACCACGTTGGGATCTTTAGTCCCAGGAAAGGCCCCTGGCGGGTGTGGGTCAATGTTCTCTACCCATCCCCCTTGGCGGGGGGAGGTTTTCACCATACAAAGCAGCAGCGCAATTATTCGTCGCCGGAGAGGTTGCATCTGCCCACAAGCTCCCCCTGGCCAGGGTCCGCCCCTACTGTATTGCGCGTGTCAGTCAACAGAAGCTAAGACCTTCCAGAGAGACTACCTGCTATTCTGTCCCCACGGGGAAGCAGTACAGCCAGAAGCCTCCCCCGTTCCATCTCTAGGCTCTCTCTCAGGCCCCTCATACTTGTGATGTGTCTCAGGGGTAGAATGAAGAGATTCCTCTGAGTGAACACATACGTGAGAGGCCACAGATGCTGAGGAAGGGCGCCTTGCCTAGTGATATCCTAGCGTAAGTGGAAAAGAGGTACCTGCCTGCTGTCCCAGTGTGTCGAACGTGTTCACATCAGGGGTTGCCTACTGTGAAGTTATTCCCTGGGTGCCCTGGATTTTGTGGCCAAAGACGCAAGGGGCCGTTGTCTGTCCATGGGTAAAATGGAGGGCTCTGCGGAACTGGCCGGTTAGGCTGGACCTCTCCTATTGGCTGAGTGTTTGTGACTCGTCCCCGTCCGAAGTTCCGCCCAGCCTTCCGGTGGCTGTCACCATGGTGATTGGGAAAGAAGCCTTAGGCCCCACACTCAGCCCTCACCTGGCCTACCTGGCCTCTTTCCCCTCATCTAGACCGCTGTGTGGATGAAAGAAAGGATGTCGGCCAGTGAGCACGTGTCCTGATTTCCTTGGAAGGATTAGGTTCCTTGCCTGGGCAGAAGACAGCCAAGGTCAGCCTGAGCCTAGACACCTAGTGACCTGTGACACTGCAGCCAGTGATAGATGTTGATGTCCACGCTCAGGTATCCGCAGGTGGCGGATTCAGTGTGGTGGGAAGAGAAGTGGAAGTAGAGATGACACACTCACGAGGGCACAGGCCAAAGGTCAGGGAAAATAGCTGAGGTCGTGGAGCTCTAGCGGAGCCAGTCTAGGGCCCAGGCCTCCCTGCTGTACGAGGCAAAGAGGTGATCCATATGCCGCCATCCGTAGATTCTGGACGGCTGGGGCCCTGGATGCCCGGATTTCGGCCTCGTCTACCGAGAAGTGACGCACATGCAGTGTGCCACCGGAGGCTGTGGAGCAGCAGAGGGCAAAATCTTGAAAATGGGGGCTTCAGTTGACTTGGCCTGTGCTCTCCTTTGGCTGAGTGACATCGTGTGTTTCCTAGCAGGTGAAGACATTCGTGGAGAGAGGCGGTTTCCATGCGTGCAGGCAAAGTGTGTGCTGAGATGATGAGTTGCAGGGGAGACCAGGGTGGACTCTCCAGACCCAGAATAGGCCTCTGGCAGGTATGTGTCAATGTTTTCTGCCCATGGCACTCAGCCGGTTATTTGCATAGAATGTTAGGAGCGGAATTAGTAGTCTCCGGAGAGGCTGCCACTTGTCAGCGAGCTTCACCTGGCCAGGTCCCACGGTGATGTCAAGCTTCACCTGGCCAGGTCCGCCCGTGATGTAGCTCCCCAATCAATCACTGCTCTCTAGACCTTCCAGATAGACTCCCAGAACTTCTGTCCCCATGGGCAAACAGTAGAGCCAGAGGCCTTCCCCCTTTGCTCTTTGGTCTCTAGGCCCTCTGTCAGGCACTCCAAGGTGTGAAGTGACAAGGGGGAGAAGGAAGAGATTTCAGAGAACGAAGACAAGCAGAGAGAGACAGAGAGAGGCAAGAGATGCTGAGTGGGGATGCCTTGCCTACTGATATCCTCAGGAAAGTGGGAAAGAGGTACCTGGCGTGCTCTGCCAATGCCCTGAAGCAGTCCGCACCAGGGGCTCCCTTGTGCCTGCGTAGCCTTTCCCGGGGCGTGCTCAAATCCTGTGGCCACTAGGGGTCATAGGTCCCAATGGAGGGCCCTGTGTCATCTGCCTGGCGGGCCGGATCTCTGCCATTGGCTCAGTCTTGTCACCAGGCCCATCCCAAGCTCCGCCCACTCTTGCGGTGGGGGGACTGTCTCTATGGTGATGGCAAAGAAGCCTCAGCCCCGCCCACCTGGCCTTGACTTCACCTACCTGGCCCTCTGACCCTCACTCAGACCTCTGTGTTGATAAAAATCAATGTCCGCCAGTGCCCAGGTGTCAGCATCTGGGATAAAGGATTCGGGACCTTGCCTGGGGCAAAAGGCAGCCTAGGTCAGCGGGTAGCTGGAAGCCTAGTGACTTGTGACGCTGCTGCCAGTGACAAATGGTGACTCCCACACTCACATATCCCCTGGTGGCAGAACGCTAGTGATGGGTGGAGAAAGATCGCTCCGGAGCACACGTTTAATGGGGCACCAGCCAAAGCAAAGGCCAGGGCCAGTAGTGGACGTGGTGGAGCTGAATGGCGAGCCAGTGAAGGGCCCAAGGATCCCTCCTGTATGTGGCGAACAGGTCATCCGTGTCCCCACGTCCATCAACCATTGCACTGCTGGGGCCCAGGCTGCCAGGATTTCGGCCTTGCCTTCGGAGCCCGGCCACATAGGCAGCCTTGCACCGGAGGCGGGGACGTGTAGACAGCAAAAATTTGGAAACTGGCAGTGTTTCCTCGATTTCCCTGGCATCGGCCTCTTTGAGCGGCTTGCTTTTTTTCCTGGTAGGATAGGGCCCTGACGGAGAAAGGCAGGATTACGTGTGCAGGAAAGGTGTGTGTTGAGAGGGTGACGACGTTGAGACCACGTTGGGATCTTTAGTCCCAGGAAAGGCCCCTGGCAGGTGTGGGTCAATGTTCTCTACCCATCCCCCTTGGCGGGGGGAGGTTTTCACCATACAAAGCAGCAGCGCAATTATTCGTCGCCGGAGAGGTTGCATCTGCCCACAAGCTCCCCCTGGCCAGGGTCCGCCCCTACTGTATTGGGCGTGTCAGTCAACAGAAGCTAAGACCTTCCAGAGAGACTACCTGCTATTCTGTCCCCACGGGGAAGCAGTACAGCCAGAAGCCTCCCCCGTTCCATCTCTAGGCTCTCTCTCAGGCCCCTCATACTTGTGATGTGTCTCAGGGGTAGAATGAAGAGATTCCTCTGAGTGAACACATACGTGAGAGGCCACAGATGCTGAGGAAGGGCGCCTTGCCTAGTGATATCCTAGCGTAAGTGGAAAAGAGGTACCTGCCTGCTGTCCCAGTGTGTCGAACGTGTTCACATCAGGGGTTGCCTACTGTGAAGTTATTCCCTGGGTGCCCTGGATTTTGTGGCCAAAGACGCAAGGGGCCGTTGTCTGTCCATGGGTAAAATGGAGGGCTCTGCGGAACTGGCCGGTTAGGCTGGACCTCTCCTATTGGCTGAGTGTTTGTGACTCGTCCCCGTCCGAAGTTCCGCCCAGCCTTCCGGTGGCTGTCACCATGGTGATTGGGAAAGAAGCCTTAGGCCCCACACTCAGCCCTCACCTGGCCTACCTGGCCTCTTTCCCCTCATCTAGACCGCTGCGTGGATGAAAGTAAGGATGTCGGCCAGTGAGCACGTGTCCTGATTTCCTTGGAAGGATTAGGTTCCTTGCCTGGGCAGAAGACGGCCAAGGTCAGCCTGAGCCTAGACACCTAGTGACCTGTGACACTGCAGCCAGTGATAGATGTTGATGTCCACGCTCAGGTATCCGCAGGTGGCGGATTCAGTGTGGTGGGAAGAGAAGTGGAAGTAGAGATGACACACTCACGAGGGCACAGGCCAAAGGTCAGGGAAAATAGCTGAGGTCGTGGAGCTCTAGCGGAGCCAGTCTAGGGCCCAGGCCTCCCTGCTGTACGAGGCAAAGAGGTGATCCATATGCCGCCATCCGTAGATTCTGGACGGCTGGGGCCCTGGATGCCCGGATTTCGGCCTCGTCTACCGAGAAGTGACGCACATGCAGTGTGCCACCGGAGGCTGTGGAGCAGCAGAGGGCAAAATCTTGAAAATGGGGGCTTCAGTTGACTTGGCCTGTGCTCTCCTTTGGCTGAGTGACATCGTGTGTTTCCTAGCAGGTGAAGACATTCGTGGAGAGAGGCGGTTTCCATGCGTGCAGGCAAAGTGTGTGCTGAGATGATGAGTTGCAGGGGAGACCAGGGTGGACTCTCCAGACCCAGAATAGGCCTCTGGCAGGTATGTGTCAATGTTTTCTGCCCATGGCACTCAGCCGGTTATTTGCATAGAACGTTAGGAGCGGAATTAGTAGTCTCCGGAGAGGCTGCCCCTTGTCAGCGAGCTTCACCTGGCCAGGTCCCACGGTGATGTCAAGCTTCACCTGGCCAGGTCCGCCCGTGATGTAGCTCCCCAATCAATCACTACTCTCTAGACCTTCCAGATAGACTCGCAGAACTTCTCTCCCCACGGGCAAGCAGTAGAGCCAGAGGCCTTCCCCCTTTGCTCTTTGGTCTCTAGGCCCTCTGTCAGGCACTCCAAGGTGTGAAGTGACAAGGGGGAGAAGGAAGAGATTTCAGAGAACGAAGACAAGCAGAGAGAGACAGAGAGAGGCAAGAGATGCTGAGTGGGGATGCCTTGCCTACTGATATCCTCAGGAAAGTGGGAAAGAGGTACCTGGCGTGCTCTGCCAATGCCCTGAAGCAGTCCGCACCAGGGGCTCCCTTGTGCCTGCGTAGCCTTTCCCGGGGCGTGCTCAAATCCTGTGGCCACTAGGGGTCATAGGTCACAATGGAGGGCCCTGTGTCATCTGCCTGGCGGGCCGGATCTCTGCCATTGGCTCAGTCTTGTCACCAGGCCCATCCCAAGCTCCGCCCACTCTTGCGGTGGGGGGACTGTCTCTATGGTGATGGCAAAGAAGCCTCAGCCCCGCCCACCTGGCCTTGACTTCACCTACCTGGCCCTCTGACCCTCACTCAGACCTCTGTGTTGATAAAAATCAATGTCCGCCAGTGCCCAGGTGTCAGCATCTGGGATAAAGGATTCGGGACCTTGACTGGGGCAAAAGGCAGCCTAGGTCAGCGGGTAGCTGGAAGCCTAGTGACTTGTGACGCTGCTGCCAGTGACAAATGGTGACTCCCACACTCACATATCCCCTGGTGGCAGAACGCTAGTGATGGGTGGAGAAAGATCGCTCCGGAGCACACGTTTAATGGGGCACCAGCCAAAGCAAAGGCCAGGGCCAGTAGTGGACGTCGTGGAGCTGAATGGCGAGCCAGTGAAGGGCCCAAGGATCCCTCCTGTATGTGGCGAACAGGTCATCCGTGTCCCCACGTCCATCAACCATTGCACTGCTGGGGCCCAGGCTGCCAGGATTTCGGCCTTGCCTTCGGAGCCCGGCCACATAGGCAGCCTTGCACCGGAGGCGGGGACGTGTAGACAGCAATAATTTGGAAACTGGCAGTGTTTCCTCGATTTCCCTGGCATCGGCCTTTTTGAGCGGCTTGCTTTTTTTCCTGGTAGGATAGGGCCCTGACGGAGAAAGGCAGGATTACGTGTGCAGGAAAGGTGTGTGTTGAGAGGGTGACTACGTTGAGACCACGTTGGGATCTTTAGTCCCAGGAAAGGCCCCTGGCGGGTGTGGGTCAATGTTCTCTACCCATCCCCCTTGGCGGGGGGAGGTTTTCACCATACAAAGCAGCAGCGCAATTATTCGTCGCCGGAGAGGTTGCATCTGCCCACAAGCTCCCCCTGGCCAGGGTCCGCCCCTACTGTATTGCGCGTGTCAGTCAACAGAAGCTAAGACCTTCCAGAGAGACTACCTGCTATTCTGTCCCCACGGGGAAGCAGTACAGCCAGAAGCCTCCCCCGTTCCATCTCTAGGCTCTCTCTCAGGCCCCTCATACTTGTGATGTGTCTCAGGGGTAGAATGAAGAGATTCCTCTGAGTGAACACATACGTGAGAGGCCAGAGATGCTGAGGAAGGGCGCCTTGCCTAGTGATATCCTAGCGTAAGTGGAAAAGAGGTACCTGCCTGCTGTCCCAGTGTGTCGAACGTGTTCACATCAGGGGTTGCCTACTGTGAAGTTATTCCCTGGGTGCCCTGGATTTTGTGGCCAAAGACGCAAGGGGGCGTTGTCTGTCCATGGGTAAAATGGAGGGCTCTGCGGAACTGGCCGGTTAGGCTGGACCTCTCCTATTGGCTGAGTGTTTGTGACTCGTCCCCGTCCGAAGTTCCGCCCAGCCTTCCGGTGGCTGTCACCATGGTGATTGGGAAAGAAGCCTTAGGCCCCACACTCAGCCCTCACCTGGCCTACCTGGCCTCTTTCCCCTCATCTAGACCGCTGTGTGGATGAAAGAAAGGATGTCGGCCAGTGAGCACGTGTCCTGATTTCCTTGGAAGGATTAGGTTCCTTGCCTGGGCAGAAGACAGCCAAGGTCAGCCTGAGCCTAGACACCTAGTGACCTGTGACACTGCAGCCAGTGATAGATGTTGATGTCCACGCTCAGGTATCCGCAGGTGGCGGATTCAGTGTGGTGGGAAGAGAAGTGGAAGTAGAGATGACACACTCACGAGGGCACGGTCCAAAGGTCAGGGAAAATAGCTGAGGTCGTGGAGCTCTAGCGGAGCCAGTCTAGGGCCCAGGCCTCCCTGCTGTACGAGGCAAAGAGGTGATCCATATGCCGCCATCCGTAGATTCTGGACGGCTGGTTCCCTGGATGCCCGGATTTCGACCTCGTCTGCCGAGAAGTGACGCACATGCAGTGTGCCACCGGAGGCTGTGGAGCAGCAGAGGGCAAAATCTTGAAAATGGGGGCTTCAGTTGACTTGGCCTGTGCTCTCCTTTGGCTGAGTGACATCGTGTGTTTCCTAGCAGGTGAAGACATTCGTGGAGAGAGGCGGTTTCCATGCGTGCAGGCAAAGTGTGTGCTGAGATGATGAGTTGCAGGGGAGACCAGGGTGGACTCTCCAGACCCAGAATAGGCCTCTGGCAGGTATGTGTCAATGTTTTCTGCCCATGGCACTCAGCCGGTTATTTGCATAGAATGTTAGGAGCGGAATTAGTAGTCTCCAGAGAGGCTGCCACTTGTCAGCGAGCTTCACCTGGCCAGGTCCCACGGTGATGTCAAGCTTCACCTGGCCAGGTCCGCCCGTGATGTAGCTCCCCAATCAATCACTGCTCTCTAAACCTTCCAGATCGACTCCCAGAACTTCTCTCCCCGTGGGGAAGCAGTAGAGCCAGAGGCCTTCCCCCTTTGCTCTTTGGTCTCTAGGCCCTCTGTCAGGCACTCCAAGGTGTGAAGTGACGAGGGGGAGAAGGAAGAGATTTCAGAGAACGAAGACAAGCAGAGAGAGACAGAGAGAGGCAAGAGATGCTGAGTGGGGATGCCTTGCCTACTGATATCCTCAGGAAAGTGGGAAAGAGGTACCTGGCGTGCTCTGCCAATGCCCTGAAGCAGTCCGCACCAAGGGCTCCCTTGTGCCTGCGTAGCCTTTCCCGGGGCGTGCTCAAATCCTGTGGCCACTAGGGGTCATAGGTCACAATGGAGGGCCCTGTGTCATCTGCCTGGCGGGCCGGATCTCTGCCATTGGCTCAGTCTTGTCACCAGGCCCATCCCAAGCTCTGCCCACTCTTGCGGTGGGGGGACTGTCTCTATGGTGATGGCAAAGAAGCCTCAGCCCCGCCCACCTGGCCTTCACTTCACCTACCTGGCCCTCTGACCCTCACTCAGACCTCTGTGTTGATAAAAATCAATGTCTGCCAGTGCCCAGGTGTCAGCATCTGGGATAAAGGATTCGGGACCTTGCCTGGGGCAAAAGGCAGCCTAGGTCAGCGGGTAGCTCGAAGCCTAGTGACTTGTGACGCTGCTGCCAGTGACAAATTGTGACTCCCACACTCACATATCCCCTGGTGGCAGAACGCTAGTGATGGGTGGAGAAAGATCGCTCCGGAGCACACGTTTAATGGGGCACCAGCCAAAGCAAAGGCCAGGGCCAGTAGTGGACGTCGTGCAGCTGAATGGCGAGCCAGTGAAGGGCCCAAGGATCCCTCCTGTATGTGGCGAACAGGTCATCCGTGTCCCCACGTCCATCAACCATTGCACTGCTGGGGCCCAGGCTGCCAGGATTTCGGCCTTGCCTTCGGAGCCCGGCCACATAGGCAGCCTTGCACCGGAGGCGGGGACGTGTAGACAGCAAAAGTTTGGAAACTGGCAGTGTTTCCTCGATTTCCCTGGCATCGGCCTTTTTGAGCGGCTTGCTTTTTTTTCCTGGTAGGATAGGGCTCTGACGGAGAAAGGCAGGATTACGTGTGCAGGAAAGGTGTGTGTTGAGAGGGTGACGACGTTGAGACCACGTTGGGATCTTTAGTCCCAGGAAAGGCCCCTGGCGGGTGTGGGTCAATGTTCTCTACCCATCCCCCTTGGCGGGGGGAGGTTTTCACCATACAAAGCAGCAGCGCAATTATTCGTCGCCGGAGAGGTTGCATCTGCCCACAAGCTCCCCCTGGCCAGGGTCCGCCCCTACTGTATTGCGCGTGTCAGTCAACAGAAGCTAAGACCTTCCAGAGAGACTACCTGCTATTCTGTCCCCACGGGGAAGCAGTACAGCCAGAAGCCTCCCCCGTTCCATCTCTAGGCTCTCTCTCAGGCCCCTCATACTTGTGATGTGTCTCAGGGGTAGAATGAAGAGATTCCTCTGAGTGAACACATACGTGAGAGGCCAGAGATGCTGAGGAAGGGCGCCTTGCCTAGTGATATCCTAGCGTAAGTGGAAAAGAGGTACCTGCCTGCTGTCCCAGTGTGTCGAACGTGTTCACATCAGGGGTTGCCTACTGTGAAGTTATTCCCTGGGTGCCCTGGATTTTGTGGCCAAAGACGCAAGGGGCCGTTGTCTGTCCATGGGTAAAATGGAGGGCTCTGCGGAACTGGCCGGTTAGGCTGGACCTCTCCTATTGGCTGAGTGTTTGTGACTCGTCCCCGTCCGAAGTTCCGCCCAGCCTTCCGGTGGCTGTCACCATGGTGATTGGGAAAGAAGCCTTAGGCCCCACACTCAGCCCTCACCTGGCCTACCTGGCCTCTTTCCCCTCATCTAGACCGCTGTGTGGATGAAAGAAAGGATGTCGGCCAGTGAGCACGTGTCCTGATTTCCTTGGAAGGATTAGGTTCCTTGCCTGGGCAGAAGACAGCCAAGGTCAGCCTGAGCCTAGACACCTAGTGACCTGTGACACTGCAGCCAGTGATAGATGTTGATGTCCACGCTCAGGTATCCGCAGGTGGCGGATTCAGTGTGGTGGGAAGAGAAGTGGAAGTAGAGATGACACACTCACGAGGGCACAGGCCAAAGGTCAGGGAAAATAGCTGAGGTCGTGGAGCTCTAGCGGAGCCAGTCTAGGGCCCAGGCCTCCCTGCTGTACGAGGCAAAGAGGTGATCCATATGCCGCCATCCGTAGATTCTGGACGGCTGGGGCCCTGGATGCCCGGATTTCGGCCTCGTCTACCGAGAAGTGACGCACATGCAGTGTGCCACCGGAGGCTGTGGAGCAGCAGAGGGCAAAATCTTGAAAATGGGGGCTTCAGTTGACTTGGCCTGTGCTCTCCTTTGGCTGAGTGACATCGTGTGTTTCCTAGCAGGTGAAGACATTCGTGGAGAGAGGCGGTTTCCATGCGTGCAGGCAAAGTGTGTGCTGAGATGATGAGTTGCAGGGGAGACCAGGGTGGACTCTCCAGACCCAGAATAGGCCTCTGGCAGGTATGTGTCAATGTTTTCTGCCCATGGCACTCAGCCGGTTATTTGCATAGAATGTTAGGAGCGGAATTAGTAGTCTCCGGAGAGGCTGCCCCTTGTCAGCGAGCTTCACCTGGCCAGGTCCCACGGTGATGTCAAGCTTCACCTGGCCAGGTCCGCCCGTGATGTAGCTCCCCAATCAATCACTACTCTCTAGACCTTCCAGATAGACTCCCAGAACTTCTCTCCCCATGGGCAAGCAGTAGAGCCAGAGGCCTTCCCCCTTTGCTCTTTGGTCTCTAGGCCCTCTGTCAGGCACTCCAAGCTGTGAAGTGACAAGGGGGAGAAGGAAGAGATTTCAGAGAACGAAGACAAGCAGAGAGAGACAGAGAGAGGCAAGAGATGCTGAGTGGGGATGCCTTGCCTACTGATATCCTCAGGAAAGTGGGAAAGAGGTACCTGGCGTGCTCTGCCAATGCCCTGAAGCAGTCCGCACCAGGGGCTCCCTTGTGCCTGCGTAGCCTTTCCCGGGGCGTGCTCAAATCCTGTGGCCACTAGGGGTCATAGGTCACAATGGAGGGCCCTGTGTCATCTGCCTGGCGGGCCGGATCTCTGCCATTGGCTCAGTCTTGTCACCAGGCCCATCCCA
The DNA here is from genome assembly GCF_030014295.1 of Loxodonta africana. NCBI lineage: Eukaryota > Metazoa > Chordata > Mammalia > Proboscidea > Elephantidae > Loxodonta > Loxodonta africana. Next base: position 14,683 of record NW_026974932.1, on the reverse strand, counting down.
AGCTCCGCCCACTCTTGCGGTTGGGGGACTGTCTCTATGGTGATGGCAAAGAAGCCTCAGCCCCGCCCACCTGGCCTTCACTTCACCTACCTGGCCCTCTGACCCTCACTCAGACCTCTGTGTTGATAAAAATCAATGTCCGCCAGTGCCCAGGTGTCAGCATCTGGGATAAAGGATTCGGGACCTTGACTGGGGCAAAAGGCAGCCTAGGTCAGCGGGTAGCTGGAAGCCTAGTGACTTGTGACGCTGCTGCCAGTGACAAATGGTGACTCCCACACTCACATATCCCCTGGTGGCAGAACGCTAGTGATGGGTGGAGAAAGATCGCTCCGGAGCACACGTTTAATGGGGCACCAGCCAAAGCAAAGGCCAGGGCCAGTAGTGGACGTCGTGGAGCTGAATGGCGAGCCAGTGAAGGGCCCAAGGATCCCTCCTGTATGTGGCGAACAGGTCATCCGTGTCCCCACGTCCATCAACCATTGCACTGCTGGGGCCCAGGCTGCCAGGATTTCGGCCTTGCCTTCGGAGCCCGGCCACATAGGCAGCCTTGCACCGGAGGCGGGGACGTGTAGACAGCAAAAATTTGGAAACTGGCAGTGTTTCCTCGATTTCCCTGGCATCGGCCTCTTTGAGCGGCTTGCTTTTTTTCCTGGTAGCATAGGGCCCTGACGGAGAAAGGCAGGATTACGTGTGCAGGAAAGGTGTGTGTTGAGAGGGTGACGACGTTGAGACCACGTTGGGATCTTTAGTCCCAGGAAAGGCCCCTGGCGGGTGTGGGTCAATGTTCTCTACCCATCCCCCTTGGCGGGGGGAGGTTTTCACCATACAAAGCAGCAGCGCAATTATTCGTCGCCGGAGAGGTTGCATCTGCCCACAAGCTCCCCCTGGCCAGGGTCCGCCCCTACTGTATTGCGCGTGTCAGTCAACAGAAGCTAAGACCTTCCAGAGAGACTACCTGCTATTCTGTCCCCACGGGGAAGCAGTACAGCCAGAAGCCTCCCCCGTTCCATCTCTAGGCTCTCTCTCAGGCCCCTCATACTTGTGATGTGTCTCAGGGGTAGAATGAAGAGATTCCTCTGAGTGAACACATACGTGAGAGGCCAGAGATGCTGAGGAAGGGCGCCTTGCCTAGTGATATCCTAGCGTAAGTGGAAAAGAGGTACCTGCCTGCTGTCCCAGTGTGTCGAACGTGTTCACATCAGGGGTTGCCTACTGTGAAGTTATTCCCTGGGTGCCCTGGATTTTGTGGCCAAAGACGCAAGGGGCCGTTGTCTGTCCATGGGTAAAATGGAGGGCTCTGCGGAACTGGCCGGTTAGGCTGGACCTCTCCTATTGGCTGAGTGTTTGTGACTCGTCCCCGTCCGAAGTTCCGCCCAGCCTTCCGGTGGCTGTCACCATGGTGATTGGGAAAGAAGCCTTAGGCCCCACACTCAGCCCTCACCTGGCCTACCTGGCCTCTTTCCCCTCATCTAGACCGCTGTGTGGATGAAAGAAAGGATGTCGGCCAGTGAGCACGTGTCCTGATTTCCTTGGAAGGATTAGGTTCCTTGCCTGGGCAGAAGACAGCCAAGGTCAGCCTGAGCCTAGACACCTAGTGACCTGTGACACTGCAGCCAGTGATAGATGTTGATGTCCACGCTCAGGTATCCGCAGGTGGCGGATTCAGTGTGGTGGGAAGAGAAGTGGAAGTAGAGATGACACACTCACGAGGGCACAGGCCAAAGGTCAGGGAAAATAGCTGAGGTCGTGGAGCTCTAGCGGAGCCAGTCTAGGGCCCAGGCCTCCCTGCTGTACGAGGCAAAGAGGTGATCCATATGCCGCCATCCGTAGATTCTGGACGGCTGGGGCCCTGGATGCCCGGATTTCGGCCTCGTCTACCGAGAAGTGACGCACATGCAGTGTGCCACCGGAGGCTGTGGAGCAGCAGAGGGCAAAATCTTGAAAATGGGGGCTTCAGTTGACTTGGCCTGTGCTCTCCTTTGGCTGAGTGACATCGTGTGTTTCCTAGCAGGTGAAGACATTCGTGGAGAGAGGCGGTTTCCATGCGTGCAGGCAAAGTGTGTGCTGAGATGATGAGTTGCAGGGGAGACCAGGGTGGACTCTCCAGACCCAGAATAGGCCTCTGGCAGGTATGTGTCAATGTTTTCTGCCCATGGCACTCAGCCGGTTATTTGCATAGAATGTTAGGAGCGGAATTAGTAGTCTCCGGAGAGGCTGCCACTTGTCAGCGAGCTTCACCTGGCCAGGTCCCACGGTGATGTCAAGCTTCACCTGGCCAGGTCCGCCCGTGATGTAGCTCCCCAATCAATCACTACTCTCTAGACCTTCCAGATCGACTCCCAGAACTTCTCTCCCCGTGGGGAAGCAGTAGAGCCAGAGGCCTTCCCCCTTTGCTCTTTGGTCTCTAGGCCCTCTGTCAGGCACTCCAAGGTGTGAAGTGACAAGGGGGAGAAGGAAGAGATTTCAGAGAACGAAGACAAGCAGAGAGAGACAGAGAGAGGCAAGAGATGCTGAGTGGGGATGCCTTGCCTACTGATATCCTCAGGAAAGTGGGAAAGAGGTACCTGGCGTGCTCTGCCAATGCCCTGAAGCAGTCCGCACCAGGGGCTCCCTTGTGCCTGCGTAGCCTTTCCCGGGGCGTGCTCAAATCCTGTGGCCACTAGGGGTCATAGGTCACAATGGAGGGCCCTGTGTCATCTGCCTGGCGGGCCGGATCTCTGCCATTGGCTCAGTCTTGTCACCAGGCCCATCCCAAGCTCCGCCCACTCTTGCGGTGGGGGGACTGTCTCTATGGTGATGGCAAAGAAGCCTCAGCCCCGCCCACCTGGCCTTCACTTCACCTACCTGGCCCTCTGACCCTCACTCAGACCTCTGTGTTGATAAAAATCAATGTCCGCCAGTGCCCAGGTGTCAGCATCTGGGATAAAGGATTCGGGACCTTGACTGGGGCAAAAGGCAGCCTAGGTCAGCGGGTAGCTGGAAGCCTAGTGACTTGTGACGCTGCTGCCAGTGACAAATGGTGACTCCCACACTCACATATCCCCTGGTGGCAGAACGCTAGTGATGGGTCGAGAAAGATCGCTCCGGAGCACACGTTTAATGGGGCACCAGCCAAAGCAAAGGCCAGGGCCAGTAGTGGACGTCGTGGAGCTGAATGGCGAGCCAGTGAAGGGCCCAAGGATCCCTCCTGTATGTGGCGAACAGGTCATCCGTGTCCCCACGTCCATCAACCATTGCACTGCTGGGGCCCCGGCTGCCAGGATTTCGGCCTTGCCTTCGGAGCCCGGCCACATAGGCAGCCTTGCACCGGAGGCGGGGACGTGTAGACAGCAAAAATTTGGAAACTGGCAGTGTTTCCTCGATTTCCCTGGCATCGGCCTCTTTGAGCGGCTTGCTTTTTTTCCTGGTAGCATAGGGCCCTGACGGAGAAAGGCAGGATTACGTGTGCAGGAAAGGTGTGTGTTGAGAGGGTGACGACGTTGAGACCACGTTGGGATCTTTAGTCCCAGGAAAGGCCCCTGGCGGGTGTGGGTCAATGTTCTCTACCCATCCCCCTTGGCGGGGGGAGGTTTTCACCATACAAAGCAGCAGCGCAATTATTCGTCGCCGGAGAGGTTGCATCTGCCCACAAGCTCCCCCTGGCCAGGGTCCGCCCCTACTGTATTGCGCGTGTCAGTCAACAGAAGCTAAGACCTTCCAGAGAGACTACCTGCTATTCTGTCCCCACGGGGAAGCAGTACAGCCAGAAGCCTCCCCCGTTCCATCTCTAGGCTCTCTCTCAGGCCCCTCATACTTGTGATGTGTCTCAGGGGTAGAATGAAGAGATTCCTCTGAGTGAACACATACGTGAGAGGCCAGAGATGCTGAGGAAGGGCGCCTTGCCTAGTGATATCCTAGCGTAAGTGGAAAAGAGGTACCTGCCTGCTGTCCCAGTGTGTCGAACGTGTTCACATCAGGGGTTGCCTACTGTGAAGTTATTCCCTGGGTGCCCTGGATTTTGTGGCCAAAGACGCAAGGGGGCGTTGTCTGTCCATGGGTAAAATGGAGGGCTCTGCGGAACTGGCCGGTTAGGCTGGACCTCTCCTATTGGCTGAGTGTTTGTGACTCGTCCCCGTCAGAAGTTCCGCCCAGCCTTCCGGTGGCTGTCACCATGGTGATTGGGAAAGAAGCCTTAGGCCCCACACTCAGCCCTCACCTGGCCTACCTGGCCTCTTTCCCCTCATCTAGACCGCTGTGTGGATGAAAGAAAGGATGTCGGCCAGTGAGCACGTGTCCTGATTTCCTTGGAAGGATTAGGTTCCTTGCCTGGGCAGAAGACAGCCAAGGTCAGCCTGAGCCTAGACACCTAGTGACCTGTGACACTGCAGCCAGTGATAGATGTTGATGTCCACGCTCAGGTATCCGCAGGTGGCGGATTCAGTGTGGTGGGAAGAGAAGTGGAAGTAGAGATGACACACTCACGAGGGCACGGTCCAAAGGTCAGGGAAAATAGCTGAGGTCGTGGAGCTCTAGCGGAGCCAGTCTAGGGCCCAGGCCTCCCTGCTGTTCGAGGCAAAGAGGTGATCCATATGCCGCCATCCGTAGATTCTGGACGGCTGGGGCCCTGGATGCCCGGATTTCGGCCTCGTCTACCGAGAAGTGACGCACATGCAGTGTGCCACCGGAGGCTGTGGAGCAGCAGAGGGCAAAATCTTGAAAATGGGGGCTTCAGTTGACTTGGCCTGTGCTCTCCTTTGGCTGAGTGACATCGTGTGTTTCCTAGCAGGTGAAGACATTCGTGGAGAGAGGCGGTTTCCATGCGTGCAGGCAAAGTGTGTGCTGAGATGATGAGTTGCAGGGGAGACCAGGGTGGACTCTCCAGACCCAGAATAGGCCTCTGGCAGGTATGTGTCAATGTTTTCTGCCCATGGCACTCAGCCGGTTATTTGCATAGAATGTTAGGAGCGGAATTAGTAGTCTCCGGAGAGGCTGCCACTTGTCAGCGAGCTTCACCTGGCCAGGTCCCACGGTGATGTCAAGCTTCACCTGGCCAGGTCCGCCCGTGATGTAGCTCCCCAATCAATCACTACTCTCTAGACCTTCCAGATAGACTCCCAGAACTTCTCTCCCCACGGGCAAGCAGTAGAGCCAGAGGCCTTCCCCCTTTGCTCTTTGGTCTCTAGGCCCTCTGTCAGGCACTCCAAGGTGTGAAGTGACAAGGGGGAGAAGGAAGAGATTTCAGAGAACGAAGACAAGCAGAGAGAGACAGAGAGAGGCAAGAGATGCTGAGTGGGGATGCCTTGCCTACTGATATCCTCAGGAAAGTGGGAAAGAGGTACCTGGAGTGCTCTGCCAATGCCCTGAAGCAGTCCGCACCAGGGGCTCCCTTGTGCCTGCGTAGCCTTTCCCGGGGCGTGCTCAAATCCTGTGGCCACTAGGGGTCATAGGTCACAATGGAGGGCCCTGTGTCATCTGCCTGGCGGGCCGGATCTCTGCCATTGGCTCAGTCTTGTCACCAGGCCCATCCCAAGCTCCGCCCACTCTTGCGGTGGGGGGACTGTCTCTATGGTGATGGCAAAGAAGCCTCAGCCCCACCCACCTGGCCTTCACTTCACCTACCTGGCCCTCTGACCCTCACTCAGACCTCTGTGTTGATAAAAATCAATGTCCGCCAGTGCCCAGGTGTCAGCATCTGGGATAAAGGATTCGGGACCTTGCCTGGGGCAGAAGGCAGCCTAGGTCAGCGGGTAGCTGGAAGTCTAGTGACTTGTGACACTGCTGCCAGTGACAAATGGTGACTCCCACACTCACATATCCCCTGGTGGCAGAACGCTAGTTGTGGGTGGAGAAACATCGCTCCGGAGCACACGTTTAATGGGGCACCAGCCAAAGCAAAGGCCAGGGCCAGTAGTGGACGTCGTGGAGCTGAATGGCGAGCCAGTGAAGGGCCCAAGGATCCCTCCTGTATGTGGCGAACAGGTCATCCGTGTCCCCACGTCCATCAACCATTGCACTGCTGGGGCCCAGGCTGCCAGGATTTCGGCCTTGCCTTCGGAGCCCGGCCACATAGGCAGCCTTGCACCGGAGGCGGGGACGTGTAGACAGCAAAAATTTGGAAACTGGCAGTGTTTCCTCGATTTCCCTGGCATCGGCCTTTTTGAGCGGCTTGCTTTTTTTCCTGGTAGGATAGGGCCCTGACGGAGAAAGGCAGGATTACGTGTGCAGGAAAGGTGTGTGTTGAGAGGGTGACGACGTTGAGACCACGTTGGGATCTTTAGTCCCAGGAAAGGCCCCTGGCGGGTGTGGGTCAATGTTCTCTACCCATCCCCCTTGGCGGGGGGAGGTTTTCACCATACAAAGCAGCAGCGCAATTATTCGTCGCCGGAGAGGTTGCATCTGCCCACGAGCTCCCCCTGGCCTGGGTCCGCCCCTACTGTATTGCGCGTGTCAGTCAACAGAAGCTAAGACCTTCCAGAGAGACTACCTGCTATTCTGTCCCCACGGGGAAGCAGTACAGCCAGAAGCCTCCCCCGTTCCATCTCTAGGCTCTCTCTCAGGCCCCTCATACTTGTGATGTGTCTCAGGGGTAGAATGAAGAGATTCCTCTGAGTGAACACATACGTGAGAGGCCAGAGATGCTGAGGAAGGGCGCCTTGCCTAGTGATATCCTAGCGTAAGTGGAAAAGAGGTACCTGCCTGCTGTCCCAGTGTGTCGAACGTGTTCACATCAGGGGTTGCCTACTGTGAAGTTATTCCCTGGGTGCCCTGGATTTTGTGGCCAAAGACGCAAGGGGGCGTTGTCTGTCCATGGGTAAAATGGAGGGCTCTGCGGAACTGGCCGGTTAGGCTGGACCTCTCCTATTGGCTGAGTGTTTGTGACTCGTCCCCGTCAGAAGTTCCGCCCAGCCTTCCGGTGGCTGTCACCATGGTGATTGGGAAAGAAGCCTTAGGCCCCACACTCAGCCCTCACCTGGCCTACCTGGCCTCATTACCCTCATCTAGACCGCTGTGTGGATGAAAGAAAGGATGTCGGCCAGTGAGCACGTGTCCTGATTTCCTTGGAAGGATTAGGTTCCTTGCCTGGGCAGAAGACAGCCAAGGTCAGCCTGAGCCTAGACACCTAGTGACCTGTGACACTGCAGCCAGTGATAGATGTTGATGTCCACGCTCAGGTATCCGCAGGTGGCGGATTCAGTGTGGTGGGAAGAGAAGTGGAAGTAGAGATGACACACTCACGAGGGCACGGTCCAAAGGTCAGGGAAAATAGCTGAGGTCGTGGAGCTCTAGCGGAGCCAGTCTAGGGCCCAGGTCTCCCTGCTGTACGAGGCAAAGAGGTGATCCATATGCCGCCATCCGTAGACTGTGGACGGCTGGGGCCCTGGATGCCCGGATTTCGTCCTTATCTACCGAGAAGTGACGCACATGCAGTGTGCCACCGGAGGCTGTGGAGCAGCAGAGGGCAAAATCTTGAAAATGGGGGCTTCAGTTGACTTGGCCTGTGCTCTCCTTTGGCTGAGTGACATCGTGTGTTTCCTAGCAGGTGAAGACATTCGTGGAGAGAGGCGGTTTCCATGCGTGCAGGCAAAGTGTGTGCTGAGATGATGAGTTGCAGGGGAGACCAGGGTGGACTCTCCAGACCCAGAATAGGCCTCTGGCAGGTATGTGTCAATGTTTTCTGCCCATGGCACTCAGCCGGTTATTTGCATAGAATGTTAGGAGCGGAATTAGTAGTCTCCGGAGAGGCTGCCACTTGTCAGCGAGCTTCACCTGGCCAGGTCCCACGGTGATGTCAAGCTTCACCTGGCCAGGTCCGCCCGTGATGTAGCTTCCCAATCAATCACTACTCTCTAGACCTTCCAGATAGACTCCCAGAACTTCTCTCCCCATGGGCAAGCAGTAGAGCCAGAGGCCTTCCCCCTTTGCTCTTTGGTCTCTAGGCCCTCTGTCAGGCACTCCAAGGTGTGAAGTGACAAGGGGGAGAAGGAAGAGATTTCAGAGAACGAAGACAAGCAGAGAGAGACAGAGAGAGGCAAGAGATGCTGAGTGGGGATGCCTTGCCTACTGATATCCTCAGGAAAGTGGGAAAGAGGTACCTGGCGTGTTCTGCCAATGCCCTGAAGCAGTCCGCACCAGGGGCTCCCTTGTGCCTGCGTAGCCTTTCCCGGGGCGTGCTCAAATCCTGTGGCCACTAGGGGTCATAGGTCACAATGGAGGGCCCTGTGTCATCTGCCTGGCGGGCCGGATCTCTGCCATTGGCTCAGTCTTGTCACCAGGCCCATCCCAAGCTCCGCCCACTCTTGCGGTGGGGGGACTGTCTCTATGGTGATGGCAAAGAAGCCTCAGCCCCGCCCACCTGGCCTTCACTTCACCTACCTGGCCCTCTGACCCTCACTCAGACCTCTGTGTTGATAAAAATCAATGTCCGCCAGTGCCCAGGTGTCAGCATCTGGGATAAAGGATTCGGGACCTTGCCTGGGGCAGAAGGCAGCCTAGGTCAGCGGGTAGCTGGAAGTCTAGTGACTTGTGACACTGCTGCCAGTGACAAATGGTGACTCCCACACTCACATATCCCCTGGTGGCAGAACGCTAGTGATGGGTGGAGAAAGATCGCTCCGGAGCACACGTTTAATGGGGCACCAGCCAAAGCAAAGGCCAGGGCCAGTAGTGGACGTGGTGGAGCTGAATGGCGAGCCAGTGAAGGGCCCAAGGATCCCTCCTGTATGTGGCGAACAGGTCATCCGTGTCCCCACGTCCATCAACCATTGCACTGCTGGGGCCCAGGCTGCCAGGATTTCGGCCTTGCCTTCGGAGCCCGGCCACATAGGCAGCCTTGCACCGGAGGCGGGGACGTGTAGACAGCAAAAATTTGGAAACTGGCAGTGTTTCCTCGATTTCCCTGGCATCGGCCTCTTTGAGCGGCTTGCTTTTTTTCCTGGTAGGATAGGGCTCTGACGGAGAAAGGCAGGATTACGTGTGCAGGAAAGGTGTGTGTTGAGAGGGTGACGACGTTGAGACCATGTTGGGATCTTTAGTCCCAGGAAAGGCCCCTGGCGGGTGTGGGTCAATGTTCTCTACCCATCCCCCTTGGCGGGGGGAGGTTTTCACCATACAAAGCAGCAGCGCAATTATTCGTCGCCAGAGAGGTTGCATCTGCCCACAAGCTCCCCCTGGCCAGGGTCCGCCCTTACTGTATTGCGCGTGTCAGTCAACAGAAGCTAAGACCTTCCAGAGAGACTACCTGCTATTCTGTCCCCACGGGGAAGCAGTACAGCCAGAAGCCTCCCCCGTTCCATCTCTAGGCTCTCTCTCAGGCCCCTCATACTTGTGATGTGTCTCAGGGGTAGAATGAAGAGATTCCTCTGAGTGAACACATACGTGAGAGGCCAGAGATGCTGAGGAAGGGCGCCTTGCCTAGTGATATCCTAGCGTAAGTGGAAAAGAGGTACCTGCCTGCTGTCCCAGTGTGTCGAACGTGTTCACATCAGGGGTTGCCTACTGTGAAGTTATTCCCTGGGTGCCCTGGATTTTGTGGCCAAAGACGCAAGGGGCCGTTGTCTGTCCATGGGTAAAATGGAGGGCTCTGCGGAACTGGCCGGTTAGGCTGGACCTCTCCTATTGGCTGAGTGTTTGTGACTCGTCCCCGTCCGAAGTTCCGCCCAGCCTTCCGGTGGCTGTCACCATGGTGATTGGGAAAGAAGCCTTAGGCCCCACACTCAGCCCTCACCTGGCCTACCTGGCCTCTTTCCCCTCATCTAGACCGCGGTGTGGATGAAAGAAAGGATGTCGGCCAGTGAGCACGTGTCCTGATTTCCTTGGAAGGATTAGGTTCCTTGCCTGGGCAGAAGACAGCCAAGGTCAGCCTGAGCCTAGACACCTAGTGACCTGTGACACTGCAGCCAGTGATAGATGTTGATGTCCACGGTCAGGTATCCGCAGGTGGCGGATTCAGTGTGGGGGGAAGAGAAGTGGAAGTAGAGATGACACACTCACGAGGGCACGGTCCAAAGGTCAGGGAAAATAGCTGAGGTCGTGGAGCTCTAGCGGAGCCAGTCTAGGGCCCAGGCCTCCCTGCTGTACGAGGCAAAGAGGTGATCCATATGCTGCCATCCGTAGACTGTGGACGGCTGGGGCCCTGGATGCCCGGATTTCGTCCTTATCTACCGAGAAGTGACGCACATGCAGTGTGCCACCGGAGGCTGTGGAGCAGCAGAGGGCAAAATCTTGAAAATGGGGGCTTCAGTTGACTTGGCCTGTGCTCTCCTTTGGCTGAGTGACATCGTGTGTTTCCTAGCAGGTGAAGACATTCGTGGAGAGAGGCGGTTTCCATGCGTGCAGGCAAAGTGTGTGCTGAGATGATGAGTTGCAGGGGAGACCAGGGTGGACTCTCCAGACCCAGAATAGGCCTCTGGCAGGTATGTGTCAATGTTTTCTGCCCATGGCACTCAGCCGGTTATTTGCATAGAATGTTAGGAGCGGAATTAGTAGTCTCCGGAGAGGCTGCCACTTGTCAGCGAGCTTCACCTGGCCAGGTCCCACGGTGATGTCAAGCTTCACCTGGCCAGGTCCGCCCGTGATGTAGCTCCCCAATCAATCACTACTCTCTAGACCTTCCAGATCGACTCCCAGAACTTCTCTCCCCGTGGGGAAGCAGTAGAGCCAGAGGCCTTCCCCCTTTGCTCTTTGGTCTCTAGGCCCTCTGTCAGGCACTCCAAGGTGTGAAGTGACAAGGGGGAGAAGGAAGAGATTTCAGAGAACGAAGACAAGCAGAGAGAGAGAGAGAGAGGCAAGAGATGCTGAGTGGGGATGCCTTGCCTACTGATATCCTCAGGAAAGTGGGAAAGAGGTACCTGGCGTGCTCTGCCAATGCCCTGAAGCAGTCCGCACCAGGGGCTCCCTTGTGCCTGCGTAGCCTTTCCCGGGGCGTGCTCAAATCCTGTGGCCACTAGGGGTCATAGGTCACAATGGAGGGCCCTGTGTCATCTGCCTGGCGGGCCGGATCTCTGCCATTGGCTCAGTCTTGTCACCAGGCCCATCCCAAGCTCCGCCCACTCTTGCGGTGGGGGGACTGTCTCTATGGTGATGGCAAAGAAGCCTCAGCCCCGCCCACCTGGCCTTCACTTCACCTACCTGGCCCTCTGACCCTCACTCAGACCTCTGTGTTGATAAAAATCAATGTCCGCCAGTGCCCAGGTGTCAGCATCTGGGATAAAGGATTCGGGACCTTGACTGGGGCAAAAGGCAGCCTAGGTCAGCGGGTAGCTGGAAGCCTAGTGACTTGTGACGCTGCTGCCAGTGACAAATGGTGACTCCCACACTCACATATCCCCTGGTGGCAGAACGCTAGTGATGGGTCGAGAAAGATCGCTCCGGAGCACACGTTTAATGGGGCACCAGCCAAAGCAAAGGCCAGGGCCAGTAGTGGACGTCGTGGAGCTGAATGGCGAGCCAGTGAAGGGCCCAAGGATCCCTCCTGTATGTGGCGAACAGGTCATCCGTGTCCCCACGTCCATCAACCATTGCACTGCTGGGGCCCCGGCTGCCAGGATTTCGGCCTTGCCTTCGGAGCCCGGCCACATAGGCAGCCTTGCACCGGAGGCGGGGACGTGTAGACAGCAAAAATTTGGAAACTGGCAGTGTTTCCTCGATTTCCCTGGCATCGGCCTCTTTGAGCGGCTTGCTTTTTTTCCTGGTAGCATAGGGCCCTGACGGAGAAAGGCAGGATTACGTGTGCAGGAAAGGTGTGTGTTGAGAGGGTGACGACGTTGAGACCACGTTGGGATCTTTAGTCCCAGGAAAGGCCCCTGGCGGGTGTGGGTCAATGTTCTCTACCCATCCCCCTTGGCGGGGGGAGGTTTTCACCATACAAAGCAGCAGCGCAATTATTCGTCGCCGGAGAGGTTGCATCTGCCCACAAGCTCCCCCTGGCCAGGGTCCGCCCCTACTGTATTGCGCGTGTCAGTCAACAGAAGCTAAGACCTTCCAGAGAGACTACCTGCTATTCTGTCCCCACGGGGAAGCAGTACAGCCAGAAGCCTCCCCCGTTCCATCTCTAGGCTCTCTCTCAGGCCCCTCATACTTGTGATGTGTCTCAGGGGTAGAATGAAGAGATTCCTCTGAGTGAACACATACGTGAGAGGCCAGAGATGCTGAGGAAGGGCGCCTTGCCTAGTGATATCCTAGCGTAAGTGGAAAAGAGGTACCTGCCTGCTGTCCCAGTGTGTCGAACGTGTTCACATCAGGGGTTGCCTACTGTGAAGTTATTCCCTGGGTGCCCTGGATTTTGTGGCCAAAGACGCAAGGGGGCGTTGTCTGTCCATGGGTAAAATGGAGGGCTCTGCGGAACTGGCCGGTTAGGCTGGACCTCTCCTATTGGCTGAGTGTTTGTGACTCGTCCCCGTCAGAAGTTCCGCCCAGCCTTCCGGTGGCTGTCACCATGGTGATTGGGAAAGAAGCCTTAGGCCCCACACTCAGCCCTCACCTGGCCTACCTGGCCTCTTTCCCCTCATCTAGACCGCTGTGTGGATGAAAGAAAGGATGTCGGCCAGTGAGCACGTGTCCTGATTTCCTTGGAAGGATTAGGTTCCTTGCCTGGGCAGAAGACAGCCAAGGTCAGCCTGAGCCTAGACACCTAGTGACCTGTGACACTGCAGCCAGTGATAGATGTTGATGTCCACGCTCAGGTATCCGCAGGTGGCGGATTCAGTGTGGTGGGAAGAGAAGTGGAAGTAGAGATGACACACTCACGAGGGCACGGTCCAAAGGTCAGGGAAAATAGCTGAGGTCGTGGAGCTCTAGCGGAGCCAGTCTAGGGCCCAGGCCTCCCTGCTGTTCGAGGCAAAGAGGTGATCCATATGCCGCCATCCGTAGATTCTGGACGGCTGGGGCCCTGGATGCCCGGATTTCGGCCTCGTCTACCGAGAAGTGACGCACATGCAGTGTGCCACCGGAGGCTGTGGAGCAGCAGAGGGCAAAATCTTGAAAATGGGGGCTTCAGTTGACTTGGGCCTGTGCTCTCCTTTGGCTGAGTGACATCGTGTGTTTCCTAGCAGGTGAAGACATTCGTGGAGAGAGGCGGTTTCCATGCGTGCAGGCAAAGTGTGTGCTGAGATGATGAGTTGCAGGGGAGACCAGGGTGGACTCTCCAGACCCAGAATAGGCCTCTGGCAGGTATGTGTCAATGTTTTCTGCCCATGGCACTCAGCCGGTTATTTGCATAGAATGTTAGGAGCGGAATTAGTAGTCTCCGGAGAGGCTGCCACTTGTCAGCGAGCTTCACCTGGCCAGGTCCCACGGTGATGTCAAGCTTCACCTGGCCAGGTCCGCCCGTGATGTAGCTCCCCAATCAATCACTACTCTCTAGACCTTCCAGATAGACTCCCAGAACTTCTCTCCCCACGGGCAAGCAGTAGAGCCAGAGGCCTTCCCCCTTTGCTCTTTGGTCTCTAGGCCCTCTGTCAGGCACTCCAAGGTGTGAAGTGACAAGGGGGAGAAGGAAGAGATTTCAGAGAACGAAGACAAGCAGAGAGAGACAGAGAGAGGCAAGAGATGCTGAGTGGGGATGCCTTGCCTACTGATATCCTCAGGAAAGTGGGAAAGAGGTACCTGGAGTGCTCTGCCAATGCCCTGAAGCAGTCCGCACCAGGGGCTCCCTTGTGCCTGCGTAGCCTTTCCCGGGGCGTGCTCAAATCCTGTGGCCACTAGGGGTCATAGGTCACAATGGAGGGCCCTGTGTCATCTGCCTGGCGGGCCGGATCTCTGCCATTGGCTCAGTCTTGTCACCAGGCCCATCCAAGCTCCGCCCACTCTTGCGGTGGGGGGACTGTCTCTATGGTGATGGCAAAGAAGCCTCAGCCCCACCCACCTGGCCTTCACTTCACCTACCTGGCCCTCTGACCCTCACTCAGACCTCTGTGTTGATAAAAATCAATGTCCGCCAGTGCCCAGGTGTCAGCATCTGGGATAAAGGATTCGGGACCTTGCCTGGGGCAGAAGGCAGCCTAGGTCAGCGGGTAGCTGGAAGTCTAGTGACTTGTGACACTGCTGCCAGTGACAAATGGTGACTCCCACACTCACATATCCCTGGTGGCAGAACGCTAGTTGTGGGTGGAGAAACATCGCTCCGGAGCACACGTTTAATGGGGCACCAGCCAAAGCAAAGGCCAGGGCCAGTAGTGGACGTCGTGGAGCTGAATGGCGAGCCAGTGAAGGGCCCAAGGATCCCTCCTGTATGTGGCGAACAGGTCATCCGTGTCCCCACGTCCATCAACCATTGCACTGCTGGGGCCCAGGCTGCCAGGATTTCGGCCTTGCTTCGGAGCCCGGCCACATAGGCAGCCTTGCACCGGAGGCGGGGACGTGTAGACAGCAAAAATTTGGAAACTGGCAGTGTTTCCTCGATTTCCCTGGCATCGGCCTTTTTGAGCGGCTTGCTTTTTTTCCTGGTAGGATAGGGCCCTGACGGAGAAAGGCAGGATTACGTGTGCAGGAAAGGTGTGTGTTGAGAGGGTGACGACGTTGAGACCACGTTGGGATCTTTAGTCCCAGGAAAGGCCCCTGGCGGGTGTGGGTCAATGTTCTCTACCCATCCCCCTTGGCGGGGGGAGGTTTTCACCATACAAAGCAGCAGCGCAATTATTCGTCGCCGGAGAGGTTGCATCTGCCCACGAGCTCCCCCTGGCCTGGGTCCGCCCAATACTATCTCTCT